>NW_026652276.1:5457188-6013423 GCF_009828535.3 Hylobates moloch
GGAGGAGGAAGGAGGGAGGGAGGAGGAGGGAGGGAGGAGGAGGAGGAGGAGGGACGGAGGAGGAAGGAGGGAAGGAGGAGGAAGGAGGGAGGGAGGAGGAGGGAGGGAGGAGGAGGAGGGAGGGAGGGAGGGAAAAAAGAGAAAGAAAGAACCAAGAGCCAACAAGTTTGGAAGGGAACGCCTCCTTAATGGGTTGGTGTATTTCACAGCTGCAAAGGATGCAAGGTGGTATCTGTGGTTTCCAAGCTGGCTTTGAACACACCACAGAAGGGCCCTCAGGAAGCACCCCACCCTCACCTTCCCTTTCTCACTGAGGAACCCACTGTCCGAAAGGGCTGCGGGGTCCTCCAGAGAGCAGAGCTGTCTGGGGCATTTGTTCTCATGACAGGGCATAGAAACGTTAGGCAGATGAATTTTCCAAGTTTATGGGGAGAATGGTAGGTAACCATAAAAATTACGTGTCTAATCATCACTTAAATTTTCTGTATCTTTTCAATTATACAAGAAAAAAGAAAAGCATAATAATTATATTGACATTTACAGATTATCAGAAAGAGCCCATTAAGTGACAGAACGCAAACTAACATGATAGTAAATGATCTGATCGCAGCACTTGCCAGAATTTAATCCCATTCACTTTTTAGCTGCTCTGTGCCCAATACCTGCTCTGCTTTTGTTGTCTGCAATGGAGAATACCCACACCTGAGGCCCCTTCTGGGCACTAAGGAAATTGACAGTGTGGTGGAGAACACAGGGCATGAACCTCTGAATGACTCCAATAATTCAAGTCACTTCATTATCAAGTGTCAGGTTAACTCTGCCGCTACTGACAGCTAGAAACCAGGGCAGGAGAAAGAAGTTCAGGCTACTGCTGCCTGGATCTCCGTCTTCCCTTAATCTCACAAGAATCACTAAATGGTAGGCAAGAGGGTTGCAGGGAAATAAACACTTAGTCAACCTTATCGTCTATGTCTCCACATTCCTCTTCCCAAGCTTTCAAAGAATTTAATGCTGCTGCTGACAAGCAGAGAAAGTACTCAAAAAAAAAAAAAAAATACAGCCAGAGGTAAGCTATTGCAGGAATGCTCTTTAAAATTATGATTTTAGGGGAAATACTGATGTGGAGAGGGGGAGAAGAAGGGTATTAAGGACCTGCAGAGCCCCTATGGCTCTACCACGAGCCCTGACATACAAATTAAAGGTGTCACAGAGCCAGCTGGGATGGAGGCGTGTCTCTGGTTTGAAATGCTTTCGATGCCTTTATCACTGTTGCAGAAAGTGGGGTCACACGATGCAGTTTTGACCTGGAGTTATCCTAGTTGAAGAACCACTGATTTTCTTGGCAGAACATCAGCACCTTTGCCTCTGCCTTTTTTAGGTTCTGCAGCAGTGCATGAGAAAGCTCCTTTGGTGAAATCGCTACTGTTAGCCGGACCGTCTGGGGTAGGGAAGAAAATGCTGGTCCATGCCATCTGCACCGAAACGGGAGCCAACCTCTTCAACTTGTCCTCCTCTAACATTGCTGGGAAATACCCTGGCAAAAATGGCCTCCAAATGATGCTGCATGCAGTCTTCAAGGTATTGATTACATTTCTTGGTTTCCAACTCTCCTCCCTCTTTCAAATTACATTTTCAAACCCTGCAGATAATTTCCTTTGGCAGACAAGCATGACTCTCTTAAATTTCCTCATTGTCTACTCCTGCAAATTACTTCATTATTGCGTATGGCCAAACACACACAATTAGAAACAACTTTTTTCTTTCCGTAAGCACCCTACTGTGCCATCCCAATCACCCTCCCTCTGCCACAGGAACCCTTCTGGAAATGCTTTCATGTCTCATTGAAAATTAAACCCACAATTTCTTTGTTCGGCCCACCTCACTTTAATAATTGGCATCAGGTAGAGGTATTTGCATTATTTGGATTCTTCCTCACATGACATGAGTTGCCAAGGTATGGCACCTTCTGTGCTTCTATGCACTCCTCACACAGGTGTGATGGAAAAGCCTGCAGGCACCTAAGCCGACCAGAGTAATGTAAAGACGTGGTGATATCACAGGATCTGAGCAGCTCTGTGATCTTAGCTAAGCTCCTAGCTTCCCTGGGTCTCCATTTTATCATTACAAAATGAATGCATTTGAAAGAACTTTGATACAGAATATTTTATATTTAGGATCAAGGCTTTACAAAATTTAATTTCTACTTGGTTGAGAACCTCCAGGTTAGCCTTATGCTATTCATTTCAGTTACTGCCATGCCAGCTTTTACTGTATCAAAACCTGCATGGTGGCAAACACTGTCCCATATTGGAGGCTAGGTGTTGGCTCTGTATTTGCTTTCTAAGGGGCTCTAAAGCATGAGAGATGCTCATCAACGAGGCTGTTTGCAGGAATGATAAACGGATAGGAATGTCTCCTTAGTGTCATGCTAATACACCAAACAACAAGGGAGCGACAGCGGTAGGCCTTCTTTTTTTTTTTTTTTTTTTTTGTGTACACAATGTGGTTTTTACATATGTATCCATGTCCATATTGTTTTGCTGCACCCATTCGTTCTTTACATTGGGTATATCTCCGGCCACAACAGTCCCCGGAGTGTGATGTTCCCCTTCCTGTGTCCATGAGTTCTCATTGTTCAATTCCCACCTATGAGTGAGAACATGCAGTGTTTGGTTTTTTGTCCTTGCAATAGTTTACTGAGAATGATGGTTTCCAGTTTGATCCATGTCCCTACAAAGGACATGAACTCATCATTTTTTATGGCTGCATAGTATTCCATGGTGTATATGTGCCACATTTTCTTAATCCAGTCTATCGTTGTTGGACATTTGGGTTGGTTCCAAGTCTTTGCTATTGTGAATAGTGCCGCAATAAACATACGTGTGCATGTGTCTTTATAGCAGCATGATTTATAGTCCTTTGGGTATATACCCAGTAATGGGATGGCTGGGTCAAATGGTATTTCTAGTTCTAGATCCCCAAGGAACCGCCACACTGACTTCCACAATGGTTGAACTAGTTTACAGTCCCACCAACAATGTAAAAGTGTTCCTATTTCTCCACATCCTCTCCAGCACCTGTTGTTTCCTGACTTTTTAGTGATGGCCATTCTAACTGGTGTGAGATGGTATCTCACTGTGGTTTTGATTTGCATTTCTCTGATGGCCAGTGATGATGAGCATTTTTTCATGTGTTTTTTGGCTGCATAAATGTCTTCTTTTGAGAAGTGTCTGTTCATGTCCTTTGCCCACTTTTTGATGGAGTTGTTTGTTTTTTTCTTGTAAATTTGTTTGAGTTCATTGTAGATTCTGGATATTAGCCCTTTGTCAGACGAGTAGGTTGCAAAAATTTTCTCCCATTCTGTAGGTTGTCTGTTCACCCTGATGGTAGTTTCTTTTGCTGTGCAGAAGCTCTTTAGTTTAATGAGATCCCATTTGTCAATTTTGGCTTTTGTTGCCATTGCTTTTGGTGTTTTAGACATGAAGTCCTTGCACACACCTATGTCCTGAATGGTATTGCCTCAGTTTTCTTGTAGGATTTTAATAGTTTTAGGTCTAACATTTAAGTCTTTAATCCATTTTGAATTAATTTTTGTATAAGGTGTAAGGAAGGGATCCAGTTTCAGCTTTCTACATATGGCTAGCCAGTTTTCCCAGCACCATTTATTAAATAGGGAATCCTTTCCCCATTTCTTGTTTTTGTCAGGTTTGTCAAAGATCAGATAGTTGTAGATATTTGGCATCATTTCTGAGGGTTCTGTTCTGTTCCATTGATCTATGTCTCTGTTGTGGTACCAGTACCATGCTGTTTTGGTTACTGTAGCCTTGTAGTATAGTTTGAAGTCAGGTAGTGTGATGCCTCCAGCTTTGTTCTTTTGGCTTAGGATTGACTTGGCAATGCGGGCTCATTTTTGGTTCCATATGAACTTTAAAGTCGTTTTTTCCAATTCTGTGAAGAAAGTCATTGGTAGCTTGATGGGGATGGCATTGAATCTATAAATTACCTTGGGCAGTATGGCCATTTTCACGATATTGATTCTTCCAACCCATGAGCATGGAATGTTCTTCCATTTGTTTGTATCCTCTTTTATTTCATTGAGCAGTGGTTTGTAGTTCTCCTTGAAGAGGTCCTTCACATCCCTTGTAAGTTGGATTCCTAGGTATTTTATTCTCTTTGAAGCAATTGTGAATGGGAATTCACTCATGATTTGGCTCTCTGTCTGTGATTGGTGTACAAGAATGCTTGTGATTTTTGTACATTGATTTTGTATCCTGAGACTTTGCTGAAGTTGCTAATCGCTTAAGGAGATTTGGGGCTGAGACAATGGGGTTTTCTAGATATACAATCATGTCATCTGCAAACAGGGACAATTTGACTTCCTCTTTTCCTAATTGAATACCCTTTATTTCCTTCTCCTGCCTGATTGCTCTGGCCAGAACTTCCAGCACTATGTTGAATAGGAGTGGTGAGAGAGGACATCCCTGTCTTGTGCCAGTTTTCAAAGGGAATGCTTCCAGTTTTTGCCCATTCAGTATGATATTGGCTGTGGGTTTGTCATAGATAGCTCTTATTATTTTGAGATACATCCCATCAATACCTAATTTATTGGGAGTTTTTAGCATGAAGCGTTGTTGAATTTTGTCAAAGGCTTTTTCTGCATCTATTGAAATAATCATGTGGTTTCTTCCCTTAGCCACGTGGTCCCTCCCACTGCAGCAACTCAGGACATCCCACTCTCTTTTTCTCTCCTGCTTGTAAGGAAGGAGTTCAGAGAGGAATCTGTGGAGTATACAATATGTAACCACCATTTTCATGCACTTTATGGTCATTGTACAACTTTTTTTTGAAATTTATATTGAAGCCATTTACCTACAGTTGATGCTTGAACAACACAGGGGTTGGGGCGCTAGTCCCCTGTGCAGTTGAAAATCCACATATAGCTTTTGACTCTCTAAAAGTCTAATTACCAATAGCCTACTGTTGACTGGAAGCCTTCCTGATAACATAAACAGTTGAATAACATACATTTTGTATGGTGTATGTATTACACACTGTATTCTTATAATCAACTAGAGCAAAGAAAATGTTATTAAGAAAACCATAAAGAAGAAAAAATTTATTTACTATTCATTAAGTGGAAGTGGATCATCATAGAGGTCTTCATCTTTGTCTTCTTCACATTGAGGAGGCTGAGGAGAAGGAGGAAGAAGAGGAGGAGTTAGCCTTGCTGTCTTAAGGGTGGCAGAGACGGAAGAAAATCTACGTGTACATGCACCCACACGGTTCAAATGAGTGTTGTTTAAGGGTCAGCTGGACCTTTCATTGGGTTATTGTTTTCATTGGTTCATTTCATTGTTTAGGTTAATTTCATATTTTTTAGTGTTTCAAAATTTCTGAGAATTTTGAGGAGCTCTCCAACTATATGCATTTCTGTATTTCTCCCTGTAGTACTGTCAGTTGCTTCATTTATGTTGAAGCACTGTTATGAGATACATCCACGTTTAGGATTGTTATGTCTTCCTTCCTGGTTGATTATTTTATCATTATGAAATGACCCTTTTTGTCCTGGAAATACTCCATGTCTTGAAATCTACCTGGTCTGATACTAATGGAGCCACATCAGCTTTCTTATGCTGAGTGTATACGGTATATTTTTATGCTGTTTTATTTCCAATATGTCTATGTCTTTATAGTTAAAGTGCCTTTCTTATGGATAGCACATAGTTGGGTTTTGCTTTCTTATTCAATCTGACAACCTTTGTCATTTAACTGGAGCATTTGCTCCATTTATTTTTGTATGCAATTATTTAGATGATTGAGTTCAGGCTACCATTTTGCTATTTGTTCTCCATTTGTTCCATTCCTCTTTCGTTCAACTTCTGTTTTCCTGCCTTCATTTTGGTCTCTTTTTATTTTCTTTTTTAGTGGTGGCCTACGGATTACTGTAGTCATTCTTAACTTATCACAGTCTGTGTAGAATTAATATGGTATCTTACATAAAATATGAGAATCTTGTGACAACATAATCCATTTATTATCTCTGTCCTTCATTTTTATTACACATTTTACATCTATAAATCTTATATATACCACAATAGAATGTTATTTTTGCATTTCACAGTCATTTGTCTTTTTAAAAAATTGAGAGAAGAAATATAGTCTTTTATACATCTCCATATATTTGCCATTTTTAGTACTCTCTTTGTCTCTATCAAGTTAAGTTTTCACCTGGTATCATTTCCCCTTCACCCGAAGAACTTCCTTTAGCATTTATTTTAGTGTAGACCTGCTGGCAACAAATTTTCTTGGCCTTTATTTTATTTATCTTAAAATATTTTCACATTGCCTCCATTTTTGAAGGGTATTTTTGCTGGATATAGAATTCTGGGTTGACCTTTTTTACAGCACTTTTAAGACATTATTCCATTGTCTTCTGGCCTTCATTGTTTCTCATGAAAAGTTAGCAAATTTTTTAATTGTTTATCTCCTGTGTGTAATGTGTAGATAAATAATTCTATCTCCGTGTAATATCCTGTGTCATTATTCTCTGAATGGTTATACGATTTTCTCTTTGTTTTGATTTTCATCAGTTTGACTATGATGTGTCTAGTCATTCTTGTTTGGTTTTTGTTGTTGTTGTTGTTTTTGTATTTATACTACTTGTAGCTCACTGTGTTCATCGAATCCGTAAACATACGTTTTAAATCAAATTTAGAAACTTTGGGCCATTATTTTTTTCCAATTTGTATTTACTTCATTCTCTGTCTCCTCCCCTTCTGAGGCTCTAATTATATACACATTTGACTGCTTGATATTGCTCCACAAGTCACTGAGGTTCTATTCTTTCAAATTCCCACATTGGATATTAATCTGTATTCAAAATTACTTACCCTTTCTTCTACCATCTCTAATCTGCTATTAAGCAGATTAGATTTGCCATTTTTTAATACTCTCTTTGTTTCTGTCAAGTTTTCACCTGGTATCATTTCACTTTGTCAAGTTAAGTTTTCACCTGGTATCATTTCCCTTTCAGCTGAAGAATTTCCTTTAGCATTTATTTTAGTGTAGATCTGCTGGCAACAAATTTTCTTTTTTCTGATCTTCTTATTTTTTATTTCTGATCTTCTTATCTTTTGCTTTTCAGTTCTAGCACTTACATTTGCTTATTACTTGTTTTCATTTCTCTGCTGTAGTTCTCTATCCGCCCATTTCATATGGCCATCTTTTTCCTTCAAGTCTTTGAACTTAATTGCCTTAGAGTCCTTATGTGCTCATTTCAAAATGGGGTCATCATGGGGCCTATTTCTATTTGACTGCTTTTCCCTTGGCCGTGCGTCATATTTCTCTGTTTTGTCATCTGGTTGATAATTCTTATTGTATATTAGACATTGTGGATGGTACGTTGTGGAGCCTCTGAAGCAAGCAGGGCTTTGTTCTAGCAGGCAGTTAAATTACTGGCTGATCAGCTTGAACTTGCAGAGACTTCGTTTTCCATTTTGTTAATATGGGTCTATTTTGACTTTGTCTGTGGTCCAAAGCAAATCTCTTAGTCCTGGAATATGGTCTTTACTCCAGGGTTTCAATGGAAAGCCTGTTTACCAAGCTCCTCTGACTTGGCAGTAGCTGAGGAATGCGCTCTGTTCTCTTAGTTTTTCATCTGTTGCTTTTCACTGAGCTTCTTGGAATCTTCCCCCACGCAAGCACACATCTAAAGTTAGCCAATGATTTGAAGGTGAGCTGGAATTTGAAGCCAGGCAGCCTGACTTGTGGCCTCCATGTGCTTAACTACCAAGCTGTAAGCACTAAGTTCTTCAGAGGAAAGGTAAAATGAACCCATCCTCTTGCCCAAAAGAACACCTAAATTTGTTCATTCTAAACATCAAATTTTGTTGACATTTGTCAAGTAACAGAAGCACATAAATATAAAAATATTCGTGTTTTGTAAGCATCTATATATCCCAGACTGTTGCATACATCACCATGTATTAACTCCTTCAGTCCTTACAACAACTCTATGAGGTAGGCACTATCATTATACCCATTTTACTGATAAGAAAACTGAGGCACAAATAATTTTAGTAATTAATTTTCCTGGTTGCAGTGCAATGATAGGATCTCACACAGTCTGGCTCCAGAGCCTCCAAGTTTCAAAACTGCATTATACAGCCGCTCACTGAAATAGGGCTGAATTAAGTATCCGTTTTCTGAGTCGCCAAACAGCTTAGTAGCTCCTGGTGTGAATCTAGGACAGAGCAAGGATGTGATCTTTCTGTTGTCACTCTAGGAAAGTCTTTGTTCCTGCTGCTGAGAGATTTTGTCTTGATACCAGATAAGCAATCTTTGCGTTTATTAGAATTATCACAAACTGGCATTGTGTGGACTGTAAAATGCTGGGTGTCAAGTTATTAAAATGTGGACCACCACATTCACCCACCTGGGCCACTTCATGTCAGAGTGCCTGACACACACCTCATTAAACTTCACCTTTCTTGTGTATATAACTGATTAATGAAAGACCCAGAGGTCTCAGGAGTGGGAGTCAATCAATTAAAAATTGTGTGCAGTGAGGCTACCGTGTCCCAGTGTGACTGACAGAGCAGCTATCTGCATTGCAAAGAGGTATTTGCTTTTAATTAACCAAAGGCAAGCGGGACAGGATGCTTGTGCTCATAAGTTGACGGCAGGAAGCTGGAGTGCCTGACTGTGCCGTGTGAGCTGCAGAACACGGCCGTGGCTCGAGAGCAGCAAAATTGGGTTCATGGCATTTGTAGGAGAAGGTGAAATAACAGAAGGGCCTGATTCCTCACGGACTCTTCCTAGAGAGAAGTCCTGTTACCAAGTTAATCTTGAGAGGGTAAATAATGCAACTACTGAGAAATGCTCATCATTTCTCACTTCAGGCAGGTGGCATTCGCCTCACTTACAGCACTGTGGAAGCACGCAGGGAAAATGAGTCTCTGATTTGTTTCACAACCGTAAATTCGAATCCATTTTGTGATCATTGTGTTTGGAGAATTTCTTTATTTTACACACAGTAACTAATAGAGTAATGAGTGAAGGGTGAGGGGAAGCGTTTCCTTTTTAAGGAAGACATTTTTAAGAAATGTGTCTACAAGTTAATGACCATTATTTCAGATTCCCTATACTACTAAAGCTATACAAAGAGAATATGCATATCTTGGAAATATAAGGAATATATTTGTCTAACCAATTAAGAAATATTTGACAAATGGTGAACACGGAATAAACATTTCACAGATAAAAGAAGTTATAAGGCAGGGCTGTTGCCTACCACCCACCCCAGGTACCAGCCTCCTTGAGTCTGTATAATAGTAAATCAGGGGACAGTGGAGCAGGAAGGGCTTTTTCTGACCACTGCCCTGGAGTCAGGCACATGCTAAGGCGCTTTACACATACTTTCTCTTTTAATTGCCTCAAAGCTCTGATGAGGTAGGAATTAACGTGCCCATTTTACAGATGAGAAAACTGACACTGAGTGCTGAATTTCAACAAAAATGCAAGAGAACCAGAGGACTGACCTCTGGATTTCAGTCTAGGTCCATCCACCCGGCTTCTCTGTGGGCTCACAGCCAGCAGCCTTATGGCAGCACACCAAGGGCTCTTGCTCAGATGTGGTGTGTGGTGGTGTAGACAGCTAGTCCAGGTGTCAGCAGGGGTGCCTGGCCGTAGCTCATAAAAGGTATGTTTCTGTAGCTCATAGAAGACTCTTCCTGATTAATAACCCAAAGACATTGCTGCTATTTGTGGTTGATTTTTAAAAAACACGCACACAGACACACAGAGATGTACAATTAGTGTAATACATATGTTAGTCTCATTTCACAAGGTGAACGTCAGTAAGGATAATGCAAGGCCTACATCTGGCCCCCAAAACAGGGCTAATCAGAAAGGAGGGGGAGAGGAAAGAGAGGAGCAAGGACATGGGGAGAGGGACACAGGATTTAGCGGCTCCAGTGCAGCCTCAGGTGTGGACACGGTGGGAGGCCAGTGCCCTGAGTCTTGAGCGGGTCGTCCATGAAGAGGCCAGGCTCACCTTCCACTGTGTGCGGACGCAGCTGCAGGCTGAGGGGCGACGTGCACATAGGCTGCAGAACCTTTTCTTTTTTACATAGACTATTTTTCAGAGCAGCTTTTGGTTCCTGGCAAAAGGGTGGTCCAGCTGTGTCAGAGGCTGCCGTGGGAAGGGGACTCCCAGGAGGAAGGCAACAAGAGAGCCAGGCTTCTCCAGGACCTGGGATACACGTCCCACTCCACCTGTCCAGTGACGACAGGGAGCACCCCACGCAGGGAGGGGCATCAGGCTGTGGAGGCCCCGGGCGCTGTGTGTCAGGTGTGGAAACACACTCTGCAGGATGTCAATCACCAAAAACACAGAGTGGCATCCACAGGTGTTGTGTATTGGGGCAGTGGGGACAAGGCGGGACCAGGGTTTGATGCTACAAGCATTCAAAATGTTTAGGCAACCCGGAAACACTCGGGGTGGGGGTGATGGAGGTGCCTTGGGAAGTTGAGAATGGCTTTGCACACAGGCTTCTCCAAGCTGGCTAGAGTCCGTGCCACCTGGTGAGAATTCATTGGCCCTAGTGTGGTGGGCAGTGGGCTGGGGAGGAGACGGGGCTTCAAGGGTTAAGTTCAGGGGGTTTGTAAGCCTGACGCCCCCCACCATCCAACACCTTCCCCTTGAACACAGTCTGGATAAGCACTGATTGCATCAACATGTTCCTGTTACTAGCACCAACCTGCCCCCAATACACAACGCACACACGCACACATATGCACAATAACATACACACACTCATACACACTAACATACATGCACATGCACACACACTGTCACATACATTGACATACACATTGACCACATATACACATACATACATGCATATCCTGTCCTAGTTACTGTGCCCAGTCTTTCCTGTGAGCTCCTGAATCCCAGCTCCTCTCTGGTTCTTTGCTCTGCCTCAGTTTACCTCCCATTCCACCCGGGGTCAGCCCAGCCAGGCTTCTCATTCTGGTATACCTCTGCCCTTCTTTCGATGATCATTTGTGGTTTATATCCAGCTAATTGCAGTGAGGACTTGAAGTAACCCCTGCAAGTACATAAAAGGTATTACAAGGAAATAGAAGCTTAAAATACAATTTTTAAATAGTGGAAATGCAGGCCAAAATGTCACACGAAGTATTGAAACAGAACCCAAGTGACCAAAGTATGGGAAAGTGAGCCCCCTCCCCCTGCAAATAAGTCTCACCCCCCTGCACCCTCCCTAACCCCACAGCACCTCACTCAGCGACGCCCATTCAGACACAGGCAGCTGCACCCTCCACAGGCAGGGACCGTGTCTCCCAACTCCCAGACACCCCTGCCTCCTACCACAGAGCTCTCAGATGCTCCGTAAATATGTGTGGGATGAATGAATGAATGAATGAGTTTCAGCTGAGACACAGCAGCTGAAAAAAATAGTAGCTGTTTTTTTTACCTGCAGTTCTCCTTGGCAAGCAAAATAGGATCCTTTCAGAGAGAACCTCCAAAACGTCCAGGGGTCATCTGGGCAGAGCATCTTCATAACCCATGTGTGCCGAAACACAAACAGGTTTTAATTGTTGAGCCATTATCCCCTGAGAATCTAATTCTGATGGTGAATGTTTGACAGTGTTTCTTTGGAAAATACAAAAGATGAATCCCATAAAATGCATGTGGATAGAGACGTCTTTAGTTGTTTGCTAGAACTTCCTAGAATTTGAAAAGGCACACGGTGGAAATTTGTCTTTATTTCATAATTGACACACAACAGAAACCCTCTAGTGATATTTGATAGTAGCGAAGAGCCCTCTACTGGCAGGTGAAGTGAACTATCCGACAGAACTCCGGAAAGTTCAATTACGAATTAATTAATGTAATTGTCCATGACCTCAAACTATCTGTGGGTAATTTAAATGAAGCCTTTTCATAGCTAAATGAAAATTAGAAAAGCAAAGGATACCATTTTTCATTAGCAAATTGGCAGAGAGTTTGTTATTATTAATCCTCTTCGAGGAGAAGAGTGTAGGGAGCCAGAGCCCTCATTTATTCCTGGGGAGAGTGTAAACAGATTGAACCCCCGGGGGGGCAGTGCGACAGCACGCATAAAAACGACACGCGCAGAACGTCCAGGCCCCTGCACCTGGACGCCTCTCCTGGCAGGCATTCTAAGGAAATTCTCAGCCAGGTGCCCTAAATAAGTACTATTTGCGGTAGTAAAATATGGAAACCATCTATACATTCAAAAACAGGGGATTAATTAGAACCGTAATGCTGGTGCTCCCTGTTAAAATGATAATGGAGAAATAACTTTCATATGACATGAACAAGGCAGCCCGTAAAGCAGTATATGTTGAACAAGATCCCATTTGCGTAAAGGATCTGTAAGGACAGGAAATGTTCGACGGCTGATTCTAAGTGGAGGGAGAAGAGCTGTTGTTTATGCCATTTGGTATATTCTGAGATTTTTACTAAAGAACACTGCTTTTCTGCAAACTGTAAGAGCAGATCTTATTCCCAGCAGATGCGCCTGCAAACGTTTCTTGTCTGGCCTGCACACTTTCTGCAGCAGCAGCCACCCTATCCCCCAGTGTCTGTGGTGCAAGGAAGGTGAGCCCCTCTCCTCCCAGCCCATCCTCCTGCCTTCTGTCCCCAGCCCATGCTATCCCCAAACATTTCCTGGGCACTGACTACCCCATGAGCCACGTCCTCCCCAGACTTACTGTCTGCCCGTCTTTCTGAAGGAGCTCTCCCTGTCACCTGGCTCGGTTCCCTCCACTCCCTGCCAAGGCCGCCAGTGACCTCCTCATTACCAAACTCTCCGGCCAGCACAGGCCACCGCTGGCCGCCCCCCTCCTGCTCGTCGGCCCCCTGGCTTCGAGACTGGCTATCGCTCCAGACCCATCCCTTCTATCCACGGCTGCTGCCCCTTGGCAGCCCGGACCTCCTCCTCTATCATCGTCTTCCCTGTGTGGCCCCGGGCTCTCTGCCACCCTCTCCCGGCCTCATCCACTGTCCCCCTTTACTTGAGAATTCCTTCCATCCATTCTTGAGGCGTCCACTGCCAGTGGTTTGCTGTGGCCTTGGAGGCCCTTCCTGCCCTTGCCTCCATCCTCCTCTCTGGCCCCAGCAGCCCTCCCTGCCTGCCCCACTGCCCAGGGGCTCATGGCAGCTGGCACTGACCCCCTCGTTACCATCCACTGGGCATCTAGCATCGAGCCCCCTCCTGCAACCCACGACCCACGACCCACTGTCATTGAGGCTGGCCAGTCCTGCCCTCCCTGTCCTGCCCTGCCTATCCCCCACTGCGGGCTCTCATCTTCTCCCCGCCGTAGCCCCGCAGCACCTCCCTGCCTGGGCCTTGTCCTCACCGCGCCCACCGCCCACACCTGCCCACTCCCCGAGGCCAGCACCGCTCCCACCACATCCTCTACACACTCCCCAGAGGGATTTTTCTGTAACATAAAAAGGATCAAAGTTCTTGATTAAAGTCCTTTCCAGGCCTTCCACAGCCTCTAGGATATAAGCAACCTCTGTAGCATGGCCGCGCACTTTTCTGACCCCTTCCAGAAGTGCCAGGTGCTCCCCATGTGCCCCAGGTGAGGACACTTCACCCTGTGCCCTGGCTCCTGGCCCAAGCAGGGCGCTTCCCCTGCTCCAGACCATCTGATCTTCTGGAGATCTCGGAAGGCCTGTCTGCTTTAACTGCTGTCTGTGGTCTCCGTTCCTGGTTCCCCCCACCTGCCCACTTCTCCCACTTTCTGTCATTGGTGCCCCTCACCGACACCCTGATTTCCTTGGAGCACCCTCAACCTCAGGTCTGCTCTCCCCTACCACAGGTGGGCTCCTGGAGGTCAGGGACCCTGCGTTATTTCTCTTTGTGACCCTGTCATCTAGCACGGTGCCTGGCATACCAAGCTCTTCTGTAAATGTCTTATAAAGGAAGAAATGAAAGAACAGCCTTCATTCTACGTTCAGGGCCAAACCTAGCAAAACCTGCCTTTCTTCCCCATGGCAGTCTTTCACGCGTTTGAATACAGCAAACTTACCAGCCTCGAGTCTTCTTTTCTCCAAGAGAAGCAGCCTCTGTCCCTTTCATCCCTCCTGGACGAAGTAGCTTCCGCTTGACACTGCCCCAGTTTCCATGCCTGTCTTCTTTCTGGCCAGACCGGAACATGGTCACCAGGGGTCCCATGACAAGCAGGCCCCTCAGCTTCCCCAGGGGAAGGTCAGGAAAGCCAGAGATCCGAGCTCTGGAGGGCAAGACAATGATGGCTTTGGCATTCTTCCTGCTGGGATGAAAGATGGTAGCAGATCATACAGGTCAAGGAATAGGCATCCCGTCTCCCCTGGCAATGTGGCGGCCGCCTGGTCCATGCAAGTCCTTGTGGGTGCTGGGCAGACCCAGGTCCCATTCCCACCTCCAGCACTTACCAGTTGCTGAGCCAGCACATGACTCACCCCTCACCTGGCTCTGCCTCAGCAGCCTCATCTGTGAAAGGGGAGAGCCGCGGGGTGTGCTTGGCACGCATGGAGCATGTGTCCAGCAAGGATGGAAATGGTGTCCTGGACGCCAGAGCACTTTGCAAACGAACGTCAGTTGTATTGTTATCATCATCTGAGAACACTCTTGGGAAGCATTTTCTGTTTTGTTTGGTAATAATTGAGCCCTTCCAAACCACATCACTCCAGAGTGCCCCGTACAACCCTGTGTGCCCCCAAAGCTGGTGAACTAGGGAGAGGAATTCCTTCACAGGTGTGTGTTAAAAATACAGGAAGCATGGAATTCCCCCATTAGTTCTGAAGGAGCTACAAGTTAAAGGAACAATCGCTAACTTCACAGTCAACAGAATGGTGCCGCCGTTTTCAAAACAACTGATTTAGAATCAGATGCTGGAAACAAGATTGTGGGTCTCAATCATTCCAAGTTAGTGTGACTCCTGTTTCAAGGCTGCACGGCTTTGTTTGTTAAGAGCAGAAAGAGAAAAGTTAATGCTGAAATACTTGGTACTCACATCTGCAATTCCCATCTGGGTTGAGAAAATAGAGGCCTCAGTAGCAACTTTGGAAAACCCATTGCTTGCCACGTGGACACTGTGAGAAGTAATCCACAGCAGCCACGAGTGCAGTCAGCTAAGACGAGACAGTTGTTTTTAACTTTTATTTTAGGTTCAGGGGTGTGTGTGCAGGTTTGTTACACAGGTAAACTCGTGTCACAGGGTTTTGTTGTATAGATTATTTCATCACCCAGGCATTAAGCCCAGTACCCAGTAACGATTTTTTCCACTCCTTTTCCTCCTCCAAACCTTGACCCTCAAGGAGGCCCCAGTGCCTGCTGTTCCCTTCTTTGTGTCCGTGTGTTCTCACTGTTTAGCTCCCACTTATAAGTGAGAATAAGTGGTATTTGATTTTCTCTTCCTGCATTAGCTTGCTAAGGAAAGGATAATGGCCTCCAGCTCCATCCATGTTCTTGCTGAAGACATGGTCTCATTCTTTTTTATGGCTGCATAGTATTCCATGGTGTATATGTACCACATTTTCTTTATCCAATCTGAAGAGACAGTTGTTGATGTGAAGATGGTTTCTCCATTGGTTTCAATTCTAAAACTAAGATTCTTAAGAGGTACTGAAAAAAAATAAGATCTTGCCTTTGTTATTACAAATTATATTTTCTCTAAGAAGTGTAAACCCTTTTACATACAACGTCTCATTTTCTCATTTACTTTTGGGGCTGGAAGTAGGGAAGCTTTTGACTTAAACTCAAAATAGCTGTAAGGGAACAATGGCCCCTTGGAGCTTGCCCCCTCCTCGCTCTTCAGCTCCGTCCCTTGGCAGCAGTGCCCAGGCCATGTTGGAAGGAAATCGGGGGCTTGCACCAAGGAGCTGAAAGAACGGAAGACTTGGAGTTGAAAGGGATTAGGAAGTGCCATGAATAGACTGTGGGGTTGTTGGGTGTGGGGAGTGAGACAAGGGTGGATACCCAGGCCTCTGGCTTAGGTAGGAGCAGGGTCATGCAGGGAACGGGCAGGAGGCAGGATGGAGGGAGGGAAGGTGGCCTTCTGACGCTTCGGTAGGCAGGCACCATGTGGGGAGGGGAAACTCTGGCCTGGTGCTCTGGATGTGCATTTGGGTGTGGTCAGCACGTAGAGGCCAGCTGAAGCTGCCAGAGTGGATGAGATCAGCCCTCAAGGTGGTATTGAGAGAGTGCAGAGAAACCAGGCCAGGGTCTTTGGGAACCTGTGCATAAGCCAGCGCATAGTAGACATCTGTGCTTCCGGGCGGGGCTTCCTGACCATGTCTGCTCTTCAGCATCATCTGGGGAGCTTTCAAAACTGCTGACGCCAGACAACACCCCAGTCACACCAGAATCTCCAGGGCTGAGACCCGGAGGTCGTACTTTCCAAAGCTCCCCTGGTGATCCCAGTGAGAAGCACTGAATTGTCAGGGGAAGAATGAGGCTTCCGTCTCTGGCTCATGCTCCGCCCCTCCTCACTTACCTGCTACTGTGAGACTCAGGGGTCTCTCTTCTCCAACTTCCAAGCACATGTTGTTGTCAAAACCACGTGGTGCTGTCGCCCCTGACTGGGTGCATTTCCCGGTTGGAGTGACCCTGTTCGGACAGGACCCATCCCGTTCCTTTTCCTGCCCTTGCTGCTCTAGCGGAGGGTATGGTGCCCAGCCGGGATCAGTATAGATCAGCTCAGTGTACAGCGTCGAGCTCCATTTCCAAAGGCCCTCGAGCCCGCCCTGTATTTTCTCCTGGATTTCCCTCCCGTGGCAACTTTCTCCTGCACACTGACCAGAACTCCAGATTGCCAGCTCAGAGGCCCCTTCGAATCTACATTTTATGCAAAAGCTTTCTTTGTAGAAGCACAGAATGTTTAAGCTGGAGAATCACTTAATACTTTGCTGTGATCTACTAGAGAGCTGATTTTATTAAACTTTTTTTTAAAAATCAAAGATGAAGAGAGAAGACGAGAGAGTTCCTTTATCCTGTAGCATTTTGTCTGTGTCACTGATGAAAGCTCAGGGGCAAAGTGCCTGGCTTGGTGTTTCTCCTCATCAGCTAGTCTTCTTGGCTAGGCTTTGAAATAGACTAGCTTCTCGAGTCCACTGGCAGGTGCTATAGTTAATAACCTACACATTCATTGGAGATTTGAGATTTTGATATTTTTTTTTTGCCGTAAGTTATTGGGGTACAGGTGGTATTTGGTTACATGAGTAATTCTTTAGTGGTGATTTGTGAGATTTTGGTGCACCCATCACCTGAACAGTATACACTGTACCCTATTTGTAGTCTTTTATCCCTCACCCCCCTTCCACTCTTCCCCACAGGTTCCCAGAGTCCACTGTATCATTCTTATGCCTTCGCGTCCTAGTGAGAACATACGATGTTTGGTTTCCCATTCCTGAGTTACCTCACTTAGAATAATAGTCTCCAATCTCATCCAGGTCATTGCAAATGCTGTTAATTCATTTCTTTTTATGGCTGAGTAGTATTCCATCATACATACTCATATGGCTGAGTAGTATTCCATATACATATGTGTATATATGTATATACACATATACACATACGTGTGTATATGTGTATATACATATATACGTGTGTATATACGTATATATGTATATATACGTATATACACATATATGTGTATACATGTATACACATATATACATATATGTATACGTATACATATATACACATATATATGTATATATGTACGTATATGTGTATATATACGTATATATACATATATGTGTATATATATACGTATATATACACATATATATGTGTATGTGTGTATGTGTATATATATATATATATATGATGGAATACTACTCAGCCATAAAAAGAAATGAATTAACAGCATTTGCAATGACCTGGATGAGATTGGAGACTATTATTCTAAGTGAGGTAACATATATATATATACACATATACATATATGTATATATGAGTATGTATGTATACACATGTATATATGTATACATATATACGTATATATATATGTATGTATACCTACGTATACAGATATATGTGTGTATACGTAGGTATACCTACGTATACAGATATATGTGTGTATACGTAGGTATACCTACGTATACAGATATATGTGTGTATACGTAGGTATACCTACGTATACATGTATATATGTATACATATACATATGTATATACACATATATGTGTACACATTTATGCACATATATGTGTACACATATATGCGTGCATATATGTGTGTACACATATATGCACATATATATGTGTACACATATATACATATATGTACGTATATACATATATATGTGTACGTATATACATATATATGTGTATATATATACATATATATGTGTACGTATATACGTATACACATATACATGTATATATGTATACGTATATATATGTAGCACAGTTTTTTTATCCACTCACTGATTGATGGGCATTTGGGTTGGTTCCGCAATTTTGCAATTGTGAATTGTGCTGCATGTGCAACGTATAAAAATGCGTGTGCAAGTATCATTTTCGTATCTTTTCCTCTGGGTAGATACAGTAGTGTGACTGCTGGATCAAATGGTAGTTCTACTTTTAGTTCTTCAAGGAATCTCCACACTGTTTTCCATAGCGGCTGTGCGAGTTTATATTCCCACCAGCAGTGTAAAAATGTTCCCTGATCACACCAAAAAATAAAATCCTAGTGGCAAGGCCATAATAAAGTGCTCACAAATGCAGGTCACCCCCACATTCAGCAGAACGAAGGGTGAGAGGTCTGGTGCTCTAGGTTGCAGTCAGCCAAGATCGCGCCACTGCACTCCAGCCTGGGTTTTATACGTTGGCATGCTTCTGGGGTCTTGCGTCCCTTCTCCCCTGATTCTTCCCTTGGGGTGGGCTGTCCGCATGCACAGTGGCCTGCCAGCACTTGGGAGGGAGCATGCGCAGTGTGTTCACTGGAGTTGTACACATGCTCACTTGAGACGCTCTTCCCTTACCAGTCGAATGTCCCTGGAAGGTCATAGACCAGTTAAATTCCATCATTTTGCCTCTTAATGCGGATGCTTGAGCCCACTCACCCAACCCCTGAGATCTTATTGGGAAGTCACTGATCACCCGCTTCCGGTGTTTCTGTTTATTGGGAGACTGCCTTTCGCTAGTGCTGGCTGTGACCAATGATTATTATAGAAATACAGTAAAAAACCACCTGCCCATCATGGGATGGTCACCTGACATTCCTGGTGTGTGTATGTATTGGAAGGAGCCCTCTCCTGCCCTGCTCATGCCCGACTAGCTCCCCACTGTAACATAACCACCTGCTCATCTCTGGGGCCTCAGTTCTCAGCTCCGAAGCAGAGGTCCTAGGGCTGGCCCCTCACGCTCGTGGTGAGAGTAGATGAGGGAACCCACGTAGGCTGCCTCAGCTGCCAGCACAGACTGTAGCCCCCAGCCTGGCCTCCAGTCCTGCTTCTGCCACGCTGTGCCTGTGTGACCAGGGCCGTCACTTAATGTCTGCCAGCCTCAGTTTCCTCGTCTGCAAACAGGGATGATAACAATGGTTCCTGCTTCTTAGGGTTCAGATGAGATGAGCAGTTTATTCCACATGTGCTAAGGCCTCCAGGAGGAGGCAGCGCCAGGTGTGTGCTGGCTCTGACCATGTGTGATGCTGGGCACAATATGGGTGGCTGATGCCTGGCACACGTCTGCCAGCTCACTCACTGCAGTTAGCACACCACACCAGCTCAGGGATCAGGATTAAAATTTGGGATTCTGAGTTCCTAAATTCTGTGACCCTGGGTCTGCAAAATAACACCTATCAAATGGTGCTTGGCTGGCACTCTTTTCTCTCTGAATGTCCGTGTGTGTTGGGGCCTGGGAATGCAGCCGGCCCAGGCGTTGGGCCAGCGCAAGGATCCAGTTCAATCAGTGCCCACTTCTGCCTTTGAAGGTGCGTAATCTGCTTTATAGCCCTGACTTGCCACTTCGTACATAATGACAGGGAGGCAGACACAGTGGAGTGTCCCTAGCGATTTTTCCATCACTCATTGAATGACTGCCTTGGTTTAAAATCATGCCTGCTGCCTTAATGATGTTTTAAGAAATATAAAAATAGGAGTACATAACGCTGTATTCACCATGGCTTTTATCTGTCACAATTTCGCACAAAGCACAAATTGTTGCAAAAATACCTGAATTTCGCTATCATGGGGGTGCTTTGAAGAGATTGTTAGGTGTACAGCAATTATTCATGGGCCCAGGGTAAGTCCCATCCCAGCTCTGTTACGAGGCCCTGCTTGTCTAGAGGGGCTCAGAGCTGCCTTTCGGGGAGCCTGGGCCACAAAGGCACAGCCAAACAGAGATGAACAAATAGCCTCGTGGGGGCCCGAGTGCTGAAACGGTTTTTCTCATGGTAAGCAAACTTGAATAAACCTGGGAACGGCCAGAGGCGGTAATTAAAACTCGTGGCCCAGTTCTCCATTCATTTTCAGCAGAAAACTGGGGGTTTCTTTCAAGCCAGACTGAGAGGATGTTGAGGTCCTAGAGCAGAATGTTTGTCCTCAAGCTTGTCCTGCCTGTCAGAACAGGACTGAGAGAGGAGGGGTTTAGGGGAGGGAGGGGGACTTGTCCTGCTGTGAAGGAGGGGACATGGTGGGGCAGGTTTTGAGCTGCAGAACACATTTCTGTGCCTGTGCAGCAGAGCTGAGGAGCCGCACAGGGAGCGCCTCGCCCTGCTCCTGGGAGAGCAGGTGCACACCTGAGAGGGAAGCGCATTTACAGCCAGGGCCCTGCACACCCCAGAGGGAAGTGCATTTACAAGCAGGGCCCTGCACACCCCAGAGGGAAGTGCATTTACAAGCAGGGCCCTGCACACCCTGAGGGAAGCGCATTTACAAGCAGGGCCCTGCCTTTTCCTCTGCAGGTGGCTCGACAGCTCCAGCCCTCCGTGGTGTGGATTGAAGACACAGAAAAAACCTTCTACAAAAAAGTTCCCAACGCAGAAAAGATGGTGAGGACATTCTCAGGCCTTACTTTGGCCTTTTCTTTCCTCCAAAGGAGGCCTTACCAGGGCCTACCTCTATTTTTCGAGAAGGTCTTGCCTTTTCAAGTGAGGAAGGAAACACCGGCTCTCTATAGTGGTCTCTGTCTGCCCTAACTGTATTTGAAAGGGTTCTGTGATCTGACTTTATGAGACATAGTTTAGAAGGAAAGAAAGTGTGGAAGAAAGGAGAGAGGGATTTTCCACCCAAACATACGATTCAGAGGTAAGAAGCTATTTAGAGAACTCTGCTCAGTTAAAGCAAATGGCACACATAGGAGTTATTATTAGGATTTCCTATTGTTCATCATAATAAACAGCAAAAGGCCCGAAATTTATGAACAAAGACCCTCAACAACAGAACTGCTAAGTGCACAGCGTTCGGGCCTCCAGGGAGTCCTGTTTCAATTGCTTCCTTCCTTCTTTTCTCTCCTTTCAATGGTGCCCCTCCCCCGCCACTTCCCCCCACAAATCACCAGCAAATTTCCCACAAGTTAAAAAAAAAATGTGCAGATACACGAGATTGTTATTCCACATCAATTTGCACCAAAGCAAATAGTGGTTAACTGTGAATTTCTGATTAAATTCATAAGGATTTTAATCACTTTTGATCCTTATGTATTATACATCACTTTTCGCAGGTAGAGATGATTTGGATAAAGAGTGGAAGCTCAATCTTTTCTTCCCCAAATGAGCCTTGATTGCCCTGTCATTTCAGAAAGTCTTCAGAGAACTCATTTATTATTTAATCTGGGACTCTAGTAGTTCGCTCCCTCTGCTGGCAAAGTTGCTGCATTGCAGAAAAACTTGAAAAGGTCCACAAGTAGGTATGCAAAATGGATGGCAGGAATGACCGGGTTCTCCACCAGGTCCCACATCTAAGAGAAATGCAGGGCAGTGTTTCGTCCCAGGTGTCACACACCTGGAGTTATCAGAAACCTGGCTCATTCATGGGCAGGGGCCACTCTCTCTCCCACCAGACATCAGCCTGGGGAGTGGAAGACACTGGCCTGGAACTCAGGCCAGCCATGCACAGCATTCACACAGCTGGCTGTGTGTCCTTCAACAAGTAACTTAACCTCTCTGAGCCTCCGCTTCCTTTACTATTAAATGAAAGCATTTCAGCCCGCATGGCTTCTAAGTTCATGCAGCCCCCTGCATTCTCCCACAGTGCCCTGGGCTTGCCATCAGTGCTTGCGGCTGCCTGCTCACTGCACATCTGAGTCTGGGAGAGCAAGGGGAATGGGAACGTTCCTCCTGAGAGAGCCAGAGGAGCACTGGGGAAGGAGCGCTGAGAGGGGGCCTTTGAGAGAAAGCTGGAGGCAGGGAATGAAATATAGGCCCTGTAGACACCCTCGCATAAAGGGAGTGGATGTGAGGGGAAGGAGGCCCGCCGAGTAGGGAACTGAAAGCCGTGAAGCAGCAGCCAAGCCTGAGCCTGCAGAACCCTGCCCTGAATCAGCCCTTTTGCTGCTGACACAGAGCGAACCTCTCAGCACCATCCCTGATTCCCACAACCCCTGCCCATGCCTAGCTTTGTCCGTGTAGGAAATGAAGGCCACTGGAGGCATGGTCTTTGTTGTGGATGAATTGGACATTTTCTCTGTTCACTTCCCATTAGAGGAGTCCGTCGTGTGTTGGGGAGGTCAACTGCACTGAGGACCAGGAGTCACACCCTGGGATAAGTCCTAGGGGACTGCAAGCCAAAGGGCACCCCGGCTTTCTGAGCATCTGCAAGGCTGGCCAGGGGACCTGAGCCACCCCAGGCTCAGAGCTGCAAGAGGCATGAACGCCATCCTCCACCCCCGACCCCCAGTATTTCCACCCCCAGCTCCAATGCTGCAGCAGGAGAGGGGCCGGGGAGGAAACCATTGCATGTGCACGCCCGGCTCTACATGGAACTCCAGCTCCACTCGGCCTGCACCGTGCAGTGATGGCATTGTGGGGCCTGCCCCTCAGGGAGCAGGGCTGCAAAGTTCCTGCTGCCTTCCTGCGTCTCCAGAGCCATGACGGGGCCAGTCCTGCTGTCCTTCCCAGCCTCCCAGCCTCTGAGACTCTGTGTCTCACCCAAGATCCTCAGCAACCAGGGCCCCAGGTAGCCATGAGCATTGGGCGTGCACATTCTGAAGGTGACCAAAAGCCAAGGGCAGCAGAGGCATCCACAGATGAAAGGAGCCCAGGAGGCATCGCGAGCGGCTCCTCATTGTATCACTCGGCCACCTAGGGAGCCCAGTGTCCTTCCTCCCAGCTGCCCCGGCCTCTGTCCCAAAGGCTGCCCTGATCCCAAGGGCACAGAGGCACAGAGAAGAACATCCAGGAAGCTGGCACTCCACCAGCTACGGCCGCCATACAGGCAGCAGGGCCGACCTTGCCCTGAGGTTGAGGGACTCCAGGAAATCCCCTTGAAAATCCAGTGACTGAATGCACCCTCCAGCGCCTCTGCCTTTGGGATGAGGCCCCTCCCGCAGTAAGAGGCAGGGAGCTCACCCGGGGATGGGGCATGGCGAAGATCAGTGACACCTCCCGAGCATGGAAGCCAAACTTCCCAGGCACAGGGACACTGCTGCAGACAGGAAAAGGAGGACCCCGGTGGTGGCGGGGGCATCGATTGAATACCTCCTCTTTCCCAAGCACAATACATATGTCAGGGAAACTCCCGGCAACCCTGAGAGGAAGGCATTGTTTTCTGTGTGACACAAAAGAGAACAAAGGCTCCCAGAAGGCGCACAGCTGCTCTCGGGTCATGCTGAGATTCAGAAACAAGGTTGCCAGAATGGGGCCGTCTCCCCACCATGCACAGCACAGGCTGGAAGACATGGCGGGGGTGGGGGGGGCGGGCGGGGAACCACCAGCTTTGCCTTCTGCCCATAGGGTCAGCCCTCCCGGTGCACCTAAACCACACCGCATCCCTGCGGCCCTCTGAGCCCTGGGGCCACTCTAAACATCATCCTAAAATCTACCTTTGGGGCCTCTAAATGGGCCCCACTCCAGAATTCCCTGTCCTCTTGCCCACACTCCTGTTCCCCTCACACTGTCCTCAGCAACCTTTGAGAGAACCCCTCACACCTCTAGAATTTCAGCAAAGTCCAAACTCCAAGCACCCCCATTCCAACCCCTGCCACTTTTACAAACACACCCCAGCCCCCTGCAGACGCCTAGACCAGGCCCGCTCCCTTTCTCCTCCTAAAAGGAGAGCAGTGTCTCCTCCCATCTCCGCCTAGAGTGCACTCAGTCAGTTGTTTGTGTCTGAGGCGAAGGCGGTAAAGAATGAGGCGCACAGGCTGCTCCTGCATTTTCTGCCCCATTACCCTTTGTTACTTCATCTAGCAAGCGCCTCCCTGACATCACGATAGTGCCTCCGCCAAGGAATTGCTGCTTTCTTGGGGCTGGCTGTGGCGGTTGTTTTGTGGCACTAACTGCAGAATAGCAAACTGAAATTGCTGCGTGGATGCTAGCCACTAATTTGAAATTGCCCAAAGTAATAGTTGTGAGGGGCTGGCAGGCCCCGTGGTAGGAGCGGCAGTTTGGGAGGTGGCCAGGTGATCGTGTGGTGGTTTGCTGGCATGAGGGATGAGTGCACAGGTCTCGTGCATAATGGACGGCTCTGCACTGGAATGGGGGTGGTCTGAGTGTAGGGAACTACCAATTGAATGACACACCCATTTCTGTCCCCTGTTCATGGGACTGCACCTCACCATCAGCAAGGATGTCACTCTGGACATTGCCCAGGATCAACGTTTGTTATCCAAATAGGCTGATTTATTTCAAATGTCCCTGCCATTTCAGGACACAAAGGTAGCAGTGTCATCTCCTGCCTCAGAAAGGGCAGGGATCACGCAGCCATCACCATGGCAACTGGTTGCTGAGGATGGGCCCAGACCATGCAGGTGTGTCTCTACCCCCATGGATTCTGTCTCCAGCCTCACCAGGATCCTCAGATCAGTCCTACTTCTGCTGTTCTTTGGGCAGCTCACATGTGCACCCCACATGCCCAGTCACTCCCACCACCTGCTTTGTTCCTTAAAGGCAAGTCTCTTCTCACCACCCCACTCACCCCTCAACCCACCACCATCAGCTTGCTGCCCCCACCACTCTATAGAAACTGTTCTCACAAAGTTCTTAGGGCCGGGCACAGTGGCTCACACTTGTAATCCCAGCACTTTGGGAGGCCGAGGCGGGCAGATCACTTAAGGTCAGAAGTTCAGGACTAGCATGGCCAACATGGCAAAACCTTGTCTCTACTAAAAATACAAAAATTAGCCGGGGACGGTAGTGCGCGCCTGTAATCTCAGCTAGTCAGGAGGCACAAGAATCACTTGAACCTAGGAGGTGGTGATTGCAATGAGCAGAGATTGTGCAACTGCACTCCAGCCTGGATGACACAATGAGACTCTGTCTCAAAAATAAAAGAAATTGTTCTCACGAAGTTCTTTGACACAAGAAGTGCAAGACTTTTCTGAAAACTACAAAAACATTGTCGAAAAATTTAAAGGAAGCCTAAATAAATGGAAAGACACTTGTATTCATTGGTTGAAAGACTTAATCTTGTTAAGATGGTAATAATTCCCAAATTGGCCTACATATTCAATGCAATTCCCATGAAATCTCAGCTGGTTTATTTGCAGAAATTGGTAACTGATCCTAAAATGCATCCAGAAATTCAAGAGATCCAGCCAAAATATTCTTCAAAAGAAAAATAAAGTTGGAGGACTCACATGCCCCAATTTCATTTTCTAACTTATCACAAAGCTACAACAATCAAGACAGTGTGGACTGGCCTAAGAAGAGACAGATCAATGGATCAGAATCAAGAGTCCAGTAATAAAGCCTTACATTACAGTTCATTTTGACAAAGGTGCAAAGACAATTCAATTCAGAAAGAATAATCTTTTCAACAAGTAGTGCTGGGACTATTGGATTGCTACCTGCAAAAGAAAGAGTTGGACCCTTACCTCATGCCATATACAAAAATCAACCCATAATGTATCAAAGACCTAAAAATAAGGGCTAAAACTAGAACACTCTTAAAAGAAAATATAGGCATAAATTTTGTGACCTTAGATTAGGCAGTTGTTCCTTAGATATGACACCAAAAGCACAGGCCACAAAAGGAAAATTGCACCTCATCAAAATTAAAAACTTTTTTGCTGCAAAGGACATCCTCAAGAAAGTGAAAAGACAACTCACAGAACAGGAGAAAATGTTTGCAAACCATATAATATCGAGGGACTTCTATCTATTAATAGAACCTACAAAGAACCCTTACAACTCAATAATAAAAAGACAAATAACCCAACTTTTAAAGTGGGCCAACAATCTAAATACACATTTTTCCAAATAAGATATACAAATGACCAATAAGCACATGAAAAGATGCAGGAACATCATTAGCCATCAGCCAAATGGGAGCAAAAATGGCCTCGACTGTGCTTGAGAAGTCTCTGCAGAGGCTCTCACCATTGCCCCTGGTGTGCTCCTCCTTCCCCAGCTTCCTCTTTGCTGTCTGCACTGGGGGCGAGGTTCATTTGCAGCCAGGCTGTTGCCCATGGCAACATGGTCAGATCTGACTCCCACGGGCTGGAAGTTGTCCACCCTGGGGTGCTGAACAGCCAGCCTGTCCTCACTCATTCCTCTCCCTCATTAGTGCTGAGATTATACTAAAATAATTCAGGTTCAAACTATTTCCCAACTGCTTCAGAGAGATAAGTTTCACAGCCTTATGTAACCAGGTATTTTTCAGACATGAGATGCAGGAGCTGGGCTCTTCATTGTTCCAGCAATTGGCAAAGGAAGTCTTGTGTCCAGCTTCCAAACAACTCAGGAAAATGGGAGCACTACAGCTCATTACAGGTCCCAGTGAGCTTCCTTCCATTTGTAAATCAGCCACCACTTCCCATTCCTAAGGCCAAGGTGCTTCCTTCCTTCCCACCCTCTAAATCTGGATACCAGAGGTTGAGGAAAGGAAACACTGACAATTAAAATCCACTGGGTCATACTGGGAAGCACATTCCAAGACCCATCCCAGGACAAACCTTAAGAAATTGTGTTTGTCAGAGCTTTGCAATCACTTTAACAAACAATGCTGCAACGCATTCTAAGTAAGTTTTCTTTCATTTTTTCATTCTTTTTTTCTATATGTGGACCAATTTTTTTTTCCCTCTCTCTCTCAGAATGAACCTAAACGCCTGAAAAAACACCTTCCCCAAATACTGAAACTCCTGAAACCAGATGACCGGATTCTGATTGTGGGGACCACACGGCGTCCCTTCGATGCTGAACTCCAATCTTTCTGCAAAGTTTACCAGAAAATTATTTTGGTGCCCAGACCAGACTATGCTTCCAGATACGGCAAGTACCCCCAGCCCCTTCCCATGCATGGTAGCTGAGGCTGGGCTGTCCACTGTGTGCTTGCCAGGAGTGTGGCCCTTGGACCCAGTGGGCACCAGATGAGTTGAGGGGAGCCTGCACCCAGTGGGGTGTGTGCACCTGCACCCAACACAGAGCATATGCTGCAGATATAAACCGCTAGGTCACATTCTGTTCTTAGCATATATCTCTCTACCCAAGACAAAAGGAAACTGGACGAGGATTATGATTTCTGGCCCTGACAGTGACAAAAGCCTTGTGGGTGCTGATTTTTCTTGGGACGGGTAGATGAAGATCACTCACCTTGCACCCATGGTGAAGATGTCTTCCTCATAGAGTGTAGTTTCTTTTCCCGGGTTGGGTTTGTTTTTTTTTGCTTCCAGTCTCAAGGTCCAGTTGCATAATGTTTTACTTAAAATGAACATTAAAATACAATGAGAGCTTACTTTTTCAATTCTTTCTCCTTAAATAGATTCAAAATCCACTTCTTTTGAAACATGTTTTTTAATGGGAATGACACAAAAAAAGAGCTCCTGGGAGGCAAAGCAGTGGAGCGGGGAGGAGCCTGGGTCGGGGCTCTCAGGACGCCTGGCTCAGAATCCTGGCTCTGCCCCTGCATAGCTGGGTGACCCTGACAAGTCAGTCACCTTCTGAGCCTCCATCTTCTCATCTGTGAAGTAGGAGAACGGTTCACACCACAGGGCTGCTGCGACACTCATGAGGTGTTAGCAGAGCACCTGGCCCCATGTGGCCAGATGTGACAGAAAGGGTGTTGGCGGCGGTGGTAGTGGAGGTGGAGGACGAGAAGAGGGTGGCGTGGGCTGGGCAGGAGGAGGGAAGGACGGGTGGCAAATGGCAAGAGAAGCTGGGGAGAGTGCTGGCGGCTGTTCTGCTATCTAGTGCTGCGTGAAAACCTCCCTGAAGGCTCAAACAGCACATTATTCCACCATGTGCTTCCAAGGGTTGTCTGGGCAGAGCTGGGGCATTCTCCTTAAGGTACCTCATGATGTGAGAGTCACATGAAAGCTGAGTCTCCTTCATCTAGAGACTGGACAGTGTGGATACCCAGGATCGCTCGCGCATGTGACTGGAGTTGCTGCTGGCCATCGTGGACGCTGAGCACGGCCTATGTCGACCGGACAGGCTGCACCTGGCCTCAGTGCAGCTTCTCACACCCAGCAGCTGGGTCCCACGAGGGGTTATCTCATGAGCACATGTTTCAAGAAGCTGGGGCAGTAGCTGAAAGGATTCTTGTGACCCAGCCTCACAAGCCACACAGAGGGACCATCACCACCCTCTGCTGGTCAAGAGGAAGGCACAGGGCCAGCCCAGATTCGAGGGCGGCCGAGGACACACGGGTGTGAATGCACAGGGGTGGCTCGTGGCGGGGCTGCCGTAACACTGCACTGGTGGGGAGCGGTGAGGACTTGGAGGTAAGATGGCGATGGTGCTGTCGGTGTTAGAGATGGTGAGGGGGTTGGCGGGAGGTGACAGCATGTGCTAATGGAGACAGAAGTGCTTGCTGGCAGTAGGGGTGGAGGCAGTGTGGCGTGATACTGAGGAGGGGGGAGATAGGGTGACTGTGTTGGTGGTGTGGGTGGCTCTGGGGAGGGTGTTGGGAATGGTGGCAAAGGTCACATTTGACACTGGAGATGATGGCGGTCAGTGGCAGGAGCAGCAGAGGTGCTGGTGCCAGTGATGGTGGCCGTGGTGGCAGTGGTGGTGGCCGTGGTGGCAGTGGTGGTGGTGGTCAGTATGAATGGTAGTAATACAGTGATTAGGTCACACTTGGTTTCTGTTCTTCCTTCTCCAATCACGTGAGCACCGCAAAGCAGAGGGCATATACGGTCCTCTCTGGCTGTTCGTAAGTTGCTGCTCAATTTTTTTGCTGGAAGAACAACCATCTACTCCCTGCATGCTATAAACAGCTAGCTTATTAGCCACTGTGTTTGCAACATGTGCTTATTTCTGTCTTGATACATTGTGATCCTGGCTTTCTAAGTCAATGTTATACACAAAATACAGGAAGACTTTAGGCCCAGCTATTTCTGCATCCATCTAGTGCCTTCTTCATATTTTAGGGCCTCAAAACGCCCCCCACGAACACTTCGCACGCAGCCAGCATCACAAGCAGCGAGGGAAGACAGGATGGAGGAGTCACAGAAGATCTTAAGGACTAGACCCAGAAGAGGCCAACATTTCCTCCAGCCAGGTCATGTTGGCCAGAATGAGAAACATGGACGAAGGGGGCAGGGCTGTCCAGCTGAGAAAGGAGACAGCACGAGACGGGCAGGCACACCACAGTCTCGCCGCAGCCCACACAGCCAATGCCAGGGGTTCCACGCCCCTGGCCTTAGCAGGACTACCCCTCTCTCCTCTCATACGCTCTTCTTTTTTTCTTCCTTTTTTTGTATTGTATCTATATTTTAAGCTATGTTAATGGAATAAAGTAGAGTATTATTAATTCAAAGGGGCTGGAGCATTATTCTGGACTCTGGACAGAATGGTTTCTACTGTTTGACAAAACTATAGGCCCTTTAAAAATGAAGCTATTGATGGATGGTCGGCAGTTTTGTTCTTTTGATAAAACACCACGCATCGCTTAGAATTCAGATCACACTGCAGATTCCTACCTGAATCTCCTCACAGCATCGTGATGGGAGAGGAAGGAGAGAAAGCGTCCCTCCACCTGTGGGCAAATGATAAAGCTGCACCAGACACTTCTCTGGGGCCCTGGGTTCTGTCCACTGAAGCACGTACTCCTCAATATTTCTGTCTTGGGGAGTGGTGTGTTCAGACCGCCATTCTGGCTGGCGTCATCGCCCCTCATCCAGCATTTCCTCCAGTGACCTTGAAGTTTTCATAGCCACAGTGGCTGGGACATCTGTCTTACAGAAAGACTGTTCTTGTCTTTGCAGTGATCAAAAGTGGTCTCTTCCAGTCCACAAAGCAAGGGCTGCCAATCCGAAACATAGACAGCGGCCTGGTCGTCTCTCCACCCGCAATGGAGCTCGAAGGTGTGCAGCAGTCCCCGCGGCCCCACTCCTCAAATTCCTCCAGGCCACGTGGGGGCAGAGAGTGCTGAGAAGTGAAGGGTGGATTTGTAGAGGAAACACAGCCCTCAGGTTCACCAAACATCATTCAATCTCTCCTTCTTTCCCCTAAACTAAGCTGTCTCTGCAAAGAAAATCCACCCCCCAGGCTGACGGATGCCCTGTCTGGTCCCCAGAAATCCCTTCGGGCTTCCTTTTCTCCACATTCCCAGTGCCCTCCTCCTCTTGCCTCTCTCCTTGGGGTCCATTTCATTAATAACCCAATTCATCACAGGCCTACCCAGACCCAGTGTCTGGTCGGATGGGTCCAGGGTCTGTCTTCAGACTTTTCTGCAATTCCAGGCTTCGGAGGGTCAGAAGCTCACCCACATCACATTATTCACCTCTCAGGCTTTTGGAAAACTCCAAATAAAAATGAATGTTCAGAGACTGCGTCATCTCGAGCACCAGCCAAGACAGAATCCACTGGGAATGTCGACAGCAGATGAAGGGGAGCCAAAGGCCAGATTCTCTTTCATCCAAAGAAGGGAAAGAGAATGTAGATTGGTCTGAAGATGTGAGGAGCCTTTTGCATCCAAAAGAGGAAAGTAAAATTCAGCACTTGGCCTGGAGAGCCCCTCTGCTGCCCTCAACACTCTGGGGCCCCTAGCCTCAGTCTTCACCAACACAGCCATCGCCACACCCCAAGACTGCAGTGCATCTGTGCTCCCCACTGCACTCCTGGGCCAGAGACTCCACAGCCTCTGGGGTTCCCATGTTCACTGCCGGCTCCAGTCTCCACCAAGCCCACCATGCTGTGCCTCCCTGCACACCTGACACCACCGTGGGCCCCAGAGCAGCTATTTAAGGGCCAAGAACCCATGAGTGGGTGGTTGTGTAAAAGCAATAGAAGCGATTCTTTGAAAGACCAACAGCTCGAGTTCATCAACTGCAGGAAGGAAGCCAAGCCTGGTTTTGCATCACTTTCTCTGGGTCTTCAGATGAGCGGGAAGGTAGGCAGGTCCCACCACAGCTGGGACTGCCTCACCGAGTTCTCTTGCTGCAACTCCAGTAAAAATGGTGATCTATGGAGGGTAACCAATGAGTCACGTATTCAGAGGAATCTTGACCGAAACTCTCCGTGAATACCAAATATCCTACACTTTAAATGGGCAGCAGCGGGTTTACATGTCCCTCTGGCCCCTGTTGGTCTCACTGCAGGTCTTCAAAGCCTTGATGCCTAATTGTCCACAGCTCGGAGGAACTGGCAGGCCCCACGGTACAGTTCACCCTTTCCCAGTACAGTAACTGTACTCTGTTACTAATGAATCTCTACTCATCAAGTGATTACTCCTGCAAGAAGGTTGGATGATTGGGGCAGAAAACTTCCAAGATTGTGACTGTTGAGGCTTCACAGAGAAGCCAGGGAGAGAGTTAGTTATTGGTTGCCAGGGAGTACATGGCCCTCACCCCTTCCCACTGATGGTTCCCTTTTGCACCACGGGCAGGAATTTTGCTCATGCGTGCCCAGAACTGAGTCTGCATGCGGGCAACCCAGCCTGGGAAGCTGACTTCAGCTTTTGGGGCCTTACCTGTGACTCTCTGATAAATCATGTTTCCTTCTCAGCTTCCAGAGTCACCACTCAGACCCGCTGCTACTTTGTTTAGATGTTATAAATTTGGACAGATGACACACCGGCTCTCAAGTGAAGATGTGGGCTAGTTGTTGTTGTTGTTGTTGATCATTTTTACCATGGGTTATGTTTTCTGATCTCTAACTCTGCAACAGTTATATTTAGATAAGGATAATCTTCACCGGCTGCCATCCATCGCTACACAAACAGGCTTTGAAACACTCTGTAGCTTATTTTGTGTTATCTTTTGTAATTGATGTTTTAATGAGGGTTAGGAAACTTCAGTGCAAGATGGAACGAAGAACAATCATTGTTATTGTAATAACAGTAACATAGCTACAGAAAGTCAAGTCCCCACCAAATGCCGGGCTGCTGCACTTCCAAGCGCTTTACGAACACTTTTGGGCTTATTTTTCACAGCAGCACTGAGAAGTCAATCCTTCTATGCCTGTTTTACGGATAAGACTAGTTTGGGGCTCAAGCTCAAAGAAACCCACCAAGGAAGGAGCAGAGTAGATCAGGGATTTAATGATACTTTAGGCCAATTTGGGATCCCTGTGGCTCTCCTTGGTTTCACTGCAGGTCTCTGAACCCTGGATGCCTGTGTATCCACAGCTCAGAGAAATCGGCAGGCCCTAAGGTACAGTTCACCCTTTCCCAGCAGCTCAGCTCACCCACAGGGCCAAGGACCCCCCAAAAGAGGACAGTGGGAGTGAACTGCTGGAATAGCTCATGGTCCAAAAGCCAGATTCTCCAGCATGGTTCATAGTTACATTATAGGCCATTTTATTCCTTTAGAGTAAGTAGATCTTTTCATTTGATCAGCCATTTTTGGATCAACATACTTGTATGATGTAGTCATTTAACAGACTCAGAATTAACCCCTTACCAGGCCTGACAATGCTCAGATCAGGTAGTCATGGTCATTTTTAAAAAATGGTTTCAAGTGTTCCTCAAGTAAAGTCAAAATGGTTTGGAAATACTTGACCAGATTATCCCAGTGCTGAGACTGACAGATGCTCTTGTAAACACCCTTCACCCTTCTCCACCATCTCAATATAATTAAATAAGTTACAGCAAGTCTCCTTTACTTCCCTTGTGCTTCCTTTACAGAATAGAGGTAATTCTCCAAATACAGAATGATTTTAAGGACTGTACAGGAGTTCATTCCATCTCTAAAGTTAAGCATCCAGAATTATTTCATAATTCATTTTCACAGCATCCCTGTGTTCAGATTGAAATATCTCATTTACTGCAGGTCCCACAAACCAGAGAACACCCAGGCACTCATCTGAAGGACTCTAGTCAACCAATGCGTGTTTACAGTTGCTGAGGGGGAAAGAATAAGGGTCAAATTGCTGTATTTAATAAAATGTGTAATACAGCGTCTTCCACTGGAAGGGAACTGACCTTGGCAGTAGCTGATGAAAATTGGAATCTGCATTCTGATTCCAGATGTAAAAATAATGTGAGAAATTAACTTTATATCTAAAAAAATAAGTTAAACTACTTATCCAAATTACTTGGGAAATACAATATTCTGATGAGAAGAGATGCCATTATACACCCTATGAAAATTTCCAGTGTTGAAAGATTGTCAACATCTTTACAGGTACCACCTTAAAACTATACTGACGGTGGTTTTGTGTTTCTCCTTGTTAATTTGCAGGGCACTTGTGGATCTATAGACCTCAGGGTCATTGATATGTATGGCTTATGGTTGAAAATTCTCTAGAGGAAAGCATTTAGTTACTTGGCTTCGGTTCATTTGAGTTACAAATAAGTTAGAGTAGACTTCTGTGTATTCCTTTCTTGATGAGATGCAACTTTCAACCGAGAGGGAAACTGGCACTGATTTCTCAGTGGTAACCCCTGTTCTCTGTGTCTTTTCTGGATACAACAGTTCTGTGGAAGCAAATCATTGAACGCAATGGAGGAGTCCTCACCAGTGCCTTGAATGTCAGCTGCCTGGCGAAGGTCACTGACGGCTTCACCCAAGGACATATAGTCGAAGTGGTTAAAGGCGTGCTCACAGATCAGAGAATCCGGCGGCAAATTCATAAACCTCTCACTGCAGTTGAGTTTATTATGGCGATAGCCAGCATGAATCCAGTGTACAAAGAGGAAGAAGAGAGCTTTAAGGTACATGGAACACCCTGATGACCAATTCTTAGCAGCAGACACTCCTCACACTACCTCCTCCCTCTGCAGTTCCATGGTTTTCATGAATTGGAACTCTGCCATATACAGTGAAATTTGGAAACCTGAAATTTTGGATGACAAAATCTTTGGGGTTTTGGCAGTAAAGCATGTGTCTTCCAAGTTTTAGGAAAACCATGGTGTGTGGCCTTATATATTAACAGCCCAATTGCAGAATTGAGTAGCAGCTTCAAAACCATTGGACTCACACAGACACATAAACTTATTTTGGTTTTTACTTCATATTTGGTATTATGGAATAAGTTTTGCATAGAGAAATCATTCCCCAAATAGTATATAGTTCAAGCCAATGCTGTTTGGGGCCCACAGTTGTCATGGAACACTTTGTTTTTCAGTTTCAGTTCATTTGCGATAGGAAGCCACAAGATAACTCATCAAAATTTAGTTTTCCAATGTTTGAATACATTCTGACCTACTCTCAGAACTTTTTGGATCTGAAGGAAACTTTGAGAATTATCTCTTCCAACACCCTCTCTTATAGGAGTGCCCAGGCCAGCAGGCACTCCTCAAACTCTGCCTGCTCTCCTTTAAGCAAAAATAAATACAGTGGTGTTGTCTTTCCAAAGGAAGTTTCCTTGACCAACTCCAAAGGTAAGAGATTATATGCATACGACTGAAGACCACCACGATATTGGCTGTGCAGTCACCAGAAGGGGCATTAAAATTCTCAGCCAAGCCGATCTCTGGGAGCCTGCTCAACATCAGGCAGATTTCCCTCTGCAACACGTCACTTTTCCATCAAATCTAAAACTATGATTCCTTCCTGGTTTGCCCTAATTCTTCAGTGAAGCATTAGAAAGGTGAACAATAGTCATAATAATGACTTCAGAAGTAATGGTCTCGCACAGGAGTTGGCAATCTTTTTCCATAAAGGTCCAGATAGTAAATATTTTAGGCTTTGAGAGCCATGCAGTCTCTATCACAGGTATTCAGTTGTGCATCATAGTACAAAAGCATCTATACACAATACAGAAATGAATGCGTATGGCTGGGTTCCAATAAAACTTTATTTGCTAAAACAGACAACAGGCCAAATTTGGCCCATCAGCCATATTTTGCTGACCCTGCTCTAGCAAGGCTGAAACAAAAATTTAACTCTAGCTGAGTGTTTACCAAGCATTTGAATTATTAGTAATATTCTCGTTAACTGTTTAAACCTGTTCATAATTGCTGATATTATCCTCTTCAAATGATACATCATATTCTTTTCTGAAATTCCCCATTTTTTTCTCCTTTCTAAAATATTAATTTTCCTCCTATTTTGAGGAGTTAGATGATAGGGTGTGGATCCTTTCTCGTGGCTGAGCCTTTAACTTTCCAAAGTAATCTCTAGAAGTTTTTCTATCTATAGGTGCTTGAGGTCTGATCATACTATTCAAGAAAAGGAATTACTACCTTTTTATGACCCGGGATGAGAATGCATATGCTTCACACATCCATTCTTGGTGTATTTGTTTGCTCTATTCATTTTCAAAAGAAACTGCATCACTTTCCCATCATTACCCTTTCCACCCAATCCCTTTGTGCTTCCATTACAGCACCAGTGCTTGGCCCTGTGACTGGCCCCAAGTAGATGTTTAATAAATCTGTTTAGGGACACATTCATTAAACACGTGGATAGATGGAATGACACCCTCACACTCTCCTGAATAATGTGATACCATTGCTATGGTTCCTTCTAATGAGGGAAACTCTGAGAAATTTCACCTAATTGTGCTCCCAACAACATTATCTCAGATGAAGACCTTGCAAATTCTCCAAACATGTTCTACCCTGCTCCACAGACACGATGGAGAGAATATGTATGATAACGATGATAGTAAGTCTAATAATGTTAGCTAATACTTATTGACTGCTTATTATGTGCCAGCCACTGTACTGACTCATTTAGACTCATAATCCCCTGTTTTGCACATGAGGAAACTGGGATATGGAGAGGCATGGTAGGCCGGATAATGGCCCCTCAAGGTCTACATCCTCATCCCTGGAACCTGAAAATAAGTGAGGTTACATGGCAGAGGGGGATTAAGGCTGCCGATGGAGTAAGCCTGCTAGTCAGCTGACCTGAAGACAGATTATCCCAAATTATCCCGGTGAGTCCAACGTAATCATGAAAAGCAGAAGAGGGAGTCGTAAGAGAGAAGCAGAGAGAGCAGTCTGAGAAGGGCACGTTGGTACTCCAGGGAGCCCAGCAATGCTATCCAAAGGTGGAGCAGGGGCCACAAGCCAGAAAAGCAGGTGATTTCTGAGAGCCGCAGAAGGCAAGGGAAAGATTCTCACCTGGAGCCTCCGGAGAGGGACACAGCACTGCAGACACCTTGATTGTCACCCAGTGAGGCCCGTTCCGGGTTTCTGACCTACAGCCCTGTGAAATCATAAATGTGTGGTTTAAAGCCGCCATGTTTCCGGAAATTTGCCGCAGCAGCAATAAAATAAACAATACAAGAGGCAAGTAACAACTAGAAAGTAGCAGAGCTGAAATTCATACCTTTCCCCAAAGCGAACTTCGTTAACTATATTCTATACAGGGTCTCGATAAATTAGGAGTTCATCGCGTTAAGTACATGGCGACCTCACCTTACATTAAAAACAGAGCCAAGGCTAAAAGAAGGAAGAGGGAATCCCCCAGTGCCACTAACAAAGAAGTACATCTCAAAGACAGGAACAACTATATGAGCTAATACATGGGTGGCCTAGGGGTGTATAAGATCCAAACAGAAAGGCAAGGGGAGGCCCATGAGAGACAGAATGCTGGCACTGCACAAAGTTGGGACACTTTATAGGTTGCCATGGGGAAGCATCAAGGAACTTGTGATCTTCCCAGGGATCTAGGTGGGGAATAAAAGTGGCCCATAAGAAATCAAAACCCAAGCCTACACCACGCACGTCAAATTTCCAAATCTGTACTACCTCCATGGTCCCAGAATCTCAAGTTGAAATATTAATATGATTTTTTTAAATGATATGGTATCATTAAAACCCCTGAAGTCACATCAAAAGCAAAATTAAAAACCACTCTGTATGGAAATTTAGCCAAGTCAGGGTACATAGGATTCCTACAGGAAATACCAGCCTTGCTAAAGATGAGTTCATAATAAAAAAATTATGAGTCACAAGCAAGAATCTACCCCAAGGAGAGTCAGCAAATGCAAATAACAGAATAGCACTACCAAGAACCTGAGATAAAAGGACATTCTGGAAGAGACTACAAAATAAGTATGTTTAAAGACCAGAAACATTAGGGAGGAAAAACAGGCAAATTCAAAAAAGAACCAAATAGAACTTTTGATAGTGAAAAAAATATATAGTCATTAAAATTAAAAACTCAGTGAATCGAGGCGGGCAGATCACCTGAGGTCGGAAGTTCGAGACCAGCCTGACCAACATGGAGAAACTCCATCTCTACTAAAAATACAAAATTAGCTGGACGTGGTGGCACATGCCTGTAATCCCAGCTACTCAGGAGGCTGAGGCAGGAGAATTGCTTGAACCCAGGAGGCAGAGGTTGCAGTGAACCAAGATCGTGCCACTGCACTCCAGCCTGGGCAACAAGAGCGAAACTCTATCTCAAAAAATAAATAAATAAATAACTCAGTGAATAAATTGTCTGTGGATTGGACAAAACTAAAGAGAAAACAAGAGAACTGAAAAAAGGAGCAAAGAAAATTGCCTAGAATGCAGCATAGAGAAAAATAAAGGATAGAAATCAAAGAGAGTTTAAGAGTTGGCTGAAACAGTGGCTCATGCCTGTAAGACCGGCACTTTGGGAGGCCAAGGCAGGCAGATCGCGTGAAGTCAGGAGTTCGAGACCAGCCTGACCAACATGGCAAAACCCTGTCTCTACTAAAAATACAAAAATTAGCCAGGTGTGGTAGTGCACGTGTGTAGTCCCAGGCTGAGGCAGGAGAATCCTTGAACCTGGGAGACAGAGGTCGCAGTGAGCCAAGATCATGCCACTGCACTCCAGCCTGGGTGACAGAACAAGACTCTGTCTCAAAAACAAAAACAAAAAGAACAGTTTGTGAAAGATAAAATGATAATACCTGCTTCTTTTATGACTGGATCTTTGATATCCCTAATATCACCAGGAAGCATTAAGGGAAGCATCAATCAAAAACATCATTATAAGACCTGGTTCTGTATTTGAGTTTAGAGGATCTTATAGAAGCAGCTGTAGAACGGCTATGGAGGAAAGAATAAGGAGAGAGAGACAGAGCCCAAAACAAAACTTCCCACTCATAATGAATCTTGGCCAGGCATGGTGGCTCACACCTGTAATCCCAACACTTTGGGAGCAAGGCAGGTGGATCACTTGAGGTCAGGAGTTCGAGACCAGCCTGAACAGTGTGGCAAAACCCCGCCTCTACTAAAAATACAAAAATTAGCCAGGTGTGGTGATGTGTGCCTGAGCAAGACTCCGTCTCAAAACACACACACACACACACACACACACACACAAACAAATCTGAAAATCAAAATTCCAAAACATTTTAGGAAATCTAGTGCTAAATACAATCTGATAAAATGTTTAAATTAATATAATTAAGATGTTCAAAAAATAACTGAGAGCATGACTTCCATTAGAAATGTACAGAACATTTTGGAAAAAAAATGAAATGAGAAGAGATAATTATAAAAAAATATTACAAAAAGAAAGCTTAGAGAGTCAGAAGCTGAGGTCTGAATTGCAAAGAAAAAGAAAGAAAGCTTAGAAATTAAAAATACGGTAATCAGTATAAAATGGCAAAGGAAATGAAAGAGGTATGAACTCTAAACTAAACATGGTCAAAGAGCAATCTGTGGACCAGAAGATGGTCCTGGGGAGTACCCCCCAATAGTCAGCACAAAAAAACAAGAAGGTAAAATCCATAAAAATATAAATAAAGATCCATCAAAGGTGGGTTGAAGACACTGACCTTCATTAATGGAAGTTCTAGAAGAAAAGAATACAATAAGTATCAGAGGAACAATTGTTTAAAGATATTATTACTGAGAATTTTCCTGAATTAAAGATGGATTAAAAATCAACTCCAAGTAAAATAATTTATTAACTAATAAACTCCTAGCAACCAGCAGAACAAATCAAATAAATCTATACCTAGATATATTGTTGGGAACTTAAGAACAAGATTAAAAGCCAGGCTTAAAAGCTACCAGATTACCTACAAAGAAACAATTGGGAAATCAGACATCTCTTTAACAACCATAGGTGCCAGAAGATAGTGAAATAATATCTACAAAGTACTAAGGAAAAACAACTGTCTGCCTAATATTTGTATCCAGCTGAACTGGCATACAAGAGACAGGAGAAAAGAGACATTTTACGACATGTGAAGCCGGGCGCCATGGCTCACGCCTGTAATCCCTACACTTGGGGAGGCCGAGGCGGGCAGATCACTTGAGGTCAGCAGTTCAGGACCAGCCTGGCCAACATGGTGAAACCCTGTTTCTACTAAAAATACAAAAATTAGCTGGGTGTGGTGGCGCACGCCTGTAATCCCAGCTACTCAGGAGGCTGAGGCAGGGGAATCACTTGAATCCAGGAGGTGGAGGTTGCAGTGAGCTGAGATTGCGCCACTGCACTCCAGCCTTGGCTACAGAGTGAGACTCAGTCTCAAAAAAAAAAAAAAAAAAGACATACAAAGACTGAGAGTTTCCCACTTACAGCACTTCAGAGAGCAATTCAGCAATATCAAGTAAAATTGAAGATGTTCAAACCCTACAACCCCAGGAATTCTATTTCTACATGTGTGCCCTAAAGAGGTTCTCTCATGTAGATACAAGGAGATGTGTAAAAATTGTGAACTTCAGCATTTTTCATAATAACCAAAAATTCAGATGTCATATATCCATTAATAGGAGAATTGACAAATAACATGTAATATAATCCTGCAATGAAATATTGCTACTATAAAGTTTATAAACCCAAATGTCTCTTAGGTTTCAAATAAAATGCAAAGGTTGAGAAAAATGCCATTGTGGGGCCAGTTACAATCACCAAGTTCTTGGTTAGTATTTGGGCTCCGTTATTTCTACCGTGGTTTCAACAGCAACTCCCCCAGAGTAGTTGAATGGCCGCCCACTGTTCATTGAACATGGCCACATGTGAACCATGAGCACCCTTCACATTACCAAGAAAACCCAACCCCCAGACACAGTAGGATGCCCGGAAAAACAGGCGACTTTGTTGGGAAGGATGGCTGGTTAGATTTAGCCTGAGATTCTCTGAAATTGTTAACTCCCTGAGTTAACAAATCATGCAGAAATACAGGTTGAAGTTTCAAATCATGCAGAAAAACAGTCTGGAAAACCCACTGAGAAAGAGCTTGTATTAAGCATACCTTAAATGCCCAAAGTACAATGGCTGCTTGCCCCTTCCTGTTTAGCAGGCTTTTCTTTATTTTTAAGAGTATTGCGGTGAATTGGTGTCATTCTGACCTTTTCCGAAACTTCTATTGTATTTCAGAACTGGTATGCCAAAACCCCTCTGGGTAAAAAACGTGCCTTGGCAATAACAGGAGGCAGCACAGAAAAGGCAAAGGACAAAGGGAAAAGGAAAGAAAAGAAAGAGAAAAAGGCAACAAAGAAAAAGTAATGCCTTTCTGAAGAACCATGCTTGAGTCTCTCTGGGATGGAGAGGACCCCAACTCACCAAAGAAAAGATTCACCATTGCCCGCCTGAAGAAGCCCACAGGGGAAGGAACTTAGCAGTGTGCAGGCGAGCTGATGCCACAAACCCGCTAACCACTGCGTATGCTGTTATGCCTTTCCCAGGCTGGACACCCAGCTGGGTGTTCGTCACAACTTTCCGCAGCTTTAATCCACACCAAGTTTGTATATAACTGAAATTCACTCTTGACGCCCTCCACAGTCTTTCCAAGTTGGACTCTTCCTCTCATCAGTACTAGTTGTCAAATTTAAAATGTAACAGTTAAGGAGTATTCTAGTTTGACAATTAGTAAGCAATGAGTATATCATCAGTACACTAGCTTTTTATTAATCCATGTACACTGTATAGTATCTTGCATCTATTTTAATAAATTAATTCTTTGCTCTAGTAATAGATTTTATATAATGAAATAAAGCTGTTGCCCTTGAACTGACTTGCTAATTTGGTTGCTGGAGCGAAAACAGGATCTTACAAATGAACTATTTCAACATCCTAATTTTGAAGCTGAGATAGCTGGAGTCCAGGCCCCACTGCTAATATTAGAGCCTGGACATCATCTGCCCCGCCTAGTCCTCACTGGAAGGACTGAAAAATTGTCAGGCCAATGACTGGATGAAAACCATGGCATAAAAATGGGGTAAATGCCGAGAAGGGAAAGCCAACATGAAGAAATAAAACAGGGTAAATAAGAAAAAGATTAAAGAGTAGGGAAAGCTGTAAAGAGAAATTTAAATTGTGTAAGGATGTGAAAGATTATTGGTTGAAGATCGCAAGTAACCCACTTCTAAATCGTGGTAAGAACACGATCAGAGGAAGCAGACTTCAACTGAGATGGGATGCATTTAACTTGAATTTTAAGAATACGCTGTCTGACAGTTTGGGGTTAGACCACAGAAATTCATAAAATCTCACACTGCATAGACCAGGTCAGGCATCCAAGTTTTACCAGGATTCCCAGTGGCTTGGATCATCAATGGCCAAGAAGGTTTGTGGTTTCCAGGTGTCTTCTGGCCACCAGCACACCCCCCAGCCTGTGTCTGTACACAGCAAACTGATACAAATTGGGACAGACAGAGACAGTCACAGGCCGATGTGCCCTGGACAGTTCTGCACTCCCCACGAAGTCATCCTCCTCCTGAGTGTCCCCTCGAACAAACTACTAGCTTCAGGGTGCCCCCCACAGACTTGCCTTCTCATTACCAAAGGTGCCCCAGTTTCCACAGACTCTCCTTACCCACTTCAGATTATGTCTAGCCAAAGCCCAGGGTGGCCTGAGAAACGGCAGACTCTCCCTCCCTAACATCCCAGAGCCCTTTGACATTCATGTCTCCAAGATGGTTCTGCCACGATCCTTTCACGTGTCATGGGACCCCACTTATGGCCCAAGAAGAGAACATCACGGCTCTGGGATTTGATGTCTGTTGCAAAGCAATGACATCTGCACTGCAAAGAAATGAAAAGTATGAGGGTAAAAGTAAACCGTTTTTTAAATACCATTTCACTTGGTCTTAGTTTCACGACAAGCACACTTTTTCAGAACTCATAAAAAGCTGTGCAGGTTTTTAATAAACAGTAATTAAGTGATGGAAACTTGATACTTATGCTTTAGAGCACCATCCAGTAGAACTTCCTGCAATGATGGAAAGTTCTAGATCTGTGATCTCCCAGTAGGAGTAGTCCATAGTCACACTAAGCCACCAGGCTACTAAACACTCAAAATGTGGCTGGTGCAACTGAAGAACTGAATATTTTATTGTATTCAATGTTCATTTCCATTTAAATAGCCACACATGGCTGGTGTGACTGATGTACTGGGCAGGACGGCGTTAGAGTAACCTAAGTTTAAAAACTGGTAAAGATAGCTAAAGATCCTTTCTACACACTCACTCCCTTTTTCCCAGCACACTAACATGGAGACATGATTGTCAGGGCCTCACTCGGCCTTTTCCCAAAGGATGGCTTCCTGCCCTGCCCAGTGCTGGGTTTGTGCTCTACTTCCACAGTGTAAGAATTGAAGAAAGAGAAAAGAGGCCGGGTGCGGTGGCTCACGCCTGTAATCCCAGCACTTTGGGAGGCCAAGGCGGGTGGATCACGAGGTCAGGAGACCAAGACCATCCTGGCTAACACAGTGAAACCCCGTATCTACTAAAAATACAAAAAAAAAAAGAAAAAAAAATTAGCCAGGCGTGGTGGCGGGCAGCTGTAGTCCTAGCTACTTGGGAGGCTGAGGCAGGAGAATGGTGTGAACTCGGGAGGCGGAGCTTGCAGTGAGCTGAGATCGCACCACTGCACTACAGCCTGGGCAACAGAGCGAGACTCTGTCTCAAAAAAAAAAAAAAAAAAAAGGAAAGAAACATGAAAAGCAGTTCAACAGTCAAAGACAGGTTGATTTTGGAGAATAAACCTGAGAGGAGCTTCTGGCTGAGTTAGGTCAGAGGCATTCTCTCTTACAGACCAAAAGTATTCAAAGGTTTAGGGCAGGAGAGCTTATCACAGGCTTGGAATGTTTCTGTGTCTTTTTGTCCCACTTATCTGGGAGGGAGAGTTGTGTGTCTGTTCCCATACATCTTCCTGCAGCTGCAGGCATACCCCAAGTCTGCTTTTAGCTTCCCTATCTTAGCGCACCTAAAGGGAAAGGAATGTACTTATTAGGGTCCATTGTTTTACTGGGGCCTGTTGTGAGAGTGTGAAGTTGGTGATTACCCAAGAGACTTTCCCGCCACCCTCTGTGCCCGAGATGTCTTATATGGGTTTTACTGTCTGCTCTTTCTGGCGGCTTGCAGTTGGAAGAGAAGTGATATCCTTGAAATGCATGAGGCTAGAAAGGGAGCTGGAACTGTCTGAGATGATGGTGCTCCTGCTCTGTCACACATGGGACCATGAGCTCTGTCTGAAAGCTTGGTAGTATCAGCCAGCCCCTCCTCTCAGCCAAAGATACACACACTTTTCCACTGCCCGTGGATCAGAGGGCCCTTTGTCTGTCACTGCAAAGTCCACCAGAGTCAACACTCCATAGCTCAGCACGTGCTGGTATTTACATCACAGCCTGCTGCTTTGTGTGTGAGTGGGTATGGAGAGAGGGTGTAGATACGCTTAGATACACTCACACACCTACTCATATTCTGCGTGTTTTACACAAATGGTAACATGCCATTAGAACATATATACTGTTCTACCTTCTTGCTCTTTTTGCTTAATTCTGTAACTTGAATATTGTTTCATATCAGCACATACAGACGGGCCTCATTTTATATTCTCTCCATTCTACCCCACTTTATAGATATACCATTATTTATTTAATCAGTCCACTCTGACAGATATTTAGATTATTTCCACCCTTTTGCTGTTCCATCCTTGCTGTAATAAGTGCCCTTTCATAGTTTTCGTGGGTGTATACCAAAAAAATAAAAATAAAAGTATGTGGGATTAACTCCTAGAATGGAAATTACTGGGTCAAATTACCTGTGAGTCTTTCATTTGGGTAGCTATTGACAGACTGTCCTCTAAAGAGGCACTGGTCACACCGACTGAGTAGGAGAAGGCATGGTACCTTGTCATCCACGGAGCAGGTCAGCAAACTGTGAGCCTATTGGCCATCCACGCGGAAAACCCAAAGTCCTCCTGGAAGGTTAGGCCGCCATGCCCTCGAACTCCCACTTTTATCTGATGGGGAGAGGAAGCACAGCAGCTCTGTGGGAGGAAATGGGAGGAAGGCGATGGTGGGGTGGACCAGCGGAGGGACGGGCGAAGGGACCGGCGGAGGGACGGGCGGAGGGACGGGCGGAGGGAGCGGTAGACTCCTCAGAGCTCTGCCAGGGCCTCAGCTGCCCTGGGCCATTATGTGACAATTAGCTCCTCTTGAGCACATTCTGAAGTGGAGGGGACAGTAATTAATACCATTAACCCTCATTAAGGGAGCATTCTGCGGGATGAAGTCTGATTAAAGTGCAATTTGAGCTCTTAGGTGGCTCTGCATCTAGGAATAAGTAGGTCCCAGGTCCAAAACCAATGTCAGGGCATTGCTGAAAAAGATGCTCCTGAGACTGAGACCGTCGGGGCTTCACCAAACACCTGTGTTCAGAGATAGCAAATGGAAAACGCCCTGGTGCTGAAGAATCTATGTTTGAGACTCTTTTTAAACACATAACCACTTTTAATATGAAGGCCGTAACTGTGGTAGGTGGTCACAGGGCTGTTTCACAGGACTGACGTGATTTTTCGCCACTAATGATACTGTGGGACCCAAGCCACCGGCATAAGTGGCTTGTCCTGTCCTTGAAAGTCTTAAGACTTTAATTGAAGAGAAGCACGCGATGATGCTAAACGAAGCCAAGGAGACAAAGACTGTGGGCTGTAAACCAAGCCGGCAGCCGCCCGAGCAACAGGATGTGGGAAACCAAAAGGACCTTGGTCCAAAATATGTGTGTGAAAGGACCTGAAACCTCCACCACTAGAATCATTCATTCGTCAGTGCAGGGTCCCCTAACAATTCTGCTGCATTCGAATTCACAGTTGCAGCATAGCAGTGGTTTTTTGGCTCATACTCCAATTCTTTCACCAAGCACTCTCTGTGTGCCGTGCACAGTGCCAGGGGCTGAGGATGCAGGGGTGAGCTGCTTTGCAGTCTAAGGGGGAAGGACACATTAAGAAAATGGTCATATAAATAAATGTGCAAGGCCAGATCCATGCGACGAACATGAGGAAGAGGAACCCTATCTAGGCTGAGGGAACAGGCTGCGCACTGCCTGGCTTCATCCCTGCAAGAACCCTTTTCTGATGGAGAATCTGAGAGTTTGTGGTGAAGTGGCAGGTCTCTCTGATTCTTTAGCTTTTCTTAAGGGCTGCACCTAGCACCTATATAATCACCCAAGATAGTGTATTTAAGGTCCCTGGCACAGAGGGTACAATCAGCAAGTGTTCATTGCTTTATAGATATTCAGTAAGTGAGTTTCTCACGTTGAGCTTTGGGGAGTCAATTGGGAACCCAGGAGTGCAGGATAGGTTCTGGCCTCTCCACTGCATACTGGTTTTGTTGTCAGGTGACTGTCACAGTTCCCAAGGCCACTAACCCAGTTCCTCAACGTGGCAAACAGACACAGTACCTTTTTTTGGTCAAGAGATTAAGCATCCTAGAAATGTAGTCTCTTCAGTCAACTCTAGTGGTTTATGGCAAGGTTCTGACTGACCCTAACTCAGGCTTCATCCCAGCTGCAGCCTGGGCAGAGCCTTGATAAGTCCCAGCTCAGCACACAGCGTTCTCCCTGGACGTGCATTTCATCTTTGCCTCCCTGGGCTGTCGTGAGGAGTAAACTGAGCGGTGTACCCGGCACAATGCCTGGCACGAGGGCACATTCTCAGTGAACGCTGCCTGCTCTTCAATTATTGCGGAGTGCCCAAAGCAGACCCTGCCTAGCAGAACAAGTGCCATGGGGCGGGCTCTACCTTCCTGGAATGGAAGTGCAGGCTGTGATGAAGAAGGAGGAGGGGCATGGCAGAAGGGTCCTGTGAGAAGCCCCTGGGGCCCCAAAAAAGCTGGAGCCCTTCTCCAGATCCTACCCTTCTCATTTCACTCTGCTCTGTTTCTCCTGCTGGGGCTGCTTTGGGGGTGCCCTGCACGTCTGTCCACCACTTCTTTAATAACCCTGGCTCCACCTCTGGAGCCCTTGGCCAGCCTGGCGCCCACCATTCCTCAGGCCTCACTCCCAACCTGTCTGGAAAGGAAGATCAGCCGGGTGCTGTCAAGAGGGTTGTGGCTTTATGGAAAGCTCGCTGGGCTGGGCTAATTTCACAAACCTTCTGAGTGACCTTGGGTCAATCTGGCCGCACGCATACATACACATGTACAGCATATACACATGCATGCACACACACAGGGCATTCATATATACCACACACTATGCACGTGTACACATATGATCTGTACACACTACACAAACACATGCACACATACAAACGATATACGCACACCACATGCTGTACATACACACACGTGTACATGTACACAAACACACGCAACACACATGGACCACTCCCTACACACACACTCATATACACATATACATATACAGGCACAAAAACACACATACACAGATACACATGCATACACACATCCCACACGTGCAAACACAACACCCCACACATGCACGTGTTCACACACATGCATGCACACTTAGGCACGCGTGCAGTCCCACAGCCGCCATTATTTCCTCAGTGGGCTCATGGCAGACGCTGGTGGCCTGCACACCCCTGGGACTCAGGCCTCTTCCCAGGGCTGTGGCAGGGACAGGAGCAGCGGAACGGGGAGGCCCGGCAGGTGCTGGGATGTGTTTACTGTTTACATCAAGCGCAGCGGGAAAGCAGCTTCCTGCTCCCCGTGGGAGTCAGAGGAGCCCTCAGCTGCAGGAAAGGCTGACGCAGACACCGCGGCTCCCAGCTGCACCTTGGGCCCAAGGAGGGTGGGCGGGGTAGGGGGGTGACTGCTGCACCCAAGGAGAGCAGCGTGGACCGGCAACAGACCAGAAGCGCTGCACCACTTCACAAGCTAATGAACTTTCCAGGACACAGTGTGGCTCCCCTGCACCGCACCTTGAGACCTGTGTCTGCCTGGGAGGAGCAGGATGAAGACTGAATGAGGGGTGATCTGGGACCCTCCCCGGGCACCGCGGGAAGCCATATTTATTTCTTCATCAATAAAAGACCTGGAGTCATCCCCATAAAGAGGCTTCTAGCTCTGAGTTCCTCTTGTTCTTCAGATAGAGGCACTCCACATGCCAGGGGCCATGAGTTTCGGAGGAGACAAATACTTAAACCGTAGCACTCATTGCGCCTGGAAACTCCATTGCAGACTCCTTATATTGAAATAAATCTTTATAGTCATCCTTTAGAAAAATGTAAGTATCCATGAGAGGGGTGTAAACATGTATGCTTTTGTTGAATTATGACACAAGCACAGAAAAGGGCTCGACTACCAAAATGGAAAGTGGAGATGCTCCCGGCTCCTGAGAAGCCCTTCTCCTAATCACTGGCCTCTCCATTTGCAAAGGCAACTATTGTCCTGATTTCCAGCATCCTAGGTTGCTTTTAGCTGGGTTTGAACTTTAGGTACATGGAAGTAAAGAGTGTGTATTCATTTCCGTCTGCCTTCTTCTGCCAACATTAGCTTGTGAGATTCCTGAAGGCTTGCATGCAGTCGCAGTTCGGCCACCTCCATCACTGCTCAGTATTTCCTTGTAGATGCCATACTTAGGCTTCTTATTTTAGTGTTAATGAGAGCCTATCTTTTTTTTTTTTTTTTGAGATGGAATCACTCTGTTGCCAGGCAGTGGCGCGATCTCAGCTCACTGTAATCTGTCTCCCGGATTCAAGCGATTCCCCTGCCTCAGCCTCCTGAGTAGCTGAGACTACAAGTGTGCACCACCATGCCCAGCTAATTTTTTGTATTTTAGTAGAGATGGGGTTTCACCATGTTGGCCAGGATGGTCTTGATCTCCTGACCTCCTGATCCGCCCGCCTCAGCCTCCCAAAGTGCTGAGATTACAGGCGTGAGCCACCATGCCCAGCTGAACGCCTATGATTTTTCTTCAGTTTGGGGCTATTATGAATGATGCTGCTGTGGACATCTGCGTCTGTCTGTCTGCACACATGTGCACACATTGCTGTTTGTATATGCCTGGGAAGACAGCTGCTCGCCCCAGAGTATCATCAAATGTGGTCGCAGTGCCACCAAGTTTACTGTGGTGGCTGCTCCAATTTCCGTGCCACCAGCAATGCATGCAAACTCCCAGTACTCCACATCCTCCCAACGTGGTGTGGTCAGGCGTTTACATTGTCCCCACTCTGGAGTGTGTGGTATCTCACAATGGTTTTAATTTCCTTTTTCCTAATGACTATTAGGGTTGCACATCTTTTCATAAGCATAGTGATCTGAATATTACCGTACTTTTTAATAAAACCCCTGCTCAGTTGGTTGTCTATTTTTCCATTGGGTTGTCTATTTCTTTCTTAATTTTATACTTTTAGTGAGAAGCTCTTTGCAGGTGCATGGTTGTGAATATTGTCTCCCACTCTTTAGCTTCCATCTCACTGTCATAATGGTGTTTTTTAATGAAAGTTATTGCAGTGGCTCACGCCTGTAATCCCCGCACTTTGGGAGGCCAAGGCAGGTGGATCACCTGAGGTTAGGAGTTTGAGGTCAGCCTGACCAACATGGTGAAACCCTATCTCTACTAAAAATACAAAAATTATCTGGGTGTGGTGGTGAGTGCCTGTAATCCCAGCTACTCTGGAGGCTGAGGCAGGAGAATCACTTGAACCCACGAGGCAGAGGTTGCAGTGAGCCAAGATCGCACCATTGCACTCCATCCTGGGCAACAGAGTGAGACTCCATCTCAAAAAGAGAGAGAGAGAGAAGAAAAGAAGTTCTTAATGTGAAGGTAAATTGGTTTATCAACTTCGTCTTTGTGGTTACAGTTTTTTTGTGTCCTACGCTAAGAGTTCTTTGCCTACCTCAAGATTATGACACTATTGTTGCTAATAGCTTTCAGCAGCTTGTATTTTAAGTTCCAGGTACACGTGCAGGATGTGCAGGTCTGTTACACAGGTAAATGTGTGCCATGGTGGTTTGCTGCACCTATCAACCCATTACTTAGGTATGAAGCCCAGCATGCATTCCCTCCTTTCCCTAATGCTCTCCCAAACCCGCTGTCCTCCGACAGGCCCCAGTGTGTGGTGTTCCCCACTTGTGTCCGTGTTCTCATTGTTCAGCTGCCACTTATAAGTGAGAATATGTAGTGTTTGGTTTTCTGTTCCTGCATTAGTTTGCTGAGGATAATGGCTTCCAGCTTCATCCATGTCCCTGCAAAGGACATGATCTCGTTCCTTTTTATGGCTACATGGTATTCCATTGTGTATATGTACCACATTTTCTTTATCCAGTCTATTATTGATAGGCATTTGGGTTGAGTCCATGTCTTTGCTATTGTGAATAGGACTGCAATGAACAGACATGTGCATGTATCTTTATAATAGAATGATTTCTATTCCTTTGGGTATATACCCAGTAATGGGATTGCTGGGTCAAATGGTATTTCCGGTTCTAAATCAACCACAATGGCTGAACTGATTCACATTCCCACCAACGGTGTAAAAACGTTCGTATTTCTCCCCTTTTCAGAAGCTTTATTTTTCCACTTATCACATTTATATCTGCCAGTTTACCTGGAATTGATTTTTGTTCATGGTTCAAGTCTTATTTCATAGCCATATGAATATGTGATTGACCCAAAAACCCAGCACCACTTATTGAAAAGAGTGTTCTTTTCCCACTGCTTTTCAGTGCCCTCTGTCATTGAAAACAAGTATTTCAAAACAACAACAACAACAATGAAAACAAGTGTTTATGTAGACAGTGATTTGCATACAAATCCTCTATTCTGATCTACTGCGTCTGTCTATCATTCTGCCAATATCACATTGACTTGAGCACTGTGGCTTTACAATGATGGTTTGCATCCATAGAGTAAGTCAGCCCACCTTGTTTTTCTCCAAAGTGTCTTAGATATGCTTGACATTTTGCACTTCTAAAGGAATTTATAATCAGCTTATGCATTTCCACCAAAAAACTAATATTTTAATGTAAATTATATTGAATCTATAGATCAACTTGAGAAGAACAGACATCTTTATATTGTCGAGTTTTCCAGTCCATGAAAGTGATATTTCCCAGCATTTGTTTTAGGCATTAAATTTTCTTAATGATGTTTTGTAATTTTCTATGTAGATATCTTACACATCTTTCCTTAGATTCACTTCTAGATATTTGATAATTTTCCGTTATAAATTGCACTTTAAAGTTTTACTTTATACCTGTTTGTTGCTGGTATATAGAAATAAAATTTACTTTTTGAATTGGTTGTATATCCAGCAACAAGCGAAACTTATTATCTAATTTTAATTATTTATTTTTAGATTTTATGGTGTTTTTTAAACATCCATAGGCATATTGCCTTTGGAAAATGAGTTTTATTTATTTGTTTGCAATTCTCATAGCTTTTTGTTTCTCTTGCTTTATTGCACTGGCTTGGCCCTTTAGTTATGATGTTGACTAGAAGTTATCATAGAAGACATCCTTGTTTCAGATTTCAGCAGGAAAATGTTCAACATTTTATCATTTAGTACAAAGTTTTGAAACTATACTTTATCACATTTCGTGTACTAAGAGTGTTTATCATGTATGGTTGTGGATTTGTAGCAAATACTCTTTCTGCCTCAATGGAGATGATCACGTGACTTTCTCCTTTTGTTACCATGTTGATTTTATTGAATGACTTTTAATTGAATTTTTAGTGAGATATCAGAGAGATCCTGCATAGGTTTTGCCCAATCTCCCCCAATGGTAACATTTTGCACAATTATAGTATAATATCACTGATACAATATACCAATTTTATTCAGATTTCCACAGTTTTCCTTGTACTCATTTGTGTGTATATGTGTATGTATTAAGTTTTATCATCTTTTCAGGTTTGTGTATCCATGAGCACAGCCAAAATACAGAATAATTCCAACCCCACAAGGATCTCTCATGCTGCCCCATTCTAACCACATCTACTTCCCTCCTACTCCTCTTCCTTTAACCCTTGGCAACCAAGAATCCATCCTCCATTTCTAAAATTGCATCATATTAAAAATGTTATATAAATGGAATAAACAGTTTGATAACTCTTAGGATTGGCTTTTTTCACTCAGCATAATTCCATAGGAATAAGTTCCACGTTGTTGCATGTATTAAAGGTTCATGGCTTTTTATTGTTTGGTAGTATTTTATGGTATGGATTCATCACAGTTTGTTTAACCATTCACTTGTTGAAGGACATCTGGGCTCATTCCAATTTTTAGCTGTTACAAATAAAGTTGCTATGAGGATTTCTGTACAGGTTTTTGTGTGAATATGTTTTTCAGTGAAAAACTGAGATAAGGGCCCAAGAGTGCAATTGCTGGTTCTATATATGTTTAGCTTTATAAAAAACTGTCAAGACTGTCAAACCGTCTTCCATAATGGTAGTACCATTTTACATTCCCAACTGCAACGTATGAATGATCGAGTTTCTCCACATCCTCATCAGCATTTGGTATTGTCACAATTTTTTACCTGATATATATGTAAGAATTGATTGTTTGATAATGGTTAAACCAGTATTGCATTTTCAAGTACAAGGTTATGTTTATAGTGTATTTTTTTGTTTATCATTTTATTTTCTTTAGTAATATTTGGCTTAGAATATTTGCATCTATGTTCTTAAATGAGACTTGTTTTATAGCTTTCTTCTCTTGTAATATTTTTGTTAGGTCTTTAAGTAGCAAAATATTCTTTCTTTTTCTATTCTTTGCAAGAATTTCTGTAAGATTAGTATTATATTTTCTTAAAGGTTTAGTAGCATTCATGAGTAAATCCATCTGTATAGAAAGGATTTTAATTTCTTAATGCATTTAAGACTATTCAGATTTTCTATTTCTTCTAGTGTCAGTTTTGGTAAGTTGTGTTTTTTAAGGAATTTGTCTATTTCATCTAGATTTTCAAATTTATCAGCATAAAGTTTTCACTGTATCTTCTTATTAGCTTTAATATTTGTAAGACCTGAAATGGTGTCCTATTTTTAATTCTTTGATGTTAGTTTTTTGTGCCTTTTCTCTTTTTTCCCTCGATCAGTTTCATCAGGGCTTTATCTTTCCTTTAAAAATAAAAATTCAGAGAGCCAGTTTTTTGATTTGATGGCTGTCTTTATTGTGATTTTTTTACTTTATTAATTTCTACTATCTCTATCATTTCTTTCCTTCTATTTCTTGAGATTTAACTTGCTGTTATTTTTCTTAACTTCTTGAGGATAGTTAACTCATTAATTTTTACTCTTTTTTCTTTTCACTATATAGATTTAGACCTATACAATTTTTTCTGAAAATCTATCTCCTGTTAGATACTAAGATTTTCTTTAATCTCCAAGTATGAAATATAGTTATCATTACGCATTTTAGGCTATACTTATGTGCATATAGAATTAGGGGGGCATATATCTAAATCAGTTATGGGAATGCTTATTTTCTTTGTCCCTTTACAGGCTTTTCTTACGTAATACGTACTACACTTGCAATTAGAATACAATATATTTTTTTTAAGAACTATGATGTACACACATAAATTAAAAGAAATTAGATCACAATTCTAAAATGGAGGCTTGGGCCACTATAATGCTCTGTGTGAAGGCAGTGTAGACTGAAATGGCTTTGAAAGTTCCGTAAATTGAGTAACTGTGGAAAAGCAGATTCAGTGGTGGCTCAGTCCTGATGTTAGTTTTAATTTTTGTACTAAATCCTTATCTCTATATGTCTTTAGGGAGCACATCTGGAATCTTAGGATAGGTTTTTGAAAAGTGGGTAACCTGTTCAACAATGGGAAATGTGAGTTTTAAGGAATCAATTAATGATTTAAAATATTATAGAAAACAATACAAAAGCTTGTATCTACTTAGCTAAACAACGGCCTGGAAAGTGAAGGGACACATCACCTTAACATCGGTAGAATGAAAACACTAGAGGAGAAGAAATAAGAGAAAAAGGAGCTGCACAGTTTCATCCTCTGCAAACCCCACCTGCATCCCCAACTAGCAGCCACTGCTCTCTCCGGCCTGGCTTAGCATCCTGTCGCACTCCAAGGCCTAGGATTGCATGTCCAAGCATGAGCTTGTCTCAAAGAGGAGACCCAGTGAGACAAAAGTGAGCCCCAGTAACCGCTCAACACCCACACACACACTAACACACACACACACACACGCACCCCTATCCAGCTGGCCAAGCCCAGAGTGCTCCCCGTCCTGGCTGGTTCCCTTTGTGCTCTGCACTATCTCTGCTCTGAACCTACTACCCCAATATCTGCTCCATTGGGACCACGCTCTGCTACCACAGCAACCATTAGACCTCCAGGATCCTAAGAAAACAGGAATATTGGATGCAGAGCAAGGTCAGTTCTGGCCATGTCTGGAGAAATGTGACCGGAATGAGATAGGGAAGGTGAAGGACAAGGCTCACTCTTGATAAGACACAGGAGCAAGGCCCCACTCTGAGCCTCTTCCCTGGGATCGGGAGAAACTGGTAGACACAAGACTGCTAGCAGATTCCTGAGCTCACAAGGAGCTTGAGCTCTGCCTGCTGCCTCTGACCCTGTGGAGTGAGCACCACCACCTGCTACCTCCAACACAACCCACCCAGGTGTGGTGCTTGCCCTGCTGGCCAGGCTGGAGTGTGTATGGGGCTCAGAGGAGTAGGGAGATCTCATTGAGAGGCAGTGAGGCCTTGGCAGAAGCTGATACCAGCAGAAACCGATGCCTCCCCATGGCACACACCTGGGGGCATGCAGAGACCTGCACTTGGCCAAGGGACCCCCAAGGCTCCCTGAGCACAGTGCGTCATCCACAGAGGTGAGATTGGTTGGCACTTGACTCAAACAGCCAGAGCAGGCATGATAGCTCCCTCTTGAAAGATAGATTTTACTCCAAGTGGAAACTAATTGATTCTCCCTCGGCAACTTTCCCAATTGGCTAGAATTCTACAACTGACAGATCGGCAAATGGGGAGGCTACTTTTATATAAAACAGTGAGCCACAGACATCAAAGCGTTCCCTAAGGGAAATTTAATTACATCCTCCCCAACAAGACATCCAAAATACCCTCGCCTAGCTTTTGTGTGTGTATTTATATGAGGCACAATGCCCACGTCCTGTGACATTAGTATTTCTCTTCACATCACTGGAAATCTGAGTACTTTGGAACTGGTTGGAGCAAATTATAATGCACCCAGCCAGGGCCTTTTGTTACGCAGCCCTTCGACAGTGGTTCCTGCCTGGCCCTCTGAAAGCCCAGGGACCACTGGAGTTCATTTGAGAACATTCTACCCCAAGTTGGTCGTGCAAATTATTTCTGCTCTATGCAGAGAGTCTTTATTTTCCTCATGACATCAAGTGACTTTGAATCTTGCATAATACATTCTCACACATACACAGGGGAAAGGATTATGGCACTACCAGGATTAAATAATGCTGATAATAATGAGTTGATGAAACTGGAACCATCGAGGCTCCCTGTATGTCCCTGGGGCATGGTAGTGCCGTGTCCAATTGGGGAGGAACTTCTGGACTGCCAGGGCTGGGTTACTTCTGCAGATGTTTCTGTGCCATCCTCCAAGTGCTTAGCATCTGGATTTGGGATACCTTGGGCCTTGGTGAAGCCAGCTCCTGCCTTTTCTCCTGGGCCCAGGAAAGGGAGGAGTGTAGATCTTTCCGAAGTCAACCAAGGCAAAGGTGGCAACCAGACAGCAAAGGATCCCCACCGCTGCTTCATGGGCCTGTCCTCCTAGGCTTAGCGGTGACCTTGCTGGTGGCCAGGCTGCCCCACACCCTTTGCTTTGTGAGGAAGGTGGACCCAGCCTCTCCCGCACCCATCACTGATCAAACTGTGGGCAGGCACGGGTGCACAGGCAGCACCAGAGAGCTTGCCACCCTAGGAGGGATTGGCACCAGCTCTTCTCACCAAGATTGCTCCCCCGGTGGCCAAGGGTGCCCAAACAGAGATGCCACTCACTCAGCTCAAGGCCTCCCTCCTTGGTGAGGCTGGAAACATCCCTCCATCCTCCAGGAGCACAGTGGAGAGCTTGAAGAGGAGATGGACCCTCGGGCACCTGCCCAGGGGTCCATTTGAAAGGGACACCAACACAACACTGGGGTCACAGTGCCCTCAAGTGGAGACTTGCAAGCCCTGCTCTCCATCAATTCCAGATTAAGAACATGCTCTAGGATGACCCATGTGTGTCAGAAATCTCTTATTCTAAATATAAAGATGGAGACATGTCATTTTGTGGATGAGTATATTTATTTGCTAACAGGAAATAAGCTATTCGCCATTTCTAGTAAGTAAATGTTGGACAAGTATTTAAAGAATGTCCGTTTTGAGCCTGCTTCGGGGGCCTCCACACCTCCTCCTGCCCCTGCCTTCCCACCCACTCTGCAAATGCTCACAGGCAATGACCACCTGTCAGTAAACAGGACGTCTCTGTGAGTAAACGGGATGTCTCTTCCTTGGGACCCTGGAACCTCTCGGGATGGGCTAGACTTGGTAGAAAGGGAAGGAAGGGTGACTAGGACTAAAAGAAACACTCATTTAATGAACATTTTCACTGGGCCAATTTTGTGCAAGGCCCCAGTAGCTATCGACCTTGTGATGCACGCTGTGGTTCTGAGGTGTGGACGGACAGGGCTGGCTGGACTTGGGCCAGGGCACGGCACAACCTCGGGGAGTGCCTGGAGCAGGGAGCCACCGCGAGGGAGTTCTCGGCCACTGTGCGGCTGCTTATGTCCTATAGGAAACGCACGGCGCAGGTAACACGTGTATTCTGATGCCTCTCTTGTGGGTCACACCTGGTCATCAGCCATTAACCTTTTCTCTTGGCTTCTCATCACCTGCCGGGTGCTGCCCAGAAAGGAAGAGAAAGACTTTGGCTTAAAGGTGGACCCCAGAGGTCCCAACAGCTGGAGGCTCCCACTCACAGCTCCCCTGCATCAGAAGCACGTGTTCCTTCTTTTTTGTTGTTGTTTCATTGCTTTAAGTTTTATTTTAACTGTTGGATAATAATTGTGCGTATTTATGGGGTACAGTGTGGTGGTCTGATACCTGCCCTCTCGTGTTCATTGCAACACTATTCACAATAGTCAAGATATGGAATCAACCCAAGCGTCCATCTATGGAGGGATGGATTAAAAGAATGTGGTATATACACAGATGGAATACTATTCCACCACAAAACTCAATGAATTCCTTTTCAACAATGTGGATGAGCCTAGGGGATACCATGTTAAGTGGCATTAGCCAAGCACAGAAGGACAAATGCACATTCCTTCTGGATGGAAGGCAGAGCCCCCACACTGGCCGCAGAGGGCTCACTATCACACAGCAGCGCTAGCATGAGCTGCCACAGCTGCCCATCTGGGCCACTCACAACTGTGCCACGAGTATCCCCACACAGAGATCTCTGTGCATTGCTGCATCTGTGTCTGCTGGGCAGGTTCCCAAAAGTGGTACAGCTGTGTGGAGGCTCACACACGCAGAAGGTGGTGTGAAGAATAAAAATCATAGACCAGGGGACACGGCCTCTGGCCAGCCCTCCAAGAGGGGTCTCCTGGATGATGGACACCTCCAGCAGAGGATGCCTGTCAATCATTCCTGCCATCAGAGGAACTGCCCAAAGGCAGGTGTGTTCCACACTGAGAGAAGCAAGGCCTGGCTGGAGACATTTCCTGAACTGTCAGTGTCTGCAAATGCCTTCAGAGGAACCCAGACACTGGCTGGTTCTACCCTCTCCCAGGTCACTTTTCAGTTGGCAAAGCAAGCACAGCACGATGTCTGTATCACTGCAAGTGCATGAGGATGCCTGCGTCACCACAATCACACGAGGACACCTGTGTCACTGCAAGCACACGGCAATGCCTGCGTCACTGCAAGCACACGAAGACGCCTGTGTCACTGCAAGCACACGAGGACACCTGTGTCACTGCAAGCACACGAGGACACCTGTGTCACTGCAAGCACACGAAGACGCCTGTGTCACTGCAAGCACACCACGATGCTTGTGCCCCCACAAGCATGTGAGGACACCTGTGTCACTGTGTATTTAAAAGGCCCCAGGACCTCCCAGCCACACCAGACACAAAAGGGAAGAAGAAAGCAGCAGGGAAGCTATTGTCAGGGAAAAGCTGAAACGAATTTCAAATACATTGAGAGTAGAGAAAATGCTTCCATCAGATTTTAATTCCACACCCTCATCACCGGTGGGATGAACATTTCTGAAAGGCAGCTCCATAGAATGTTGCTGCAAGAGTCTGGCATCCTCACACCCCCTGCCTTAGATGATCCTAGAGGACACCTCTGCCACCACCCTTTGGGCCACCGTTAGGATGCTGAGCTGGGCTGCAGGAAAACACCAGAATTAAATCAAAAATGGGCAATGGAGAGAGGGCCTTCTAACTGCAAGGAGGCCAGAAGTTGCTGTCTTGACAAGTCACTGTGAGACTTAAAAATAAGCTTTAAAAATAGCATTTTAAAGGGAGTGGCTCAAACAGCCCTGGCTCAGGGACAGGGGTCTGCAGGCACCGGCCTCTGCCGTCTCCCTCCTCGCAGCCTCCCCTCTCCTTTGAATGGTGCTTTTTGCAGACTCCACCTCCTGCGTGCCTCTAAGCCTGGGGCACTGTCTTAGGAGCCAGGGGGTCTGCTTGAGATGCGCGCTCTGTATGGGTTCTTCTCATGCCGGATGTTGAAGAGGCAAGTCCTGAGCATTGACAGGCCAGGAATTGACGAATCCGCCTGAAAATGTCCTCCCTGAATCTCAAAATCCCTAAGGACAGGACTGCTTAGTGTGGGCAGTACTGTGTGCATGGGATGGAAGGACTCACTTGAGGAGGAAGGACCTGACTCTGAGGACAAACATCTCTGATGATCAAGTGAAGACTCCATCCCACAATCACCCCCCCCATCCCTCCTAATGTTTCCCTCACTTTATTACAGGACAGGGCTGCAATGGTGTAAGAAGGGGGTACAGAACGGGAGAGGATTATACAGTGGGACAGACATAACCTCTTTTAGCCTCTGTGATAATTTACACACAGGATAACATTAGCAAGTTAAGGCTGCAAGAGCCGATGTTTGAAGAGGTGTGATATTAACCAGACAGGCCTCATATTTGAGTGAATGTGGAAGAAATGTTTAGGAATAGAAAATTTGACATCGGCCCCTTCTCCTTCTCTCCTTATTATAATGAGGGATCTGACATGCCTTCCCCATAGCTAAATAAATGTGTGTTTGTCCATGACTTTCTCTTTGTCTTGGCCAATTATATTAGAATATGACAGTTATGTTGACCTTACCAAACCACCATCCCCGCCATATCCAGGGCACGCACACACACTTCAGTTGACATATCTAATTTGGTTTCATTGTGGGGTGGGGTGACATGTATAATTGGAAATGTGACATCCTAATGACTTCCACTGACTGTGGAAAGAGGCGCAAGGGCCCCTTGAACAAGAGGGAGTTTCCAAGCCCTCCTCCTGTTGCCTGGGTGAATCCCTATGGAATGGAGATTGTCGGGGTGATAAGAGGAGCTGGATCAGGAGAGTGGGGCTGATATGAGTATATTGGGGCCAATAAAATCTTCTTGAAAGCTGGTTTCTTGGATACAAGTTGAGGACATTACACTGCTGTCTTCCAGGGTGTCCTGCTGGCATTATTAGGCCAATAAACCTCCTAAGATTCTCTCTCCCTGCACTTTACTAAACCCAGGAGCCCAGCATCCGACAGCCGTGAGGGGGAGGAGCGCTGGCAGGGGCAGCATGATGTGGCCTTATGTTGCGACCTCCCAGAGAGCCCTTGGACAGCTGCAGGTCAATAAAACATCCTCAGACCCTGCCCACTGGACCCCATCTCTGTCCAGGGCCCCTAGGATTGCAGGGCAGAGCTGGTAAGTGGGGACAGGAAGGCTCACTGCACAAAAGGAAGGCTCACTGCACAAAAGAGATGCCTGTTAACTAGAAAGAGTTCACAGGGGGCCCCTGCAGATGTCATCAGGAGACACCAAGGAGAGCAGTGGATCGCGCATGTCGCCTGGAAGAAAAAGGATGGAAGATCCGGATTGGACTTAAAGAAACTGACTGGGGCCCCAGTGCATGCGAGGGCACCTGGCAGAACGTGATGCACTGGTTGCCTGAGAGATGTTCGCCTGCAGCTCCAGTATCCCATATGTGACATGCTGCACCCTCCCCAGGAGCAGCGCCTCTTGGTGTTAGATGGGCTTTTGACTTTCCTGGGGCTCATATTAATATGCAGATTCTTTATCAGTGGGTCAAGGTAGGAGCCCAAGATACTGCATTTCTAACAAGTCTTTGGGTGATATTGATGCTGCAGATCCCCATAAACACTCTTAGAAATACAGGATCACATCCTCCACCCCAGACTTACTGTATCAGAATCTGCTGTTTATGACATCCCCAGATGACTCAAATGCACAGTAAGATTTCAGAAGTTCTGTTTAGACACCCAGTCTTATGCACTGAAAACCAGAAAGAGGAGAAACTGAAGAAGATTGTGGGTATTCTTGCCACCAGACAAATGGCCAGAGGCCCCTTATGAATGGACCATGCCTGGGAGCAGCTAGGACGTAATATATAAACTGCTGACTGAATTGCCTGTCCATGGCTTGATAGCTGCTATGGTTTGAACGTGCCCCCCTTGAAATTCAGGTGTTGCCAAGGTGATAGTATTAAGAGGTGGGCCCTTTAAGAGGTGATTAAGCCATGGGGACTCCTCCTCCCACATGAACAGGATTAGGTGCCCCTATAAAAGGGCGTGGCAAAGGGAGTTTGTCTCACCCGCCCTTCCATCTTCCACCATGAGAGGACACAGCCAGAAGGCCCTCACCAGACACCAGATGTCAGAGCCTTGATCTTGGACTTCCTGGCCTCCAGAACTGTGAGAAATAAATTTCTATTCTTTATAAATTCCCCAGTCTCAGGTATTCTGTTGCAGCAGCACAGAACAGACTAAGACAATCACCATTCATCTGGTGGAGTCTACACCACAATGGATTTGTACCCTGACAGCTGAAATACCAAGGTGATGGCTCCGCAGGGTCCCTGAGTTTGCTCATGTCAAGTGTACTGAGTCACAGGTGCTCAGGCATTTGCTGAAGTGAGGACAGTAACTGGAACCCAATGGAGATGGATCAGATATGGTGGCTGAGAGGCAGTTGGGTTCTACAAAGCTCAGTAGCACTTGCTATTTAAAATCCATTTCCGGCCGGGCACAGTGTCTCATGCTTGTAATCCCAGCACTTTGGGAAGCCAAGGCAGGCAGATCACCTGAGGTCAGGAGTTCGAGACCAGCCTGACCAATATGGAGAAACCTCATCTCTACTAAAAATACGAAATTAGCTGGGCATGGTGGCGCATGCCCGTAATCCCACCTACTCAGGAGGCTGAGGCAGGAGAATCGCTTGAACCCAGGAGATGGAGGTTGTGGTGAGCTGAGATCACGCCATTGCACTCCAGCCTGGGCAACAAGAGTGAAACTCCATCTCAAAATAAAATAAAATAAAATGAAATAAAATAAAGAAAAATCCGTTTCCCAGTCAGCAGGACCTGGAGGAAGCTGGTATTCTACTCAGGAAAACTGTCTTGCGAAGACAACACTCAGAATGCCAGGGTCTTCCCAGCAGTCAACACCCTGGCTCTCACCTTGCCTACAGCAATACATGCCAACTTTAGTGCTCATGATCCAAGCACTTTTTTAAAAACTTCTATAAAATGCAGTATAATAAACCAATTTCCTTAAAGCAGGAGCCTGTGGGATTTTTATCTTTGGACTAGCCTCCTCCTCACTGCTTCCTCAGCAAATTTCAGACCTGGAGAGATACTGATGTAGCAATAATTTAATTTGTTTTAACTTGCTTCTTGTTTACTTTCATAGAGATTGAATATTTTTTTCTATATTCTGGAATATTCTGTGAATATCCTTGTCTTATTAGCTTAGAGTACCTCTTCATATGTTGAAAGTATTACTCTTTCTGGTTGTTTTATAAAATCTAAGTGTTCTCTCCTAGTCTGTCTTTTGTCTTTTGATTCCACATACAAATTATCTGCATACAAATATCTGTCATTTTTACCTAATCAAATCTGTTCATTTTCCCACTCTAAAGTTTTTTTTAAATTCTCCTTTATTTTACTTTATTACTTTTATAGTTTTACTTAAAATCTAGTTAATACGTCTGGAATATACTTCTATGTGTGCTGTTAGTTATGAATGACCCAAGTCATTCATCCCAATACCGTTTACCAAATTATCTATTCTTTCTATTATTGATTTTAAATTCCATGATATATTCGATGAAAAGGAATGTTACAAAACACGTTAAGTATGACGCTATCTTTGAAAAGGTCATAAAGGAAAAATATTAATGTGGTTATTACAGAAATATAGGATTATTTGTAGCTCTATAATTTTCTATTTCTGTGTATTTTCTGATTCCCTATTATGAAGGTAAAATACATTTAGATTTGTATTTGTGTTTGAGGTTTAATGCTTCCAAGTTGTGATAGCATGGGTGTGTGTACATGTGTATGCACGTGTATATGTGTGTCTTTGTCCACATGTCCAAACCCCTGGGCTTGCCTAGGTGTACACATCCCAATGGCCTCTGCCAGGTACTTCCAAGGGAAGCCCTGAGGTTAGGATTCAGTTTTCACTGACCTATCCATATGCTTTCTCATGATTCTCCTTATGTCTGAGCAGATGCACAGGCAGGATAACTGATTGAGCTGGGTGTCGTTTATGTTTATAAAATTAAGTGAAGACACTGGCCTAAGTGGCAACTGGCCGTATGGCTGCAGATAAACACTGGTGGCCTTTCAGGATTGTCATGGCTCCAGTTCCAGCGGCCCATGGTGCCATATGCGATCGTTGTCCCTACTTGCAGTCGTTGGGTCCACCTTGTGGAATAGGGATAACCTACTTCTCCCATCGATCCCAACATCACAGTTCCGTTTCCATCAGAACAAACCTGTGTCTGTCCAAGTTTTTTATCCCACTGCTCTGAACATTCAGGGTTAAACAATGGCACCGTGCTTGGGTCACTTGATAAGTATAGAGACAACAATGTGTTCCATACCAGAGAGTGGTCGCTCACCCATCGCTCACCTCTATGGACAAAGTTCAGACACCAAATGTTGGGAGCTGACAGAGTGATCTATTAGGCCAGGTGTACAGCTCTAGCCCAAAGAATTGGCCATGCTCTTTCATGACCCAACTATCCTGTAATTTGACACACCATTTCTCAGAAGTAACTGAAGCCAGAGTCAGAAATGGACATTAGACACGTCTTCCCCATTCCTGGCCATATACGAAAATTATTTTAAAAACAGGGATACGTGACGGCAAAAAGACAAGGAACCCAAATGGTCTTTTGTTAAAATATAGATGCACCAGAACATGGAATTTCTTTGACAAGTCAAGTTCATCTGTGTTTATGTGAAGATTCAAAGACACACACAGACACACACACACATACACACACACACACAAACACTAAAATACTTCCAGATGCTTTGATTTTATGTCTTGCAGGAAACAAGTCATTGCTTGCATAATTGGGGAAAGGGAAATAGATATAGAAATAGACACAGAAAAAAACACTTTTTAGGCCAGATGGGGTGGCTCATGCTATATTCCCAGGTGGTGGGAGGCTTACTTGAGCCAGGAGTTGGAGGCTGCAATGAGTTATGATCACATGACTACACTGCAGCCTGAGACAGAGCAAGACTCTGTCTCAAAGAAAAATAAAAGAAAATCATTTTTTAAATCTTCCTACTGACCGGTTTGAGTAAAACCCTACAGGTTATCAGCAAGAGATAATTCCTTAAACTAAGAATAAATAAAAGAGAACATATGTTTTATCCAAAGCAACAAAAACAAGAAGCAGGAAAGGAGGAGGATAAAAAACACAGAACAGTGAAGCCCAGTCCTGCCACCAACAGGCACGGACAGACCTCGGGCAAGACTCAGTCTCCCCAGACCTCAGTTGCTTAGTCTCTAAAACCACTCATCTGACTAGTCCAAGATGCATCCCAAGTGTAAGAATCTGAATTTTCAAAATGTACAACTTTACCGATTTTTATTTTGCTGCTTTTCTGTTGCTTTAAGTAGATATAAACAAACACACCTAATAACATTAAAAAAAAAAAAGGAAAGTGGAAAAACAACCCTCAGAATAGAAGAAAATATTTGTAAATCATGTATCTGATAAGGGACTTAGAATATATAAAGAATATTTAAAACTCAATAATGAAGAGGTAAGTAATCCAGCTAAAAAATAGACAAAGATTAAATGGACATTTCTCAGCCTCCCGTGTAGCTGGAACTACAGGCATGCTCCACAACACCTGGCCAAATGTTTAATTTTTGTACAGATAGCGTCACTCTGTGTTGCCCAGGCTGGTCTTGAATTCCTGGTCTCAAGCAATCCTCCCGCCTCAGCTTCCCAAAATGCCGGGATAATAAGCATCAGCCACCGTGCCTGGCCCTGTTTTTCTCATTTATTTTAATTTTTTCCTGCTCCTATCACCTGTGTTTGCTTAGGTAACCAGGAACATTGAATGATATAATTTTGACTGAGAATATGACTGCATTGCTTTTCTTTCCAAATTAATACAGTTTCAGCCAGGCACCGTGGCTCATGCCTGTATTCCCCGCACTTTGGGAGGCCAAGGCGGGTGGATCACCTGAGGTCAGGAGTCTGAGACCAGCCTGGCCAACATAGGGAAACCCCGTCTCCATTAAAGATACAAATTAGCCAGGCACAATGGTGAGCGCCTGTAATCCCATCTACTTGGGAGGCTGAGGCAGGAGAATCACTTGAACCCGGGAGGTAGAGCTTGCAATAAGCCAAGATTGTACCACTGCACTCCAGCCTGGCAACAGAGCAGGACTCCGTCTAAAAATAAAATAAAATAAAATAAAAAATAATTTTAAAAAAAACTAAATAAAAGACCAGTCTCCCTTGACCTAAGCAGAAAGTAACTATACTGGCCGGGCATGGTGGCTCACTCCTGTAATCCCAGCACTTTGGGAGGCTGAGGTGGGTGGATCACCTGAGGTCAAGAGTTCGAAATCAGCCTGGCCAACATGGTGAAACCTGGTCTCTACTAAAAATACAAAAATTAGCCAGGCATGGCGGCATGTGCCTGTAATCCCAGCTATTCAGGAGGCTGAGGCAGGAGAATTGCATGAACCCGGGAGGCAGAAGTTGCAGTGAACAGAGATCATGTCATTACCCTGCAGCCTGGATGAGAGAGAGAGAAAGAAAGAGGAAGGAAGGAAGGAAGGAAGGAGGATACCAACAAAATGAATACAAAAAAATACAAAATTCTAGCAAGATATGATTGTCTGCAAAGGCTCTCACTCCAAAGGAGTCCTCATCTCTTATAGTTAAAAACAGTTGAAAATGGGCAACTGATTTCCTCACTAGGGGAGCCGATGTGTTTGAAGGCCGAGTCTGTGCATCTCTTAGAAGCCACTCACCTCCCACCAGTGACATCTGACATATGAACATGTTCTTGCATTGCTATAAACAAATATCTGAGACTGGGTAATTTATAAGAAAAGAGGTTTACTTGGCTCACGGTTCTGCAGGCTGTACAGGAAGCGTGGCACTGGCATCTGCTTCTGGGGACGCCTCAGGGGGCTTCCAATGATGGTGGAGGCGAAAGGGGAACAAGTGTCTCACCAGGCAGAAGAGCAAGAGAGAAGTAGGAGAGATGTATAAACAACATTTAAACAACCAGATCTCACAAGAACTCACTCACAGTCTTGAGGACAGTACCAAGGAGATGGTGCTAAACCATTCACGAGAAACTCACCCCCATGATGCAGCCCCCTCCCACCAGGCCCCACCTCCAATACCGGAGATTACAATTCAACGTGAGATTTGGGCAGGGACAAATATCCAGACTATATCACCTCTCCTATGCTGATAAAAACTGGAGCCAAAGAATCCCATCCATCCACTCAACAGTGGGCTCCGAAGGGAAGTGCACAAACCTCAGGGGTGCATGCAGTGCTCCCTTGGGATATGGAGAGGAGATACTAAAACTTATTTATATTCAATTGTCTATCAAAAAAGGGAAGAAGTGAAGTTTTTTTGTTTTTTTGAAACAGAGTCTCACTCTGTGGCCAGGCTGGAGTGCAGTGGCACGATCTCAGCTCACTGCAGCCTCCACCTCCCAGGTTCAAGCGATCCTCCTGCCTCAGCCTCCCAAGTAGCTGGGACTACAGGCGTGCACCACCACGCCCAGCTAATTTTTGTCTTTTTAGTCTAGACGGGGTTTCACCATGTTGGCCAGGATGGTCTCGATCTCTTGACCTCATGATCCACCCGCCTGGGCCTCCCAAAGTGCTGGGATTACAGGTGTGAGCCACTGTGCCTGGCCAGAAGTGAAGTTTTTAAACACCAACTACATGCATCAGCCACAGTCCATCTATACTCCACATAAACAAGTGAACAAGTGTGCATATGGTGCTGTGCACACACACACATTGTTTTCACTGATACGAGCGCAAGGTCATATGCCATTTAGGCAGCCCTGCATTCAGCCAGACCTTTTCCCACAGTGCTGGCCTTGGTCTCCACTGCTGGGCCCTTGTCTGTTCAGCCTCCTGCCTGTCTGTAGCAGTTCTTTTCCAAGAAGAGAAGGGTCTACTCTTTCGGGGCCCCGCTCTGTCAAGGTGAGTCCTGTTCAGGTTCCAGGTGCCAGGTCTTGATTGCCCACTTTCAGGCTCAGCACCTCCCTGAGGGGGGCCCACACGAAAGCCAGTGGTTCCCAAACTCCACTTAGAGCCTGGCGTTGAGCCTGGGCCTCCGGTTCAGGCTGCCCCTCCAGTTCAGGCTGCCCCTTCCAGGCCGGGAAGCCAGCTGGAGGAAAGCAGAGGTTTCCCGGGGCTGCTGGCAGAAAGCACCACAAACTGAATGGCTTCCAACAACAGAACTCTATTCTCTCCCAGTTCTTCAGCCCAGAAGTAGGAAATCAAGGCATGGGTGGGGGCAACTACTCCGGGAGGCTGTGGTGGAGGATCTGGCCCATGCTTCTCTCCAGCTGAACAGCTTCCAGCAATGCTGGGTGCTCCCTGACTTGTGTCTTAGCTCACTCCAGCCTCTGCCTCTGTGACCACATGACCTTCCTATGTCTCTCCCCTTCTCTTCCAAGGACACTTGTCACTGGATTTAGGATCCACCCAGATAATCCAAGATGGTCCCATCTCAAGATCCTCTCCATAACAGCATCTGTAAAGACCATTGTTCCAAATGAGATCACATTCATGTTTCCAGGGGGCATATCTTCTGGGGGCCACCATTCAGCCTGCCACAAGAGGCATCTGTCATTTCCCATCAGCAGGTGTCAGCACCCCCTCAATCCATCAGAAAATCTCTGATAAAATCCACCTGTGTGTTCCAGGCTCTCTGATCTAGAGATGGAGTTCCCTTTGCCCCCTGACCTCGTATATACATAACTGAGAGGGGCTTCTCAAGACCAACAATCTCTGCTCCAGATTGCTTTGCTGTCTCCAACTAAATAAGCGTAGGGAGCGTGACTCTGGCAGTTTTTAAATGGCAGCTCTTGATGAAAAAAAAAAAAAAAAATTGAATGCCAGAATGCCCCATCTAATTTGGCCCATGTCACTTGTACATGGAGACCTGAAAGGGAGGGGTAGTTAAGAGTATGGTAGTAAGTATCATGCCCAGATTACACAGCAGGCACCATCTAAGCCCTTTCCAAGTGTTACGTCATTTGCCCCTCACAGCAGCCTGCGAGGTAGGTAATATTGCTATCCCCTTTACAGATGGGGAGTAGAGGTAAAGTGACTCATCTAAATTCACACAGCGATAAGTGGCAGAGCTGGACTCTAAACCAAGACATCCAGCTCTTAGGCCCCAACCCCATACATAAAGAACTCCATGCCTTAAGCTGGGGTTTACCAGGCACTACAGTTATGTATTTTTTTTTAGGGAGATAGGAGTTTGCTCTGTCACCCAAGCTGGAGTGCAGTGTCATGATCATAGCTCACTGCAGCCTCAACCTCCTGGGCTCAAGCGATCCTCCTGATTCTTCAGCAATTTCATGGACGCCTTAAGAATCAAGATGGGTGGATGCTGCCCTCTGGCCAAACAAACTTCATCTCAAACAGAGTAACAGGAGTCTAATGGCTTAGCCCCTTCCCTTGTTTTTCAATTAAACCTTTTGTTTTTAGATAACTGTAGATTCACAAGCAGTTGTAATAAATAATACAAGAGAGATGAGAGATCCCGTGTCCCCTTCACCCAGTTTCCCCCAATGGTAACATCTTGCAAAATTTATAACACAACATCGCAAGAACATTGACAAAAAATACAAAACACCGTTCTTATTCAAGTTATCCTCATTTTGTGTATTCATTGGTGTGTGCGCACATGCGCTTAATTCTATGCAATTTTATCATGTGTAGGATCCTGGATCCACCACCATGGTCAGGACACAGAACATTTCTGCCAGAAGAATCTTTCTTGCTGCCTTCCTACAAGCACATCCACCTCACTGTCCTCCTCCATCCCTTAGCCCTGGAAACCACTATCTGTTCCTCAACTCCATAATTTTGCTATTTCGAGAATGTCATATAAATGGAATGAGACAGTGTGTTACCTTTGGGGATTGACTTTTCTCACTCAGCATAATGCCCGTGAGATTCATCCAAGTTACTGCATATGTCTGTGTGCCTCTTCCACTGCTGAGCAGTACCCCACAGTATGTCTGCACCACAGTTTGTTTAGCCATTTACCCATTAAAGGACACTTGGGTTATTTTTGGTTTGGGGTAATTACAAATAAAGTTGCTATGAATATTCATGTATAGGTTTTCAGGTGAACATTAAGTTTTCATTTCTCTGGGATAAGTGCCCAGGAGTGAAATTGCTGGGTCTATGGAAATTACATATACAGTTTACGAAGATGCCACCAAACTGTTTTTCCAGAGTGACTGCACCATGTTACACACTCGCCAGCCAGCAATGAGTGAGCCAGTTTCTCTGCATCCTCACCAGCATTTAATGTTGTAGCAATTTTTTATTTTAGCCATTCTGATCGGTGTGCAGGATAATTCATTGTCACTTCAAGTTGCATTTCCCTGATGGCTAATGATGGTGAACATCTTTCCGTGTGTATATTTGCCATCTGTACTTCCCCTTCAGTGAAATGTCTGTTCATGTCTTTTGCCCACTTTCCCTTCTTTTAACTAAATTTAATTAACTAAAAAATGTGGTGCTACTTTTAGAGGAACAGGAAGCACGAATCCCGGGCAGAAAAATAATCAGAAGCTTTGCCTCCTCAAACTTTCATGGAATGACCTGCAGAAATGGCCAGAAGAATTAGCTGAACTTATTGAACAACTGTTGTCAAGAAGAACATTTAAATAACCTAAGCCGAAGCCTTGGTTGTTTCTGCCAGGTTCTTTGAAGGCTCCAGAAGAATATTCCTGTGCAGTGCTCTTCCACAGGTCACCGTCTGTGCCTATTTGAAGGGGGGTGGGTGTGTTGAGAATAGGGCTAATGTGTCCTAGAGGGTCCATTAGGACGCAGTCCCAATCCTAATATACTGTGTGATGAGCATCACATTAAGATGCTATTTTGGTAGAAATGGACATTAACGGGCACCTGGCTTACAGTTTTCCCGGCCACAATCATCCCTTCTCTGCTCTGTGCCGTAGCATTTTGAAAGACACTCGGATATTTGAGAAAATAAGCAAACTGAAGCTGCTGTATTTGAGAGAAGTCCCAACTCTAGGGAGAGGAATTTCAGCCCCTCCAAGCAGGGGCAAGGGACATATGATGAAACAAGGCACAAGAAGTGCTCTTTCCACCTGGACACCATGTTCACAGCAGCGTTACTCACAATAGCCAAAAGTGGAAGCAACCCCCATGGCCACTGACAATGAGTGGGTAAGCAAAATGTGATTTTCTACATGCAATGAAATACGATTCAGCCTTCAAAGGAAGGAAATCCTCACACATGGATGAACCTGGAGGACGTTATGTTCAGTGAAATAAACAGGTCACAAAATGACAAACACTGTTTGATTCCTCTTATATATGGTATGTAAAGTAGTCAAATTCATAGACAAAGAGCAGAATGGTGATTGCCAGGGGCTGGGGGAGGTGGGAATGCGAGATGTTCAACAGGTTCAGAGTTTCAGTTTGAGAAGAAGAAAAACGAGTTCTGGAGATGGATGGTGTGATGGTTTCATAATAGTGTGAATGCACTTAAAGCCATTGAACTTAAAAATGGCTAAAATGAGGCCAAGCACTGTGGCTCACGCCTCCCAGCATTTTGGGAGGCTGAGGCTGGTGGATCACTTGAGTCCAGGAGTTCGAAACCAGCCTGGGCAACATGGAGAAATCCCATCTCTACAAAAAAGTACAAAACTTAGCAGTGGTATGTACCTGTGGTCCTAGCTACTCAGGAGGCTAAGGTGGGAGGATCACCTGAGCCCAGGAGGCTGAGGCTGCAGTGAGCTGAGATCACACCACTGCCCTACAGCCTGGGTGATGCAGTGAGACCCTGTCTCAGAAAAAAAAAAAAAAAAAAAAAGCCAAAATGGCAAGTTTTATATCATGTGTATTTTACCACAACTTAGAAAAAACAAGGCCAGGCATAGTGGCTCACACCCATAATCCCACCAGTTTGGGAGGCGGAGCTGGGCAGATCACTTGAGCTCAGGAATTCAAGACCACCCTGGGCAACATGACGAAACCCCGTCTCTGCCAAAACTATGAAAAATTAGCCGAGTGTGGTGGTGCACATCTATAGCCTCAGCTACTTGGGCGGCTAAGGTGGGAAGATCACTTGAGCCCAGGAGGTGGAGGTTGCAGCAAGCTGAGATCATGCCACTGCACTCCAGCTTGGGCAACAGAGAGACTCCGTCTCAAAGAAAAAAAAAGAAAAAAAAAAAAAAAGAATGCCGGCAGCAGTGGCTCACACCTGTAATCCCAGCACTGTGGGAGGCCAAGGCAGGCTGATCACTTGAGGTCAGGAGTTCGAGACAAGCCTGGCCAACATGGTGAAACCCCATTTCTACTAAAAATACAAAAATTAGCCGGGCATGGTGCATGCCTGTAATCCCAGCTACTCAGGAGGCTGAGGCAGGAGAATTGCTTGAACCTGGGAGGTGGAGGTTGCAGTGAAGTGACAGAGCAAGACTCCGTGTCGAAAAAAAAAAGAAAGGAAGAAAGATGGACTGTCCACTTTGGACACACATGGATCTGTGGCCTTCCCAGTAACTGGCCGGGTCTGCTCCAAAGTGCCTTGTTTTGATTCCCCACACCTCCAGGAAAGAGCAAAGTTTAACGATCTGGCAACGAATTCTCATTACCTTCTGAAGCAAAGAATACTTTCCAATTTGCCAGCAGTTGAGTTCAGCCTGATGAAGCTCACCTGGCAATGCTCCTGTGCCCTTCGGAGCTGCGGGAAAAAAACTGGCTTTGGAGCAGGAATTTAAGGGAAATTGAGGTCTTGTTGGTATTAAATAGATACTTGTTCACATTTTTATCTCTACCAAACCCAGTGAACGCTGCCTTGGGAGAGTCTAAGCACTAACTCTTAAGAGATCAAGGGCTTCGGAGCTAGAATGGACCCCAGAGATAATTTCATCCAAGCTCATCATAGTCCATGTGGAGAAACTGAGACCACTTATCAGGGCAGGAAGGGATAGACCCAGGACACTGTCCATAGCCCTACACCAGCCTTGGGCGTTCAGTGCTCCATTTATCACACATCTAGGCCCCGATTAGGTTGTTATTGTAGTCAAATGCCCCTGGGAGAAACACACCTCAACTTCCTACCCATGGCCACACGGAGATTTTTTTTTTTTTTTTTTTTTTTTTGACATGGTGTCTCATTCTATCACCCAGGCTGGAGTGCAATGGGGTGATCTCAGCTCACTGCAGCCTCAACCTCCCAGGCTCAAGCAATCTCCCACCGTAGCCTCTCAAGTAACTGGGATTGTAACTATGTACCACCATGCCTGGCTAATTTTTGTATTTTTGGTAGAGACAAGGTTTTCACCAGGTTGCCCAAGCTGGTCTCAAACTCCTGGACTCAAGTGAACCACCTGTCTTGGCCTCCCAAAATGTTGGGATTACAGGCATGAGCCACCGTGCCTGGCCCAACCACGGATGATTTTTACCATCATGTACATGAGGCCAGCAGCTAAATAGATCCATTTTCCTCTCCCAGGAAGAAGAAACTCCTGTCCTCACAAAGGTTACACCCACGGCCACAGAGTCCTGGCTGAACTGCTGTACACACCGATGTGTACAGTGTCACATTCATGCCTCACGAAACAACATTCATATAATCATAAAGAGAGCATTGACTGAGTCCTTGCCATGAGCCAGCACCGCTCATGTGTTAACGCACGTGACAGTGCTACGTTCCCCTCATGTGATGGAGGAGACTACTGAGGCACAGAGATGTCAGGTAACACCCCATGGCACATGGCTGGTGAGGGATGTTAACCCAGGCGAGTTTCAAAGACTCCAGTGGCAAGGGGGTTTTGCCCAACCTCAAGCCGATTGATTTAAATCCCAGATCCTTATGGATCCAACTCTTACAGCTAACCCCACTCCCCCTCTACAGCATCCTGATGGGTGTGCCCTGTCACCACCTGCAAGGCCTCTTCTCCCAAGGCCTTAGCTCTGCGGGTTCTGAGCAGGTGTGAGCAGAGGCTGGGAGGTCAGCGGTTGGCCCCAGGAGAGATACCTGGGGGCTGCTACCCCAGGCTCACCTGGCCTGGGCTCATCAGCCACATTCCAGGGCCTACCATGGAGAGAGAGCCCCGGGGGACAGGCTTCTGGTCACTTCTGTGAGTGGCCAGTGGTGGGAGGACATCTCTCCCATCAAAACAGTTCCTCTCTCCCCTGCTGCTCTGAGTGCGGCAGGGCACAAGCAGAAGAGCTGTGAGTGGATCTCTTGGCCTCCTGAAGAGAGCCTCACCCAGCTTTCTCATGTGGCCTGTGCCAGTTTGGAAGCCCTAGATGTGATCTGTCCTTCATCCCAGGGAAGAGCTCCATGTCATGTCTCCTAGTGGTTAGGGAGTTGAGCCCTGTCCAAATGGAGCCCAGGACCCGAGCAGCCAGTAATCTGTGGCCAGGCTCAAACCAAGATTCCATTAGCTGTATTGGTCTGAAAGATACTTAGTCCAATGGGGATAAACATGTCCTTTCATAAAAACTGTCTCTCAACATTACATTCAGGGAGGTTTCCTGAACCAGACTCCTACTCGGGAAGTAAGCTAATCCATCTAAGATTTAGATGATAAAATAAGTCCTTTATTTCGGCTCTATTTAGATTCAGAACTTTTGTGAATGCTGACTGCCACACTCAGTCTTCGGCAGCCGGCTGGCCACAGGTTCTGTGATGTTTACACTGCACCAAGCAAGATGCCAACACATTGCACAAAAATAGACCACAGCAGTGGGTCAGAGTGGGGGAAGAATATTTTTTAATTCCTATTTGGGTTTTTGAGGTAATGAAAACATCCTATATATCAATTGTGATGGTGGGTACATGACAACATGCATTTGTCAAAACTCTAACCTTACACTTAAAATGAGGGAATTTTATTGCATGTCAATTATAGCTCAGTAAAGTTGAGGTTTTTTTATTTTTTATTTTTTGTTTTTTTTTTTTGAGATGGAGTCTCACTCTGTTGCCCAGGTTGGAGTGCAGCGGCACTATCTAGGCTCACCGCACCCTCTGCCTCCTGGGTTCAAGCGACTCTCCTGCCTCAGCCTCCCAAGTATCTGGGATTACAGGCCTCCGCCACCACACCCAGCTAATTTAAGCCTCCCAAAATGCTGGGATTAAAGGCATGAGCCACGGTGCCTGGCCATAAAGTTGTTTTTTAAAAAAATACTTACTTGGCAGTGTTTCTTTTGTGCAAGGTGGACCCATGTACTTTCTCTGGTTTTGTGCAAATCATCCTGTGGAAACCTGAGTTTGCTCACTGCAGTTTTGTGATCCCTTCCAGTGGTGGTTTGGCAACTGGTGTAGACGGGTGTGCTCAGTAGGATAGCTTCCAGGCAAGGAAGTGCTGCGAAGACCCTAATGCAACTAGATCAAAGGATAATGGCCCAGTGTGGCTCGCGGCTCTCCGTCAGCCCACACCTCCTCTTTCCCGGCACTCCCCAAGGCTGTGTCCATGGCAGCCAACTTGCCTCTCTATTTCTTTCTCACTACTCACCCCTTGTCTTCTTGTCCCATGTGCCCCATCCTTGGCTTTGTCTCTTCTCTATCCACAGTTACCCTCTGTATAGCATCATCTCACCAAAAGGTCTCAAATGCCATCTAAATGCTGATGGCTCCCAAATTTCTGTCTTCCAGCTGGACCTTTTCCTCAAACTAAAAATAGTGGAGTGTTTCCAACTGCCTACTCAACCCCTGCCTTGGATATATAATGATGAACTCCAACTTTAAAAGTCCAAAGTTGATGTCCTGGGTTTGCCCACTGATGCCTGTTTCTCCCCAAGCCTTCCCTATCCCAGTCATGGACACTCCAAGCTCTGGTGGCTCAGCCCAAAAGCCTAGAGTCACCCTGGGATCCTCCTCTCACATTCACATCTGATCCATCAGGAAATCCCCACTCCTCTATCTTTAAAATATTTTCAGTTTCCAAATTCCTCTTACGCCGTCCACTGCTACTGCCCTGATCCAAGCCACCAACTCTCACCTGAATGGTTGCAGTAGCTCCCTAAGTGTCTTCCTGGTCCCACCCCTGCGCCCTGTAGTCCACCCTCAGATCCTTTCAGCAACCGAGGAAGGTGAGTCACCCTCTGCTCCAGACCTCCAGTAGCCTCCCATCTCCCCCAGCAGAAAAGCCAACTTCCTCATAATGACCTTTAAGCCCCTCCGTGACTTAGCCACCCTTTATCTCCCTGCACTCCGGCCCAGTGAACCTCCTGGCTGTTCCTCAAACACAGCTAGCACTTTCCTTGCCCAGGGGTCTTTGCACCTGCTGTCCCCTTGTCCTGGAACACTCTTCCACCCACCCCCCAGTATCTGCATGGCTCCTTCCTCTCTTCCCTTGGTGTTTGCTCAGATGTCACCTTATCCAAGGAGGGGTCCAGATCACGCCACATCAAAAAGCAGCCACCCTTCACCCCTAGTGCTCCTCATCTTTATTTTCCTTCAAGGCACCTTGTGGCCTCTGAGGTGTTTATTTGTTCACTGTCTTCCATAGGAGCATGGGGACCTTGTCTCTTGTTCACTCCTGTGACCCTGGTGCCTGGAACAGAGGATTACTAACTGAGCTCCTGAATTAACCAGTGTGTGCTCAGCCCCCTCTTCACCCTTCCCCTGCTTCTGCTGGGCTTTTCCCTCCCTAGGAAGCCCCCGTCTGCCTCATACACCACTCTCGAGCAGGTTCAATGTCACCCCTTCCAGGAAGTCTTCAGAATACATTCCAAACTCACAATCATCTTTTTTTCTTATGAACTCCTCCATCACTTACATATCATGTCTACCATCCTTGCCTTTGACATCATGCATTAAAATATTCTCTAGACTTAGGACTGGCTGTCAGTCATATTATAAAGCCTCAGCAAGAGGGATTGTGTGATTTTAATGTTTCTATCCTGTGCCCTCTTACAGAGTCTGGAACTGAAAAGACATTAAGCACACACTTGTTAAACATGATAACTCTCTATTTTGCCCTGATGTTCACTCTTGAGGGGTCCCAAACTCAGGAGTAGTGGACCGACCACTCAGGGACCGTTACCCTCAGCAGTGGGTGACCCAACTCCCTACAACTCCAGGCAGTCTGGAAGGTACCAAGAGAATGAGCCCCTCTTCCTCCTGCGCACACATTTCCCCCACCCCAATAGTGGCTTTGTCCCACTGGCGGAACAGGTGAGGGAAGGGGGTTTACCACTGCAGGACAAATGAGGCCCGCAGCTCATCTGCCAGAGGGAGAGCAGCAGCTCTGCAGAAGCACAAGTTCCCAAACACGCAGGCTGGTCCTGCAGATCCGCGTGAAACCAGCATTCCCTCCCCTCCTACCTGGGTTCCCTCCCTCCATCCTACCCAGCTTTCCCCTCGAGCCATCTGTGCCACTGACAGGGGATTGGAATGGGCTGCATTTCCCTGCCCAGCTGGGCTTGGACATCCCCTTCCTCGGCTGTCACAGAGGGAATGTCTGGCATCCTGTGTAAATTTGTTTGGTGCCTGGAAGTTCTTCTTGGTGATAACTGGGCTTCTAATCGACGAGGCACGGGGGCAACTGGACTCTCCCATGGTCTACTCCAGCCGCCCTTTACAGGGCAGAGACTTGGGTGGGCTACATGAAGAATCGGTCACAGCCAAAGGACACAACCCACCTCCAGCAATGGCCACCTCTCAAAGAAGGCACAGCCAGTCAGGATGGCAAGCGGCCAGCACCGTTTAGAAGGCAAGAAACCTGGGAACGGCTGCATGGCCTTCGGAACTCTTCGGTAGAAACGACGGATGATTCTGATTGTTGACTTGTGGTTACTTCCCCTCCACCCTCCTCCCTCTCACCACCAACAGAGAGGGAGCTTCAAACCAGAATACATTTGAATGGCAAAATAATTTATGCTTAATTAGGGTGCTGGATTTAAAATTAGAAGTGTAAATGCATAATCACATGGATTGTTTAATCTCATTGTTTTGCCACTCATTAGCCACTCTTTAGAGATCTGTGACACAGGAGCCTTCTCTCTACCCCCAGGTTCTCCTTTCCTCTCCTTCCTAGAAATTATGCCAGATTCACCTTCCTAAAACAGCACCTGGTCATTTCACAAGCTTTCTCCAAAAAATTATATAGTTGCTCATGAACAGTTGATCCCTGGTGTTCAGGACCCTCCCTGCTGCCCCAGCCCCTTCCTGAGGCTCCATCTCACCCGTGCCCTCCTCTCCTGTTGGCCTGGTCTACACACCTGTTGGTGCTTCCATATCATATGCCTTTGCTCACCCACCTACCTCCAACCAGGAAAACCTTCTACCTTCCAAAATTATGCCCATCCCTTGGATTCCAGTGCAAAAGCCACCCACCCGTGAGTTCTCTGGTTACTATAGCAAGAAGTTGCCTCCCACCACCACCACTTATTGCCCAGGCTGATCAAGTTCCTTATTTTATGTTCTTATCTCCCCACTTCTTTTGGCTAGATGCCCCTAGAGACCATAAACCTTGTTCTGCAAGCCTAGCACAGAGACTTACTAGAATAATTCTTCGGGATTGAGGACAACTGAAAGATAGACCATGTCTCTCCTTAACCCTTCGTGATAGATCAGAGCATAAGACATGTGACAGGCTCATAGCAGAGAGCATCCCTTACTTCAGGTGCCACTAACACTCGTGGTCTCTCCATGCTACCCACCCATTTTCTCTTTGCTCCTAATCAGCTACCTCTCTGATATGGTTTGGCTGTGTCCCCACCCAAATCTCATTTTGAATTGTAGTTCCCTTAACCCCCATGTGTTGTGGGAGGGACCCAGTGGGAGGTAATATCAGGGAGGGGCGGTTACCCTCATGCTGTCCTCATGATAGTGAGTGAGTTCTCATGAGATCTGATGGTTTCATAGGGGCTTTTCCCTCTTTGCTCAGCACTTCCCGTTCCTGCCATCATATGAACAAGGATGTGCTTGCTTCCCCTTCCACTATGATTGCAAGTTTCCTGAGGCCTCCCCAGCCCTGCAGAGTTGTAAATCAATTACACTTCTTTCCTTTATAAATTACCCAGGCTTGGGTATGTCTTTATTAGCAGTGTGAGAACAGATTAATATACTCTCCCACTAACCACAACAGCCATTTCTAATGTTTACTGCTGTGCAAGCTCTGTGCCCAACCATCTCTGCCTCTCTCTCGGCAAATGATTCTGACTCTTATTTTATTAAAAGAAAAGATATCACTAAACTTCCTATCTCACTAATCTGGACTCCCAAGACAAACTGACATCTGTCTGTCCATCCTTCTTCCCTCCTGAACCAGTGGGTGTGTTCCTGCTTCAGCTGGAGGTGGGGCCCCTAACTCTCTGTGATCATCAGCCTTTCTGCTCCATCATTTTCTTCCTCTGGCTGCAGTACCTTCCATATAATGAAGTTTCTCTGTGTACACTTTTACTTTTTGGGATACAAGCATTCTCAAAGCTCTGCAGTCCCACACAATGACAGGTCCATCCTTTTCCCTTCAAACCCTGTCTCCTTGTGACAGTGGACACTCAGTCTTCTCTTCCCTCTGGTCCAATTCTCAGCAAGGCGCAGCCTGCCTTCTACCCCTGGGGTTTGACCAAAACAGTTTCCCTCATTCTCTGTCCTTCTGCACTGCTCTGTGCCACTAAACACCACTGATGACTCCCTGGCCTCAGCATCCCACTCTGCCCTGGGTTCCGTGCTGATCCCCACTTGGGGGGATCACACTTCTGTGCCCCCCACACACTTCTGTGCATGCTCTCCTTCTCCTCCATGCCCCTGGGTGTTGGAGCACTGGGATTCTGTCCTTAGCTGCTTCTCTCTCTCATTCTCTGGGTTTCCTGGGTGATCTCCTTCAAGAATATCATCTGTTGATAACCCTGTATTTGTTCTTCTGGTCCAGAATCCTCCCAGACATGAACATCCTACCACACCCAAGAAATGTCAGGCCGGGTGCGGTGGCTCACGCTTGTAATCCCAGCACTTTGGGAGGCCGAGGTGGGCGGATCACGAGGTCAGGAAATCGAGACCACGGTGAAACCCCGTCTCTACTAAAAATACAAAAAGTTAGCCGGGCGTGGTGGCGGGCGCCTGTAGTCCCAGCTACTCGGAGAGGCTGAGGCAGGAGAATGGCGTGAACCCGGGAGGCGGAGCTTGCAGTGAGCCGAGGTTGCGCCACTGCACTCCAGCCTGGGCGTTCTTCTGGGTTTTCCATGCCCTTAACCCACAGGACACACCCTGTGGTTTCAATTTTCGTCGTCTTTCAGATTTCCAGTGGAAGCCTGACTCAGCTGGCCTCCTGTCCCAGATAATGTCCCATTAATCCATTCTCCACAGCCCAAGGGAAGCCCACACCACCAGCAGTTAGCTGTTTGCACAGAGCCAGAACCAGAGAGCCGGTGACATGAAGCAGATGTCACATGACTCCTGGTCAGGGTGGCCTCAAGCTGCTGCCTCACAGGACAGAGGATTTAGCCTGTGGCTCTTTACTCTTTGGAGGCCAGGGGGCTCTCCCATGGACAGGATTTAGGAGGCCCACAATAGCATTTGCCCCTCTTGCCTTTTGCTGACAAACCCCCTTCTGACTCACCCTTCCTGGGTGCATTGATTCATTGCGTCATCTCAGAGCCGAGACTTACCAACCTGAAAACCATTCCCTCTCTTTTTACATTTTTATGTAAACTATATATAAATTACATCTATAGTGTACTCTCTTATGAAATAGATGCTCACTATAGAAAAAATATAATACAGATAAGTCAACAGAAAAAAATGAAATTCATCCTTCAACTCTTTTCTCTAAATAAATACGTATTTTTTACAAATATGGATCATAATATGCATTTGGTTTTGAAACTAGATGTGCACTTAACAATAAACTGTGAACAAATTTCCATGCCATTAAATATTCTACTAACACAGCATTTGTATGGCCACATAGAACTCCAATGAATCAATGTACCATCGTTTACTTAGCCAATTCCCCATTGTTGGATATTTGGGTTGTTTCCAATTTAAAGGGGTTTAGTAAACGGCCCCTCCCAGGGAAACTTTCCCCTATGGGAATTGCTTGCAATCTTCCAAATGACAGCTTTTCAGCTTCAACAGTCTTGAGATCTAATATCCACCAAGGACTCTTTCTAGTCCATCTCATCTACTCCATTAGTCCGTTAATTCCCACACTCATACCACACTTCTAATCCCTGTCACTTTGTACCTTCTAGGATGCCCCCAATCTTCTACTCACTCCTCAAAGTTTTCTAAAGTAGCCTCATAATTGCATTCTTTTATTTTTTAAAAAAATAGCTTTCAGTATGGTTACAAAAATAAGACTATTTTGTTATAAAAAACTGAGAACACACAAATAAAAATTGTAAACACTCATTTAGAAATAACCATGGTTAATATTTGGAATCTCCCATCTTTCTCTAAGCATCATTTTAAATATACTTTACCAAAAATGAAATCATGGCATGCCATGCATTCCGTCCTGCAGAAACTTTACGCCCACCAGAAATGTACAGAAATGCCCCTTTCCTATAGGCATCCCAGCATATACACACACATTTTCAAAGTTTTAGCAATTTAATATTTTAGTTGGCATTTCTTTGAATATCAGTGAGATTGAACATCACTTCCAGGAATTTGTTGGCATTTTTACTTCTTTCTTGTGAATTGGCTGTAACTGTCGCTGGTCACTTTTGCCATCAGAGATGTGGAGGTGTCCTTATTGAATATTAAGAAGCCCTTGACATGTGAAGTTTTGACCCTCTGTCACATTTCTCACAGGTGCCCTTTCCACTTAACTTTTAAGGCTTTTTGTTATTTGGAAGTTTAAAATCGCTTGTGTGGGCAAATCTATCTTCGATATTCTACCTTTGTCTTGAAGTTTAGGAAGCCCTTCTTCACCCCAAGGTAATAAAAATGTGTACCTACATTCTCCTTTAGTGGTGGTATGATTTCATTTTCATTGTCTAAATTTTTAAATCATCTGGGATTTCTTTTGGTCCATGGGATGACAGATTTAACTTGTATTTTTTCAGTTATGCCAATTGCATTTGTTGACAATCCTTCCTAGAATCATGACTTTAAATGTCACTCTTTTTGTTTGGGCTGCTACAAAACAATACCTGCAACTGGGTAGTTACAGTTCTGGAGGCTGAGTCCAGGATCGAGAAGCTGGCAGATTCATTGTTGAGGGCCTGGTCTCCACGTCCAAGATGGCGTCTTGATGCTGCATCCTCTGTTGGGGAGAAACGCTGTGTCCTCATATAGCAGAAGGTGGAAGGACAAAAAGGGCTAAATACCGCATGAAGCCTCTTTTATAAAGGCCTTAAATCCCATTCATGAGGAAGGAGCCCCCGCGGCCTAATCACTCTTACAGGCCCTGCCTCTTAAAGTCATCACATTGCTAACACTTGAATTTTGGAGGGGACACATTCAAACCATCACAGCCACTATTTCATATTCTAAACCTATTTATTAGTTCTGTTTCTGAATTTAGTATTCTTCCCTTGATGTTGCATACATTCTTTTGCCACTACCACACTTTAAGAATTATTGCAGCTTCATAATATATTTTGTCATTTGGCAAGGCAGATTTTCTTCCAAAATTCTTTATTGTATTTATTGGACATTGTTATGAATTTATTTTCCCAGGATCCCTCCTTCCACAACTTGCCCAGTTTTCTAACTTTGCTGATATATAGAAAAGCCATTAATTCTATCACTTAAGGAAAGCAATAGGCTAGCTTACCAAACACTTTAATAAGCTCTAATTAATGTTTCTCAATTGATTTGCTTGGATTTTCTAAATAGATAGCTATAACCTTTGCAGATAATGATCAATCATTTTGAGTTTCCTTTAAGATATTTATCATTCCTGTTTCTTTTTCCTGTCCTATCACAATGGCTAAAACTTCTCAAAGAGTGTAGAATACAGTTAGGGGTCCCCTTGACTACATGCTCCCACATGGTAAAGGTTGCATTTCTGTGATGCTCCTGACCTTCCTCTAATTCCCATATTTTCCTTCTTGGGAGCATTTGTTTGGGAGAAAGAATTTGCCTGCATGGCTTAGCCTTTTCTGTGTATCCTCTTTGAATCTGCCATCTGAGAAGGCAGTGTTGTCTGGTTTTCTCTGCTTCCTGAAAGAGCCAGTCCTAGCCGGGTGTGGGTGGGGAGAGTCAGAGCTGCTAGTGACTGTGGTATGTTGTCTAATTCAGGGACTGCTGGCAAGCTCCTCTGGCTTCAGATCTAAAGCCACATGCTGCAGTTGGCTTTATCAGTAATGAAGCTGACATTTTGACCCATGTGTCTGATGACTCCTCTCAATTGATTTCACACTGAGACAGGGAAGAAGTGGTGATAGTGAGCTTGCTTGTTTTGCTCTTGACCATAGTAAAAATCAGCATTAAATATGATGTTGGTTGTTACCTTTGGACAGATAATCTCTACCATGTAAGAAAGTATCCATTAATTCTAGCTTACTAGTTTTAATAAGAAATGGATATTTAATGGTATTAAATGTTATTGTATCATCTATTGAGATACAATCGTATTTTATCATATTTTAATTTTTTCTCATAATATGCCAAAGGATGGTAAAATATGTTAATGGTATTTTTAAAGCTAAACAAATTTTGCAGTCCCACAATAAACTATTTGATCATATGTATTATTCTTTGAGCACATTCCTGGATTTGATTTGTTGGTATTTTACATACAATTTTTTATCTTTTTTTATTTCAACAGTTTTTGGGGTACAGGTGGGTTTTGATTACATGGATAAGCTCTTTAGTGGTGAATTCTGAGATTTTAGTGCACCCATCACCTGTATAGTGTACATTGTACCCAATATATAGGCTTTTATACCTTACCTCCCCAATATTCCCCCCCTGAGTACCCAAGGTCCATTATATCACTTTTATGCCTTTCCATCCACACAGCTTAGCTCCCACTTATAAGTAAGAACATACAATATTTGGTGTTTCATTCATGAGTTACTTCACTTAGAATAATGGCCTCCAGGCCAGGCACAGTGGCCCATGCCTGTAATCCCAACACTTTGGGAGGCCAAGGCAGGCGGGTCGCTTGAGGTCAGGAGTTCAAGACCAGCCTGGCCAACACGGTGAAACCCCATCTCTACTAAAAATACAAAAATTAGCTGGGTGTGGTGGCACATGTAATCCCAGCTACTTCAGAGGCTGAGGCACGAGAATCCCTTGAACCCAGGAGGCGGAGGTTGCAGTGATCCGAGATCATGACACAGCACTCCAGCCTGGGCAATAGAGTGAGACTCTGTCTCAAAAAAAAAAAAAGAATAATGGCCTCCAGCTCCATCCAAGTTGCTACAAAAGATATTATTTCATTGCTTTTTATGGCTTAGTAGTATCTCATGGTGTATATATACTACATTTTCTTTATACACTTGTGGATCAATGGGCACTCAGATTAGTTCCATATCTTTGCAACTGTGAATTGTGCTGCTATAAAACATTCAGTGCATGTTTCTTTTTCATATAACGACTTCTTTTTCTTTGAGTAGATATCCAGGAGGGGGACTGCTGGATCAAATGGCAGTTCTACTTCTAGTTTTTTAAGGAATCTCCATACTATTTTCCGTCATGGTTGTACTAATTTACATCCCCACCAACAGTGTAAAAGTGTTCCGTTTTCACCACATTCATGCCAACATCTATCGTTTTTTGACTTTTTAATTATGACCATTCTTGCTGGAGTAAGGTTGAATCTCATTGTGGTTTTATTTTGCATTTCCCTGATAATTAGTGATGTTAAGCATTTTGTCATGTTTGTTGGTCATTTGTGTATCTTCTTTTGAGAAATGTCTATTCGTGAACTTTGCCCACTTTTTGATACGATTATTTGCTTTTTTCTTGCTAATTTGAGTTCCTTGTAGATTCTGGATAGTAGTCCTTTGTCAGATGCATAGTTTGTGACTACTTTTTCCCACTCTGTGGGTTGTCTGTTTACTCTGCTGATTATTTCTTTTGCTATGCAGACATTTTTTAGTTTAATTAGGTCCCACTTATTTATTTTTGGTTTTGTGGCATTTGCTTTTGGGGTCTTAGTCATGAATTCTTTGCCTAAGCCAATATCAAGAAGAGTTTTCCCGATGTTATCCTCTAGAATTTTTATGATTTTAGGTCTTAGATTTAAGTCTTTGAACCATCTTGAATTGACTTATGTATAAGGTGAGAGATGGGAATCCAGTTTCATTCTTCTGCATATGATTTGCCAGTTTTCCCAGCACTACTTATTGAATAGTGTGTCCTTTCCCCAATTTATGTTTTGCATGTTTTGTTGAAGATCAGTTAGCTGTTAAGTATTTGGCTTTATTTCAAGGTTCTCTATTCTGTTCCATTGGTCTACATTCCTATTTTTATACCAGTGCCATGTTGTTTTGGTAACTATAGCTTTGTAGTATAAGTTGGGTAATGTGATGCCACCAGATTTTTTCTTTTTGCTTAGTATTGCTTTGGCTATGCAGCCTCTTTTTTTGGTTCCATGTGAATTTTAGGATTGTTTTTCTAGTTCTGTGAAAAATGATGATGGTATTTTTGTGGGAATTGCACTGAATTTGTAAATTGCTTTGGGAAGTATGGTCATTTCCCCATTCATGAGCATGGGATATGTTTCTATTTATTTGTGTCATCTATTTCTTTCAGCAGTGTTTCGTAGTTTTTCTTGCAGAGATCTTTTACCTTCTTGGTTAAGTATATTCCTAGATTTTTTTTTTTGCAGTTATTGTAAAAAAGATTGGGCTCTTGATTTGATTCTCAGCTTGGCTGTTATTGGTGTATAGCAGTACTACTGATTTGGGTACATTGATTTTGTAATCTGCGACTTCACTGAATTTGTTTATCAGATCTAGGAACTTTTAGGATGAGTCTTCAGGGTTTTCTAGGTATGTGATCATATCATCAGTAAACAGTGACAGTTTGACTTCCTCTTTTCCAATTGTGATACCCTTTATTTCTTTCTCTTGTCTGATTGCTCTGGCTGGTACTTCCAGTACTCTGTTGAATAGAAGTGGTGAAAGTGGGCATCCGTGTCTTGTTCCAATTCTCACGGGGAATGCTTTCAACTTTTCCCTGTTCAGTATGATGTTGGCTGTCAGTTTGTCATGAATGGCTTTTATTACTTTGAGGTAAATCCCTACTATGTCTATTTTTTGAGGGCTTTTATCACAAAGTGACGCTGGATTTTGTCAAATGCTTTTTCTGCATCTATTGAAATAATCATATGTTTTTTGTTTTTTATTCTATTTATGTGATGTATCACATTTATTGACTTGTGTATGTTAAACCATCCCTACATCCCCAGTATAAAACCCGCTCCATCACGATGTATTGTCTTTTCAACGTGCTACTGTATTTGGTTAGCCAGTATTTTGTTGAGGAGTTTCACATCTATGTTCATTGAGGATATTGGTCTGTAGTTTTCTTTTTTTGTTATGTGCTTTCCTGGTTTTGGTATTAGGGTGATACTGGCTTCACAGAATGATTTAGGGAGGATTCCCTCTTTATCTTTTGGAATAGTTTCAGAAGGATTTCAATGGATTCAGGAGAATACCAATTTTTCTTTGATTGTCTGTAGAATTCAGCTGTGATTCCATCTGGTCCTGTATTGTTTTGTTGTTGGCAAGTTTTTTTGATTGCTGATTCAATCTTGCTGCTTGTTATTGGTCTGTTCATGTTTCCTATTTCTTCCTGATTTAATCTAGGAGAGTTGTATGCTTCCAGGAATTTATCCATTTTCTCTAGATGTTCTAGTTTTTTTACATACAATTTTTGCAATTATATTTGTAATTGATGTTACTCTGGCTTTGTTTGCTGTTGTTCCTGATGGCTATTATGTTTGTGGTGTTTTGTCTTTTTCTAAATATTTGCTTGACAATATTTTTAATTTCCTCAACAAAATTGATATACTTTGGCTTTCTACCTTTTCATTATTTCTTTTTTTTTTTCTTTTTTTTTCTGAGATGGAGTCTCGCTCTGTTGCCCAGGCTGGAGTGCGGTGGCACGATCTCTGCTCACTGCAAGCTCTGACTCCCGGGTTCACACCATTCTCCTGCCTCAGCCTCCCCCATTATTTCATTTTTATTTCTTTTTATTTTCCTGAAAAATTATCCATTTCATTAACACTTTCAAGTGAATTAAAATATATTTTCTTAAATATTAAAAATTTTACTCTCTATCTAGTTTTAGCCTCCTTTCCCTAACACTATATATCTGTGCTCATTCTCTTTTTTTTTTTAATTGACCTTGGTAGAGGTTTTTTTTACATTTTCTTTTTGAAAAGATGTTAAGTTTTTCAATCATTTCAACTATTTTTCTATTTATTTCATTCATTTCTAAATTTGTTAGTTTTATATTATTGCCTTTTTAGTTTTATTTTTATATTATTTTCTCTGTTGTAAATGTGCTTAGTTCTTTTATTTCCCTTCTTTCCTTGTTTCATAATAAAGACATTTAAGGCTACAAATTTTCTTCTGAAGATGACTTTGGCTACCCTCCACAAATTTTTTGATGTAGTACTCTCACTGACATTCATTTGAAGCTAAATATCTTATTACTGATTTGATTTCTTCTGTAACCTATGTTATTTATTTAAAATTATTTGTTTGTTTGTTTTGAGATGATGTCTTGCTCTGTCACCCAGGCTGGAGTTCAGTGGTGAGATCTCAGCTCACTGCAACCTCCACCTCTTGGGTTCAAGCAATTCTCCTACCTCAGCCTCCCAAGTAGTTGGGATTACAGGAACCTGCCAACATACCTGGGTAATTTTTTGTATTTGTAGTAGCGATGGGGTTTCACCATGTCGGCCAGGCTGGTCTTGAACTCCTGACCTCAAATGATCTGCCCACCTTGGCCTCCCAACAAAGTGCTAGGATTACAGGTGTGAGCCACCATGCCTGGCCTGCTTTGTTTGTTTTTAATATCCAAGTGCTTTGGTGATTTTTGCTTTTTCTAAGAGTGCTGATATGTTTTCATTTTATTCACTTGTGGCCAGAGAATAAACAGATACATTTGTTTGAAAATTATTAATATTTTCTGTATGGCCTAGGATATGAACAAATGTCCATGCGAAAACAAATCTGTAGATATTTGAAAAGACTGTGTGTTGTTGGTTTACAAACTACAACATGCAGTATGTACATTAAATCTATTTACTTATTATATAATAGTAGGCAATGCCTCTGCCACTACCTAACACATTGGGTAATTTCCTCCTGATTTAAAATAGTTGTTTCTTGGTTGTTTCTCTTTACACCACCATTCCACTACAAGTTCTTGCCCATTTTTCTACTGGACTGCCTACCTTTTACTAATTCATCTGTAGGATCTCTCTTTTCAGTGGAATTTTGGGTACCTAGACCACTAAGGGTCAATAAGGGGAAGGGTGGAAGAAGTGGGAAGTCTTGGGAACACTAAATATCATCCAAACCAGATGCTCAGTGCTGACAGATTGGCCTTTGACATGTAAGGCTCAGAAGGTGAGCTAAGGAACAATGCAGCCCAGAGCCAGTCCCCATGGAGCCTGCTGGTACTCACAACAGAAATTCCTGTTCTTCCTAATCCATCTGAGGATATCTTCACCCACATCTCCACTCCTTACAGCCCCATCTTTTTTGGTTTCAAATTATGGAGAAACTCTCATTATAAATTCCTCTGATTATTTCTACCTGACATCTGTTTCCATTGCTTTTTTTCTTTGAGACAGTCCATTTTTATTTATTTTTTGTATTATGAAGTGTAAGATGCAAATAGAAAAGTACACACACCAGGAGAAATGCTGGTGAATTATCACGAATACTCCTGTAACTAACACCCAATTCAAGAAATAAAACACTCCCAGAAATTCCTCTTATATCCCTTCCCAATTATTACCTCCTCTTGCTCTTTCAAGGCAATCATGATCTTTTTTTTTTTTTTCTGAGACAGGGTCTCACCTGTCTCAGGGTCACACTGCAGTCCAGGTAGGAGTGCAATGGTGTAATCACAGCTCACTGCAGCCTCCACCTACCAGGCTCAGGCAATCCCCCCACCTCAGCCTCCCAAGTAGCTGTGACTACAGGCATGCACCACCATACCCAGCTATTTTTTTTTTTTTAGTATAGATGAGATCTCCCTATGTTGCCCAGGCTGGCCTCAAACTCTTGAGCTCAAGCGATCCTCCCTCCTCAACCTCCCACAGTGCTGGGATTACAGGTTTGAGCCACCATGCCCTGCCAGCAATCACGATCTTGACTGTAATCACTATAGTTTGGTTTTGCCTGTTTTATAATCTTTACGTAAGTTGTGTAATACAGGATTTATTCTGAAGTATTTGACAACTTCCATTATTCAATATTATATTGTAAGAGTCATCCAGTAACTTGTTACTTGTTACCAGTAACTATATATATTCATCTTCATTACCGTATGTTTTCCATGGTAGGAATATACCCACAATTAATGTATCCATTCTGCTCTGATGGACATTGGGAGTGTTTCTAGTTTGGGGCTATTAGGAACAATACTACTATGAACATTCTAGTAGGCATCCTAGACATGGGTACACATTTCTGTTAGGCATTTCTGTACACATTTCACCTGCGAGTGAAAATTTTGGGTAACTTCAACTTGAGTAGATAATCTCAGTTTTCTAAAGTAGTTGTATCAATTTACACCCTCGCAGTGTATGGAAGTCCACATTGCTCCAAATCCTCAAAAACGCTGGTCTTTGCAAACTGTACCCATGCTAGTGGCTGTGTACTGGTATTTCTGTGTAGCTTTAATTGGTGTTTCTCTGCTGACTAATAAGATTAAGCCCCTTTCAACTATTTATTGTTGCTTGGATATTCTCTCATGGAGTATCCACTCCAGTCTCTTGCCCATTTTTCTACTGAGTTGCCTCTCTTTTTCTTATTGATTTTTAGAAGCTCAGTTCTTTATATGATCCAAATATGTGCACTGTCAGTTTTATATGTTGGAAATATCTTTCTTCACTCTATGGCTTGCTTGCTTTTTTCCTCTCTTAATAAATCTTTTGATGACTAGTTATTAATTTAAATAGAGTATAATTAATCAATTATTGGAATTAATTAATTAAGGAATTATTTAAAAATTATTCCTTACCTAAAGTGATGAAGATGCTCATTTATCACCTAGAATCTTCTTTTTCCTTTATTTTTCTTTTGCTTCTCATTACAAGCCACCTGAAGGTAAAAAATCGTTTACATGGAGTTTGAGAGACAGGTCAAACTTATTTGCTTGTTTGCCCTCTCCACTCTGCAATGGTACCATGTATGTTTAAGTCTAGTTTGGGCCCACTAGTCTATTCATTGTTTTTATGTTTGTTTTTGTGCCAATGCCACGTGGTCATAATGACCATAGTTTTATAGTAAACCTTAATTTCCACTAGAGTTAATTATCTCACCTTAGTTTGTAGGAAGAGTGGCTTTGCTATTCTTGAAAGATTTATGACAATTCTATGCAGTCAGTGTGTGTGCAGCTCCTCCCAGCAGTAGCCCCTGGGTGGGTTCTGGCCAGGACTGGCTCCTTTCCATCCTGCCCATCCACTCACCTCACATGGAGGCTGCTGGCTTCCTCAGCCCGGCCAATAACTGAGTGCACCTGCTTCTTCTCTACCTGCTGAGCTCCACTACCTCTCTCTGCAATTCCCTTCTCAGGTGGTACAAGGGCAGATCAGCAAGTATATAGTGAAAAAGACTCACAACCAGTGAGCAAATGTCAGTCCCTACTTCCTGCAAGTCCCCATAATCTTTGCATGATTCTTTGAAAACCCTCCCTTGGCTTTGGGACTCCGCAGTCACACATCCACCTCCAACCTCTATAGGAAGAAAAAGGGATACTCTTTCTCCTCTAACTCAAAACTCCACAAAAAATCAACTTCCTCTCTCCTCTCAAGGGACACTGTATTAGTCCATTCTAGTGTTGCTATCAAGAAATACCTGAGACTGGGTAATTTATAAAGAAAACAGGTTTAATTGGCTCATGATTCTGCAGGCTGTACAGGAAGCATGGTAGCATTAGCTTCTGGGGAGGCCTCAGGAAACTTAAAAATCATGGCAGAAGGCAAAGGGGAAGCCAGCACTTCACATGATCAGAGCAAGAGGAAGAGCAAGAGGGAGGTGCTGCACACTTTTAAAAAACCAGAACTCAAGAGAACTCACTCACTATACAGTACCACGGAGGGATGGTGCTAAACCATTCACGAGAAACCGCTGTCATGATCCAATCACCTCCCACAAGACCCCACCTCCAACACTGGGGATTACAATTTGACATGAGATTTGGTGGGGACACAGATCCAAACCATATCAGACAGGGTCTTAGGGCCAGCTGGGGCAGCCCTCAGTCCTCACTGCCAAGAAGAACCTGACTCCCAACTGCGGGCAGCTCTCTGAACTTGGAATGCGGGTTGCTTGGTACTTTCATACTCAGTTTGGGCCTTAGATGCATTAGGCCACTTCCTGTTTAACTGTACTGTTTATTGTTTCCCAACTTTTATTTTTTCCAGCTGTCTTAGTCCACGCCTGCTGCTGTAACAAAATACTACAAACTGGGTAATTCATAAACAACAAGGATTTATTTCCTCACAGACCTGGAGACTGCAGAGTCCAAGATCAAGGCAATGGCAGATCTGTTGTTCTACTGTCTGGTGAGGGCCTCCCTCTGCTTCCAAGATGCACCTTGAACGCTGTGTCCTGACATGGCAGAAGGTGAAGGTCAAAAGACCCTGGCTAGCTTCCTCCACCCTTTAACAAGGTCACTAGTTCTATTCCTGCAGGAGGGGCCCTCGTGACTCAATCATCCCCTTAAGCCCCTATTATTTTAGTACTATCATATTGGTAAGTCAGTTTCAACACATGGATTTTGAGGAATACATTCAGATCTTACCACCAACTTTTCTTTAAACCACATCTCAAGTCTTGAGTTGATTTTTTTTTTTTTTTTTTTTGAGATGGAGTCTCGCTCTGTTGCCCAGGCTGGAGTGCAGTGGTGCGATCTCAGCTCACTGCAAACTCCACCTCCTCGATTCAAGCAATTCTCCTGCCTGAGCCTCCTGAGTAGCTGGGACTACAGGGGCCCACCATCACGCCTGGCTAATTTTTGTATCTTTAGTGGAGATGTGGTTTCCCTATGCTGGCCAGGCTCGTCTCAAACTCCTGATCTCAACTGTTCCACCTGCTTCGGCCTCCCAAAATGCTGGGATTACAGGTTTGAGCCACCATGCCCAGCCAAGTCTTAAGTTCTTAATTTCAATTTTTTTCAAACAACTAAAAATAATTATTGAAATAATTTTTTCAAAACATTATGTGTTTGAAATATTTTCTGCATCCTTGCATGTCTGAGAATTTCTTTCCAATACACATGAACATTAGATAGGCTGAGAATGGAGTTCTTGGGTTACAATATTTTCCCCTCCATACCTTGTAGCCATTTCTCTGTTGCTTTGTGCCACTTTGTCATATGAAGAAACCTGCTACCAATTAATTAATCTGGTTTTTTGACTGTAAAATTTAGGAGATGTTTCTTTATCCCTGAAATACCAAAATGTCATCAGTATATGTTCAGGTGTGTTTCTATATTTTCACAAAATATCCTGAAAGATACTTTTAATTTAAAGGCAAGTCTTACTTTTTAAGGGTGCTTGAAGGGGGTTTTAATTTGGAGAGAAGACATTCTACTCATCAGCTCAGGGAACTCATCCTAGTCTTCCTGGGCTGCTTAGTTTTTCTGGAGGCTGCAGAGTCCAAGATCAGGTGCCAGCAAGGCAGATTTCCTGCTCAGGCCTCTTCTCTTGGCTTGGAGGCAGCTGCCATCTTGCCCTCTGTGTACTCACATGACCCCTTCCTTGTGTATCCATGGAGAGAGGGAGAGCTCTAGTATCTCTTCCTCTTCTATAAGGACACCAGTTCTATAGGATCAGGACTCTATCCTTATGACCTCACTTAACTTTATTTACCTCCTGATATGGTTTTCATCTGTGTCCCCACCCAAATCTCTGTTGAATTGTAATCCCCAGTGTTGGAGGTGGGACATGGTGGAAGATGATTGGATAATGAGGGTGGAGTTCTCATGAATGGTTTAGCACCATCCCCTCAGTGCTGTTCTTGTAATAGTGAGTGAGTGAGTTCTCATAAGATCTGGTCGTTTCAAAAGTGTGTGGCACCTCCCCTGTCTCTCTCTCTTGCTCCTACTCCGGCCATGTAAGACATCCCTGCTTCCGCTTCACCTTCCACCATGATTGAAAGTTTGTCAAAGCCTCCTCAGCCATGATTTCTGTACAGCCTGTGGAACCATGAGCCAACTGAACCTCTTTTCTTTATAAATTACCCAGTCTCAGGTATTTCTTTATAGCAATGCAAGAACAGACTAATACACCTCCCTAAAGACCATGTCTCCAATAAAATCGCGTGGGGGGTTAGGGCTTCAGCATATGAACTGGGGGCATGAGGCACAATTCAGTCCATAGCAAAAGGTATCTTGTATTACTTCTTTACTTATTATATTCTCTCTACTGTTATTTCTCCTAAGATATATACATTTCCTGAATCTGTCTTTGGTGTTACTTTTCTTTATGTGCACCATCTTGTTTCTTTTATACTCTGAGTTTGAGAGGATTTCTGTGTCTGATCTTTTAAATCAGTAGCTTGGTTTTCTGCAGTATCAACCACTGTATAAATTTCATTTTAAAACTTGAAATATGGTTTTCAACCCGGAGGACTCTTCCTTGGCCCTCTCTCATTCCTCTTTCAGACAATGTTTATCTAGATTATCAGTGATAGTATGAATTTGGGATTTTCACGAATTTTCTCACTTCTCGCAGCAACTCTTGTTTCATAAAAAGACATTTACCCTGGGACTCAAAAATCATCCATTCTTTCGCACTGTTGAATCAGAGTTCATCCTTTGCTTATTCTTGAGTGGGGAAGGAGAGAATGAGAAAGGGAAGGATAAAGTCTGTGGCTTTCTTCAAATGCTAGTTAAGGCGGTATATTAATTATCTATTGCTGCATAGCAAATTACCCCAAAAATCTAATGGCTTAAAGCGGCAAACATTCATAATTTTATAGTTTCTGCAGGCCAGGAAACTGAACATGGCTTTTGGTGGGTGGTTCTGTCTCTCAGGAGGCTGTCATCACCCTCAGGCTCCACTACGGCTGAAGGTTTTCCTGCCATGCCCCTTCACGGGATTGCTGGCAGCCCCAGCACATCCTCTTTCCAGTTCCTTCCCCAGCCCCACTTCTGGGGCTGACTCACCACAAGGCAGCTAGCTTCCCCCAAGGCGAGCCACTCAGGAGGAAGCTAAAGAGAGCACCCAACACAGAAGCCATGGTGTCTTTATCATTTATAACCTAATTGCAAAAGTGGCCACCCGTCACTTCTGCTTCAGTGGCACCATATCTGTGAGAAGCAAGTCACAAAGCCTGGCCCAGCCCAAGGGAGAGCAGGTTACACAAGGGCACGAATATGAGGAAAATAACAGGAAGTGTATTAGTCCATTCTTGCACTGCTACAAAGAAATACCCGAAACTGGGTAATTTATAAAGAAAAGAGGTTTAATTGGCTCTTCGTTCCATGGGCTGTACAGGAAGCATGGCTGGGGAGGCTTCAGGGAACTTACAATCATGGCCAAAGGTGAAGGGGAAGCAGGCACATCTTACATGGCAGGAGCAGGAGGAAGACATAGAAGGGGGAAGTGCTACACACTTTTAAACAACCAGATCTCATGAGAACCCAGTAGCACTAGAACAGCAAGGGGAAAATCCGCCCCCGTGATCCAATCACCTCCCCCCAGGCCTCTCCTCCAACATTGGAGATTACAATTCAATGTGAGGTTTGTGCGGGGACACAGATCCAAACCATATCATTCCACCCCAGCTCTTCCCAGATCTCATGTCCTTCTCATTGCAAAATACAATCATTCCTTCTCAACAGTCCCCCAAGTCTTAATTCATTTCATCATTAACACAAAAGTCCACAGTCCAAAGTCTCATCTGAGACACTTCTGCTTCAGTGGCACCATATCTGTGAGAAGCAAGTCACAAAGCCTGGCCCAGCCCACGGGACAGCAGTTTACACAAGGGCACGAATGTGAGGGCTATCTCCAAAGCTGTCCACCACAGATGGGTTGGATCATGATTATGTGTGTCTGTGGTCAAATATTTTCAGGCCCAAAGAGAAGAGGACAGACTTTAACCATATGGAAATTTTATTTTTCTCTAACAGAGGCATGCAAATTGAAAACAACTAGCAAGAGTGATGGCCAAGGAGCTTCACCACTGGGGCAGGGTATTCCGTTCCTGTTTCTTGTGTGTTTCATTTTTTAATCTATACCATCCTGAATGGCAGGTGCTGTGCACCTTTCTAAAGCATGCATGACTGCCCCCCGTGTGCCCACCACAGCCCTCCTCACATTGCTCACTGCTGCCAGCAGCCGAGTGTGACATGAGATGCTGAGGTTCTGGGCACACTGTGGGGCTCAGGGGCCCTTTCTAAACCTGCCAATGAGGCAAGATCTGCCCCACCCTCACCCCAGGGCCTCAGCCTGCATTTCTGTCTACTCACACCCTTGGCCAGCTGGTCTACCCTTCCTCAAGCCTGCCCACCCTGTTGATGCCAGAAATTTCTTAAAATTTTTGTCACAGGGATACAATTTGTCCTAAGTTTAATCACTGATACAGATTTTCTCCATTTTTTTCTTTTTCCTTCATTTCAAAGATGATTTGAGATGGAGGTAGGGGATTAAATTTGAAAGCATATGTTGTCTCAAATTATTCTTCATCCTTTAAGTGACTTTACACTGTCCTGCTTTGATCTGTTAGGGTGATTTTAACGTCTAATTATCAGAGGGCAGACTTTCCACCTTACATCACTGTGCTTGATTGATGATCCCCTTACCCCCAATGACAGTGTCAGTCAAGAAAAAATGACGAAACAAGTCGCAATCATTTTAGGAGGTTTGTTTGCCAAAGTTAAGGACATGCACCCATGACACAGCCTCAAGAAGTCCTGATGACATGTGTCCAAGGTGGTTGGGGCACGGATTGGTTTTATACATTTTAGGGAGACATGAGACATCAATCAGTATATGTAAGAAGTACATTGGTTCCATCCAGAAAGGCAGGGACAACTTGAAGCAGGGAGGGGTCTTCCAAGCCACAGATAGATGAAGAGACAAATGGTTGCATTCTTTTGAGTTTCTGATAAGCCTTTCCAAAGGAGGCCATCAGAATATGCATCTATCTCAGTGAGAAGAGGGATGACTTAGAATAAAATGGAGGCAGGTTTGTCCTGAGCAGTTCCCAGCTTGACTTTTCCCTTAGCTTAGTAATTTTGGGGCACCAAGATTTTCCTTTCACAACAGGGACTGACATAATTAGTTAAATAACTCTTTAAAAGCCATGACCCTTGTGATCTAGTCTCAAATAAGCATCTTGATTAGGAAAACACCATCCAGCAACAAAGAGATTATATCAAAGTAATGGCCTATATTTATCCAATTCCCACCTACTCTCAGGCCTCTTTCTGTTGAAGTCTCCCCCCAGTACTCCCGGTCCTTGCCTTAGCCCTTGCCCCTCTTCTCTTCCCTCCCACCCCTTCTACATCTTTTCTCACAAAACTGCATATCAAGAAAGACCAAAATAACAGACATGAAGTATATTAGTCTGTTCTTGCACTGCTACAAAGAAATACCTGAAACTGGGTAATTTATAAAGAAAAGAGCTTTAATTGGCTCTTGGTTCCACGGGCTGTACAGGAAGCATGGCTGGGGAGGCTTCAGGGAACTTAAAATCATAGCCAAAGGTGAGGGAGAAGCAGGCACATCTTACATGGCAGGAGCAGGAGGAAGACATAGAAGGGGGAAGTGCTACACACTTTTAAACAACCAGATCTCATGAGAACTCAGCAGCACAAGAACAGCAAGGGGAAAATCCACCCCCATGATCCAATCACCTCCCCTCCAACACTGGAGATTACAATTCTATGTGAGGTTTGTGCAGGGACACAGATCCAAACATATAATTCCACCCCAGCCCTTCCCAGATCTCATGTCCTTCTCATTGCAAAATACAATCATTCCTTCTCAACAGTCCCCAAATTCTTAATTCATTTCATCATTAACTCAAAAGTCCACAGTCCAAAGTCTCATCTGAGACAAGGTAAGTACCTTCCACCTATGAGCCTATAAAACCAAAAACAAGTTAGTTACTTCCAAGATACAATGGGGGTACAGGCATTGGGTAAATATACTCATATCAAAAGAGAGGAATTAACCAAAAGAGAGGGGCTATAGGCCCCATGCAAGTCTGAAACCCAGCAAGGCAGTCATAAATCTTAAAACTCCAAAATAAACTCCTTTGATTCCATGTCTCACATCCAGGTCACACTGATACAAGAGGTGGGCTCCCAAGGCCTTGGGCAGCTCCACCCTTGTGGCTCTGCAGGGTTCAGCTCCCATGGCTGTCCTCAAGTGCTGGCATTGAATGTCTGCCACTTTTTCAGGTGCATGGTGCAGGTTCAGACCATTCTGGGGTCTGAAAGATGGTGGCCCTCTTCTCACAGCTCCTCTAGGCAGTGCCCCAGTGGGGACTCTGTGTGGGGACTCCAACCCCACATTTCCCCTACACATTGCCCTAGTAAATGTTCTCCATAAGGGCTCCACCCCTGCAGCAAACTTATGCCTGGACATCTAGGCATTTTCATACATCCTCTGAAGTGCAGATGGAGGCTCCTAAGCCTCAACTCTTGCTCTCTGTGCACCCTCAGGCTTAACACCACATGGAAGTCACCAAAGCTTCTGGCTTGCACCCTCTGGAGCAGAGGCCTGAGAGACACACCTGGGGCCCTTTTAACAACAGCTACAGCTAGAGTGGCTGGGACACAGGGAGCAGTGTCCTCAGGTTGCACAGGACAGCACGGCCCTGGGCCTGGCCCATGAAACCATTCTTCCCAAATCCAAACCATATCAGGAAGGAAGAGGAAGCAGCTGACTAGCAGATGGCAGAACTGGGCACAGAGCAAGAGGCAGGACCACACAACACTGGGACGCACAGTCAGGCTGTGTGTTTGCATCTTAACCCTGCCATTTAGTAGCCATATGGCTTCAACAGCAGCTCCCCACTCAGTTTCCTCATCTCCCAAGTGATAACAACCTCAGTACCATTGAGAAGAGAAAACAAGTTATATTCACAACACCTTTAGAAAGTGCCTGGCACATATTGTGAATTATATAATCAACATACTATAATCTCAGCCATCAAGAAGTGCCTGGCATTAACCAGGGTTCAGAAAGTGTTTACTGAATGAAAATCATTTGTGTGTTATTTGGGCTTTGATGATTATATTGGTAAAAAATACCCACATCTCCAATTGTACAACTCCATCCTTGCATCATCACAAATCATGCCCCAATAGAGAAAAAAAAGTCTTTCAAGAATTGTCAATGACTTTTGGCCGGGTGCGGTGGCTTACGCCCACCAAAGTGTAATCCCAGCACTCTGGGAGGCCGAGGCAGGCAGATCATGACATCAGGAGATCGAGGCCATCCTGGCTAACACGGTGAAAACCTGTCTCTACTAAAAATACAAAAAATTAGCCAGGTATGGTGGCAGGCACCTGTAGTCCCAGGTACTCAGGAGGCTGAGGCAGGAGAATGGCATGAACCCGGGAGGCGGAGTTTGCAGTGAGCCGAGATTACACCACTGCACTCCAGCCTGGGTGACAGAGCAAGACTCCATCTCAAAAAAAAAAAAAAAAAAAAAAAAAAAAAAGAATTGTCAATGACTTTCATCACATCTGGTCTGTGCCCACATCCCATTTCATTGTTTCCAGCCTCTGAAGACACACAGGAAATGAGAGTGGCTCCTGCTCTCTCGTTGCACAAAGAGCTGCCCCAAGTTCAAGTACCAAGATTGCACTACAAAGTGGCTACTGCAGCCTGGTGGATTGATGGGTGAGCCTGGCCCCACACAGAATGGAAAATACATTCACACAAACATCTCGGTCAAAACTGTCAAGACAGAAAAGCTAGAAAAGACTCATTGAAAAGGAATTCAATTTGGACATGGTGGCTCACACCTGTAACCCCAGCACTTTGGGAGGCTGAAGCATGAGGATTGCTTGGGCCCAGGAGTTTGAAACCAGCCTGGGCAACATAGTGAGACCCTCTCTCTGCTAAAAAGAATTTAAAAATTAGCCTGGCACGGTGGCACACACCTGTAGTCCCAGCTACTTGGGAGGCTGAAGTGGGAGGATTAGCTTGAGCCTGGGACGTAGAGGCTGCAGTGAGCAGTGATTATACCACTGCACTCCAGCATGGGCAACAGAGTGAGATTCTGTCAAAAAAAAAAAAAAAAAGCACTAATCTTCAGAAAAATAAAAAAGTTTCTGACCACAAGAAGAAACGTCTGTGTCACTGGAGCTGGGAATTAGGAGAAATAAAAATAAGACAGTGGGAATCAAAGACAGGAGAGAGGATGATGCGAGATGATGGAAGCCTCTGTCCTGGGAGCAAAGCCCAGCTGACCCAGAGTGGGGAGGGCCCTGCGGCTGGATCTGGAGGCGAGGGAGCACCCAACAGCACTCAGGGGACCAGGGGATGAAGGAGCTGCTTTCCACACTCTCAGGGAAAAGCAGGGACATTTCAGGCCCAAAAAAGAAATGAGTCTCAGAGGTGAGTCCATAGACAGGGCTGTGTCTCGGTCAGTTTGAGGGAGTCGAGATGGGAGCAGTGCTTGTCCCTTACTCTGAGGTCACAGGGGGGTCTGCGGACTTGGGACTGTTCATTTCTCCCAGACCATGGCCCTCCCTTGGCGATGGACTTAATGCTGAGACTAAATTAGACCCCAGTTTTATCAACTGATTTATTAGGCTTTGTTATTTGGCTGCAAATTTGTTCAAAACCAAAAGTATTGATGGAGGAGAAAATCACAAGCCTGGCAGTCCTGACCTCTTTGGATGCAGAGCCGCATGACATTAAAAATCCCAGACAATATTTATGCTTCTCTATAAGATATGTGTTATTAGTCCTCATCTAAACACATTTGTAAACATAACTTGATGTAACTTACATACAATATATCACTGAAAATACATGGATTATTTTACCCTCCAATGATTATTTAAAAATTAAAATAGAACAATAAAGCGTCCTCTATCTGATGCAGAGAAAGCTAGGATCCGTCTGTCACTGATTGCTTAAATATATTCTACACCTTTCAAGGACAATCGCTGAAGGAGAAAGTCAAACAGATGATTTCCTAGAAGTTAAAAGGGGAAATATTTGTGCTGGGTTCCTTTCTCCTCAAATGATGGTTTAGGCTGTGGGGGACTGGGGTGGGGAGGGGATGACATTAGATAATCAAAAAAGAAAGATAAAGAAATAGAGACTAGAAGATTTCATGCTGAAATAAAGAAATTCATGTTGCCTTAAATATAATTTGTGTTAGTTACATTTCAATTCCTAATTTATACATAGCAGGGTTGATAAAGAATTGCATTATAACGAAATTAGCCAGAATAATTAGCATAGTGTATGTGCCACTGATTAAACACCCAGCAGATAGCTTGGTAATTAAGATCCGTGAGTGCCGTATTTTGAGGCTTTGTCATCTTATTATCTGCCTAACAAGTGCTTCATCTTTACCTCCCTTCTGATTTGAAGTTTGATAGCAGTCTCTAATAATTCTCATTTTGTTTCTTTAAATTGCCTTACCCCAGTGCTGATCATTTTCCTGTGGTCACTACCCCTCATTTCATTGTATCTACAAAAATGTACTAGTGCTAGATTTCTCCCTACATGTGAGACATTTGATGCTGCAAAGTATTTGTGCTTGGAAATTTAAGCTCAAAAATCTCCAAAACCCCCAGTTCTTTGGTCAAAGAAAGAAGCAGAGACCAATTATACTCTGCAGTTCGGTCAAGCCTCTGAACAGCAGGCAGATCCTCAGTTTGTATTTCCCTTCTGGGCAGAGTCCATTGCCAGAGATTCCAAGGATGTCTCCATCAGGGTCCATTTGTCAGGGTCTGTGACACTAAAAGGCAGTCATTCCGGTGGCGCTGGCTGCTATTCATTCATGAGCCCAAACTATGGTGCCATTGCTCCTCCACTCGGGGAGTCTGGAGTTGGCTGCTGTCGTTGCAAAATCCACTGGGGTTTTATCATAGAAGGCAGGTCGTTACTATTATCAAAGAATAGAAGCCTTGGGAGGATCATCTCAAGTTCTTCACTGGCTGAGCCATTCCCCCTGCACCTCCTTAGACTAAAACCAGGACATTTCCATGATTGAAAGGCAGAGTAAATACACTACCTGTATCAACCAAGAATGCCTTCAGTTGTACATAACAGAAAACACACAGAAAGTGCTTATGGCATAAAGACAAGAGGTCTGGTGGCTGGGGCCCCAAAGCTGGGGCAGGGGTTCAGAAATGTCATCCCCAGTCTCTCCCCCGCTTTCCATCCCACTCTCCTTTGTGTGTTAATCCTTCATTTCATATCTGTTGCCTCCCAGCTGTGATGTGGCTGCTGCACCTCCAGATACCATGTCCATGTTCAAGGAAACAAGAACAGGAAAGGGAGATGCCAGCCACTTCTGTCCCTCTTGATCAGGAAAGCACATAACTTCCCAGACTCACCCCAGCAGCCCATGCCTGCTTACCAGCAGCCAGAACTGGGTTTCAAGGGAGACTGGACATTGAGTGCAGGCAAAGGAGACTGGGACTGACACTACTGACCTAAATCAACACGACTCATCCCCAGGGGCCGGGCACAGTGCCCCCACCAAGACAGCCAGGCTGTGTTGGGCAGGTGGAAGGAGAATGGATGTTGGGCAAGAACTACAGTGCCTGGCACCTCAAGTGCAGGTGGAACAGAAGCTGGAAAATCACACAAAGGAGCTGAAAGGAGGAAGAGGGTGTATTAGTCAGTGTTCTCCAGAGGAACAGAACCAACAGTACGTAGGGAGAGAGAGAGAATTTCTCTTCAAGAATTGGCTCATACTATTGTGCAGACTTGGTAAATCCATCATCAGCAGGGTAGGCTGATAGGCTGGAGACCCAGGGAGGACCTGAGGTTGAGACCAAGGCTGTCTGCCGCCAGAATTCCTTCTTGCTCAGGGAAAGTCAGTCTTTTGTTCTATTCAGACGTTCAACTGATTGATGGAGGCCCACGCACATTAGGGAGAGCCATCAGCTTCACTCCAAGTCCGCCGGTTCAAGAAATTCTAATCTGATCCCCAAAACGCCTTCATAGAAACATCTAGACTAGTGTTGGGCCAAGTCTCTGGGCACTGTGGTCCTGGCCAAATTGAGACATAAAATTAAGCACAGGGGAGAAGAAAGAAAGTAAGGAATGGAAAAGATGGCGAGATGGAAGGCAAGGCGAAGGAGGCCCTGTAAGCTCCACGGCCTGCCCTGGGCCCTCAGAGACCACAACACACTTGGCGTCAGCAGAGAAGCTGCAGGCACAGCTGTGCTTATGCACAGGTTGGCACGTGGAGACCCAAGCACACTGAAGACACAGGTCAAGGAGAGAAAGCCCCACCTTTGCCCCTAGGAGTGCACAGAAATCCCCGAGGGCTCCGCACTTCCACAAGTCACGGAATTATAGGCTTTGAGCCAAGTTTACCAGCCTTGAGGCATACGGAGGTTGCAGGTAATATTTAGGTTACTTTTTTTGTTCACTTCTGTGATGCTTTTGTCTTTCTGAGATCAGCCAGTCCTTCTCTGCATTTGGAAACCAAAGATTCCCTTCCATTCTATGCAGTTTGAGGCATGTCCAATTTACAGGTGACCAGAATCTCCTTTTAGAGGAAGCGAAGGAACACAAGGGGTAGAATATTAGAAAATGTTCCTTTCCACAGAACAGAGGTCCAAGCCCAGTGCCAGGAGGAGGTTTTCAAAGTTTCAGGATAGAGCCTCACTTCTGATAAAAGAAGACATTATTCAACAATACCCATGAAAGCTGTCTTTGAAAATATTGTCTCTCCTTCTTGCACCACTCACAAAGATGTGTGCTGCCCCCATCTCTAGAATAATCCTTCGCTGAGTCCTCTGGAAAGATTACTTCACACCTCCCTGCTGGCAGGTGGCCCTCCCCGGGGACTGTAAGAGGAGCCAGGGTGCTGCTATTTATAGCAGCCCCCACACCACTCTTGTTGACAGCTGCTGACTTTGGAGTCACTTTGGAGGAAGAAAAGAAGGGCTGGTCACTGCACAAATGACATAACAATGTCCAACTCGGATTACTTTCCTGACTACCCACTCAACTCAGATTTAGTGAAGAGATTAAAGTCTGCCCTGGATGCAAAAGATGAGGAGAGAGTGAGGGATTTAATCTGCACTGAAGTCACGCCCGTGGACGCTGTGATAGAACTGGCCAATGACGACTGGATGAAAGACCCCTCGGCTCAGCTGCCCCCTGGCATGCTGCTAGGTAACCAGAACGAGCCTGCTGCATCTGGGACTTAATTACTAAGTTACGCTGACGGGGTGGGCAGATCTTGGAGGTAAAGGGGCAAATGTTTGGAAAGAGCGAATGATATGTACTCGGATATCTGACTCTCATACATACGTGCATATACATGTGCTGCATAGACCGTGTACATGCGTGTGCGACATAAGCAACAAGTGCAACACAACACAAAAAAACTAATCCTACCACAGTGGCTGCTCTGTGGCTCCACTGTTTTCCAAGCTTGTCCATTTGTGTGTGTAAATTTCACCCACCGATAACCATATCATACACATAATTGTGTGTTTTGCTCCCTTGAGATCTACAGAATCTAAATCTAAAGTCTTATTTTCCATGTTGCTATATAGTCTTCCCAATTTCAATCCCCTATTGAAATACTTAAACCAAATGCCTGCAAAAAGATAATCTTTGGTTACCTTTCTGCTTCTATAAATAATGCTGTAATGAGCATCTTTATTAGGATTCATATGGCTTGTTTCTTATTTGGGACTATATCCTTACCATAAATTCCTAGGAGCCATAGAACTGGAACAAGAACATAACATTTTTTCAAAGTGTATTGTTTCTAAATTGGTTCCAAATTGTTTTCCACAAGGCTTTCTATTCCCTCTGACAGTGAGGTGATGTGTTTCACCACAGCCTCACCAAGGAGCATCACTGGTAATGAATGTTTGTATTAAATTGCCATTTAATAAGCATACACTGGTAATTCTTCACTGCCTGTCGCCCATCCTTTCTTTGCAGGTCTGGACGAAGTCTCGTCCGTAGGATTTTTTTCTTTGTAGCCCTCATCAGGGGCAAGACTTGTCTATTTGGGTCTTGGGCAGGAACTCTCCATCTCTTGGAATCATTTTTATCATTTTGTAGGACTTCTTCACATAACGTAGACATCATCCCTTTGTTATGTTTCCTGAAAGTGTTTTCCTGACCTGTGATTTACTTTTAGTTGTACTGTGCTGTTTCCCAGCTTGTCAGATTAGGGGACAAGGTTAGTCTTGGCCCCTAAGGGATGCTGAGGACTCCTTTCCACCCCCATTCTCCCTCCCAACATAGGTGCACACATGCACATGCATGTACATGCATCGCATGCATACACGTGTGCGCAACATGCAGGAGGAGCACAGATGGGACATGCGTGGGAGTTGCTGCTAGGGAATGGAGCTTTCTGGGTGCTGAGGCGAGGAGTCTGAGACTGGAACTTCCGAGGGGGTCCACCCCCGCTCCCTTGGTTTGGGTCTACTTCCTGGGCTGCCTTTCAGTGGGGACTTAAGCAAGCCGCTTTAGGGAGGAACCTTCTCTTGCTTCCTCTTCACCTTGGTTTTCCTAAAATCTGGCGGGGGTCCGTAGACCCAGGAGCCATGATCCCAAACTTGGTAACTTCCATCTCTCTAGAAGATTGCCCCGGGTGGGTTTAGGGGAGGTTGTCATCACAAGCAGTGATTGGACCAGGAGTGCTGAGCTGTACATCTTGCATTCGCCCTCCAGGCCCACCATGCCCAAGCAGCCCCCGAGGCTGATCTCTGCAAACTGCGTCAGTCCCACTTGCCCTCTGGCTCCTGTTGGGTGCCGCTAATGATAGGAGCTGGGGGAAAGCGAGGGCAGGGCAAGTGCTTCCCTGGCCCTCCCTGCCAGATCACTGCTGGGTTTAGCAGCCTCCTTCTGTGGAAGGCTTGGCTCCTGCCCAGCAGCTCCTGCCCCTCCTCCAGCCCCATCAGGTACAGGGTTAGGAATGGCCATCCACTGTGGCTGCTGCCACCGTGTAAGTGGTCTCCTGTAGCCCCTGTAACCCTGCCTGCCTTCAGCATGCCCTGAGCTCATGCCATCTGCCTTCTGTTGGGATCCTGACTGCAGCAAGCGTCCTCTCAACAGCTCTTTCTTCATAAACCAGGCCTAGCTGGTTGAAGATTTGTGTATTGGGAACCTTGAACCTAAATATCCTTTCTTTTCACATTACTAATTGCCCTGCAAAATCTTTACTGTGTGTCTCATTTTACCAAACACTGAAGCTATGAAAATTGTTATAGGAAAGTTACATTCCTTCCACAATGAATCCATTAAGTTATAAATTACATACTGATATGGTTTGGCTGTGTCCCCACCCAAATCTCATCTTGAATTATAGCTCCCATAATTCCCACGTGTTGTGGGAGGGACCCAGTGGGAGATAATTGAATCATGGGGGCTGTTTTCCCCATACTCTTCTTGTGGTAGTGAGTAAGTCTCACAAGATCTAATGGTTGTATAAGGGGCTTCCCCTTTCACTTCGCTCTCCTTATCTCTTGCCTGCCACCCTGTAAAACATGCCTTTGTTCTTCCCTCGCCTTCTGCCATGATTGTGAGGCCTCCCCAGCCACATGGAACTGTGAGTCCGTTAAACTTCTTTGTCTTTATAAATTACCCAGTCTCTGGTATGTCTTTATCAGCAGCAAGAAAACGGACTGATATACATACACATGTACTTTTTCCTACCTAATGATTCAGCAGTGCAGGGACAATTTGATACTGATGACATGTTTAAAGTGCTTGGGTCTTTCCGGGTTGCTTCAGTTCAGGATGATGGTATGCTAAATGATTAAATACGTGATCCTAGGGCACATCTTGTCAGTGACTTTATCTCAGAGAAAGCAGGCTGGACTTCAGGACGAGGGTGCAGGGAGCAACACGGTCAGACGTTCATTTGGGGTGTGCCACTCTGGCTAACATGGGAAACTAGGATTTGAAGGAGGCAGAGAAAGGCTAGGAAGAAGATGAGTAGAGCTGGGAGTTCCTTGAAGGCAGTTGCCCAGGTGAGAGATAGCAAGAGTCTAAGCCAAGGCAGAGGAAGATACAAAGGCAAAGTGACAAAGATGAGAGGAAGGGAACCCAGGTTCTTGCCTAAGCTCTCCCGTGACCTGTGTGACCTTGAACATGTCAGACCACCTATTTGAACCTTAATTTCCTCACTTTCGAAAAGGGGATTGGTATGGATCATCTCTAAGCATCTTTACAAATATTTGGGAGGCTCGATGGGAAGGTTGTGGTGATGAGTAGAGGATAGGGTCACCAGCTAAGATAGAAACAAGAAGGATCTGTGATTATGATGATTTATTGAACCTCTACTCCACAGAGCTGTGTAACCTCAGGAAAGTCACTTTCTGTCTCCAGACCAACGTCTCCGCTTATTAACGAGGGTACAAGATTAGATTAGTGCTTCCCACATACAGACCCACAAGCTTCCTGAGAAAAGTTTCATGGTGGGATGAGCTTGGGAACTGCTTTCTGCTGGGTCCTCCCCTCAGATATTGGCACGATGACATATCAAAGGCTTGGAGGAGTTTTACCACAAAGGGACTTAAGGATTGCAATTGCATTTGGTACGGTTTCTCGTCTCACACCAGAACCTCATTTTCATGTCTGCTGACAACCCATAGAATTGGTGATTTGCAGGTGGCTCTTGGGAACCACTGCTGGCTTGGTTCATCGTTTAGGTTCCCTCCTTCTCCATGCTTCTCTGAGGCCATAATCCCAAAGACTCACTGTCGCAGCCTAAAATGGGCATAGGTTCCTTTTTCCTGTGGGAGCAAATGTTCTCTTTCTCAAGGTAAGGGCAAGTTTGGGGGGACGATCCTTGATGGAAGAAAGAGCTGTTTGGATTCTAAGCTACATGTAGGGTCTTTACAATTTTTGAACAGTGGTCAAAACTTATGGCAATGACCTTGAAATGTGGCACATATTGGGAATGGACACTGTCAAACACCTAAATCCCTGAGAGGAGGAATGTGAAGAGGAAGGAATGATAACACAGGAAAACGGGGCTGGGCCGAGAGAGGGGGCAGAGCTGGAGATGCCCACCCGGGCCAGGAGAAGGCAAGAGTCAAGGGTCATGTTGGCAAAAGTACCTGGGGGAAAGAAGAGGGAGGAGGTTTCTATCCCAAGGACAACCCAGTAGACAGAACTCTGAGTTTCGTTCAAAAGGTGACAACGTGAAAAAATAAGAAAAAGAAAAGTAACCATTCTCTCTACATGTTAACATGATCACTTGAGGACCTTGCCTCTTGCAGAGCAATCACCATGCTCATTGGCCTGTGAACTTATTACTCCCACCAAATAGAACAGAAAGAAACAGAATTTATTTCGATGCATCCATGTCAACATCAAAAAAAAGCATAGGGAAAAAGTGATATCCAATGGTGGAAAGGGCTTTTTCTGGAGAAGTCCCTTAGGTGAACATGTGCCCCCACCTTGGTGAAGGCAGAAGTCAAAGGAACTCAAAATTTTAGCCCTAGCAGACACTGGGGGAAAGCACAGAACATACCCTGCTGAGGCAGGCATTAGGCAGGAGAATGGCCATCAATCAGAATTCTTTCAAAGAGGAGACTGGCCTGTGCCCTTGCGAAAGCACCTGCTCTCCTGCAAGGATGGACCTGAGACGCCCAGCATCCTGCTGGGCTCACTGAGGCTGAGCCCTCCACTCCCTACAGTCAGCCTCCCCATCCTAACAGGATCCTCCCAGCCAGGGCTGCACCTCCTCTGCTCACCTTTGCCATCTCATCCTTCCAGACCCCACGCAGGGGAGGTCACCTCCACTGGAAGGCCATCCCTGCCCACTGGGACAGAAATCTTGCATCCTCCCTCCATGAAAGCGTAATACCCTTAGTCTCCATCCATTACTGAAATGCATGGCCTTGCTAGGCTGGTTTTTATATACCGACTAGATAATTCAAACCCAAATGCAACCTCCTCCAGGGCAAGAACCTCACCTAACACTCGATAATATCCAGAGCCTAGCACAGGGTTTTAGCCCTGAGAGAAAGCTCAGACTCTGGGTGCAGTGATTGGCACGGAGGAGCCAAGCTCCTTTGCTCACCTTCAGCTGGGTGGGCACAGACTGCATTTCCACAGACGCTATTGGGATTTGTGTTTCTGCAAAGAAATATTTAATTCTACTTTCTGCTAAAGCCAAGTCTCTACTGTTTAATATTAGCAACAACTGCATTATTTGTGCTTGCCTCTTTTCAATACCAATTGGCTCAGTAGCTGCAGAGAACACAGAGAGGGAGAAAGGACGGCTGGGGGAGGGGCAGTGAGACCATCTCACCCCCCAAATGCATCAACTGTACAATTTGGTAACTGGTGTAATCAAACGACTTAAGAAACAACTGATTACTAATTGCTATTATTAAGGATGTCAGCATTCCATGATTTTGCAGCTGATATATTATATACAAGTCAAGATGCTACTTGAATTCTTGATTGAAATAGAAAAATAGAGGCATTATGTTGTGTTTGGGGTAATAGTATTTAAGCACCCAGAGGAAAGTTAAAGAAATACTAATTGAGTTTTTATTAAGAGATCTCACCAGCCTCATGTATAGGTGGGGAATGAGTGTGGGTAAACACACCACGGACATGTGCACACATGTGAAAATGGGGTCCATTTGCAGAATTAGACTTCTCATCTAAGGCTTGATGCACGGCCAACCACGACACATGGGCCATATCCCCTGCTCCTTTAAGTCAGACGTCCTTCCTTATGCCTGGAGAATAACATCACTCAGGACAAACCAAACGGTTGACTCTAAATTAAATGAGCACAGCTCCCGCCTTAGAGGAATCATTTTCCAACGCAATGACAAGAGCGTACCCATTGATGATGGTGCCGAGATGTGGTGTAATGGGAAGGGCAAGGGACTGAGAGGAAGGAGATCCAGGTTCTTGCCTAAGCTCTCCCGTGACCTGTGTGACCTTGAACATGTCAGACCACCTCTTTGAACCTTAATTTCCTCATTTTCAAAAATGGATTGGTCTGGATCATCTCTAAGCATCTTTACCAATTGGACTAACTCAGGTTCTAAGACGAATGGCCTGTGTTTGTGGAGGGGATCAACAAAGCCTCCCGACCCCCACAGCCTTCCCAGGAGTGGTGGATTCTAACAGGGGCCTGTGTGGGCCACACCCCGCCTTCGAAGGAAGGGCTCCAGTGGTGAGTTTCAGGTAAAGTAGGCAGTGAAGATACCAGCTGGAAGGTGCATAGGAAGCTGGTTTACGAACTCATATGCACAGATTAAGCAGCAGCTTGGCTCAAGGCTTAGGAAGAATAAGTCCCCAAATCAGGGTGTGTTCAAACTGAAACTGGTCCTACACAGAGGCAAAGAAGGAGGAATTGGCAATGCCGCAAGGCCCTGCTGTTCCCTGGAGAACAGGTGAGAGCATCTCCAAGAGCTCTCACCTTTCCACTCCTCCAGCTGAGGAAAATGAGGCTTGGAGAAGTTGCGTGACACACCTTGGGTTCCACAGACAATTGGCAATATAAACCCAGTGCCCTTTCCCGTGCTCCACGGCGCCTGTAGTTCATCTCACAGCTGCATTCTACAGACGGGAACACTGCTGCTCACCTGTGTTCACTTGCTGGTCAACAGCCAGTTAGGCGCACAGCCGGAGCAGGTATGCTTCCTGACTTGTAGTCACGGGCTCTTGCTGCCTACTCACCCAGAGACATTTTGCAAGAATGTCCCTGAAAAAACTTCCCAGTGAAGCTGTCTACAACCCTTTAATCTGACATGATACGCACATATGCATATGTACACACGCACACACACAGTCATGCACACGTGCACACACACAATCTCAGTAGATAGAGTCCCTGGTTTCAAATCATTGAGCAAAAATAATCCAAAAAAATCATGGGCAAGTGAGTGGGGTGCTAGGCTGAAGAATAAAAACAAAAATGGGAAGCGAGAGGTCACCCACGGCAGGGCAGGCAGGAGGAGAAGTGCTCTGCTGTCTTGACTGCTCACCCCACCAGAGAGCGTGGGGGCAGGGAGACGCTGCTCGAAACAAAATGAAATTAAACCTTTCTAAGTACTTATAAATCAGCACCTAATGACACTATCCCACCACCAGCCTGAGCATTGCTCTTATTACTTTGATTCACAAGCCAGGAAAAGATCCGGAATTATGCACAAATTATTGTCCCATCTTCTTAATTAACGCTGATTGCAAAATTCTTGCTAAAGTCCTTGCTAACAGACTCAATTATGCACTGCCTGAATTGATTCACCCAGATCAAGTGGAATTTATTAGAAATACACTTTCCTACAATAACATCAGATTATCTTTGAATATAGTTAAATTATTTAGGAATAAAATGGCTGCTGCTGCAGCCCTCTCTTTAGATACAGAAAAATATCTCCCACCACCTAGAATTAAAATGTTTCCTTGCTTTCTACGAGACACACACCCTAGGCTCCTTTTTCTCCCCAGAAGCAGGTTGAATCACACTGTGATGAGATGAGATGCATGCCTTAGAGCTAACGGTCCGGCTTCAAAGGTATATGGACAAGAAAAAACATCCTACAGGGTCGCATCTCAGCTCCCCCCAAGTATGAACCGTCACTGCCTGTGGAACACAGTGAAATTGCAATTAGACTAAATCAGGATATTTTCAGAATCAAAATTGAGAAACGGGCTAATAAAGAAATAATGTATGCTGATGACATCCATCTATTAGCATCACTCCCAAGCACATTGGAGAGCTTGGAAAGAACAAAAAGAAATGAGAATAATAGCAAAGAGGCTTTTCTACCTTCCAAGATGACGACAGTTTCCTGCCACAAGTGCTCTGCTTGAGAAATAAACATTCTGAAGGAACTAATTGGAAATGGCAGTCATGCTCTCTATGGCCTGATTCTAGCTTCCCATCCAATGCCCCACTATCTTTTAATGCCAACCTCTGCACCTGGATATTGGACAGGGACTAGGTTTGTCTTATTTGCCAGATCCTGCACATAGTAGGTATCTAATAAATATTTACGGGCCAGGCATTGTGGTTCATGCCTGTATCCCTAGCACTTTGGGAGGCTGAGGTGGGCAAATCTCTTGAGCCCAGGAGTTTGAGACCAGCCTGAGCAACATGGCAAGATTCTATCTCTACAAAAAAATACAACAATTAGCCCGAGCGTGATGGCACACACCTGTAGTCCCAGTTACTTGGGGGACTGAGGCAGGAGGATCACTTAAGCTGGAAGGTGCTGCAGTGAACCAGGATCGTGCCACTACACTCCAGCCTGGCAACAGTGAGAGCCAGTCTCCAAAAAACAATGAATACATAGAAATTAAAAATAAATAAATAAAAAATAAATATTAATGCGCCAAATAGCACAGACAGAACGCTGTAGAAATCCTCCGGCTTGACCCTCGAAAGAGGAGCATGTTCCTGGGAGGCTATGATCCAAAGGAAGGAAGCCCAGATAAAGGGAGGTGAGCAGGAAACGTAGTGCACCCAAGGCATGGCACGTGGGACAGGGAAGTGAGACACAACTTGGACTTGAGTGTGTAAATCAGAGAAGAGAGGAAGCCCCAGGGAAAGCGATTGGGATGACATTGAGGCTACAAATTCTAGGCACAGGTGTTTACACTTACTTGGAAAGGCCATGAGGAGCCATTCAGCAAAGGAATGAGGTCATCTTAATTTGGAAAGAAAACACCTGACTCTTTTACTTAGGTAAAGCGGAAGATAGAGGAGAAAGGACAGGTGCCAGGAGAGGCCACCAGCCGCCAGCTATTCCCTCACAGCCACCCTCCTCTCCTGCTTTATCAGCAAAATCCCTGTGGCATGCAATGTGCCCACCTGAAAAAGAAATACATCTCCCCACTGTGTTAGTCCGTTCTCACATCGCGATAAAGAAATACCAGGCCAGGCGCAGTGGCTCACACCTCTAATCCCAGCACTTTGAGAGGCCGAGGGGGGCGGATCACCTGAGGTCAGGAGTTCAAGACCAGCCTGGCCAACATGGTGAAACCCTATCTTTACAAAAAATACAAAAATGAGCTGGGCCTCGTGCTGGGCGCCAGTAATTTCAGCTACTCAAGAGGCTGAGGCAGGAGAATCGCTTGAACCTGGGAGGCTGAGGCTGCAGTGAGCCAAGACGCGCTACTGCACTCCAGCCTGGGCGACAGAATGAGACTCCGTCTCAAAGAAAGAAAAAAAAAGAAAAAGAAAGAGATACCAGAGGTTGAATTGGCTCGCGGTTCTGCAGGCTGTGCAGGAAGCATAGCGGCTTCGGCTTCTCGGGAGACTTCAGGAAGCTTTTAACCGCGGCGGAACGCAAATGGGGAGCAGGCACTTATACCGCAGGGGCAGGAGAAAGAGTGGGGTCGCGAGTGCTACACACTTTTAAACAACCAGATCTCACAAGAACTCACTCACCGTCTTGAGAACAGCAGCAAGCGGATGGCACAGAACTCCTGAGAACTCCGCCCCCACGATCCCATCACCTCCCACCAGGCCCCACCTCCCGCACTGGGAATGACAATTGGCACGAGATCTGGGCGGGGACACAAATCCAAACCCGATCACCCACTTCCCCTGAAGCTAGGGCTGGTCTTGTTCCCATCAACAATGGGCTTCACAGCAGATGGAAGAGGACAGAAGACAGAGCCGGCAAATTTGAAAACATCAGTAGAAAAATATTTCATCTGAAGAAGAGAAAGTAAAATGACGGGAAATTAAATGAACAGGATATGGGACAAAATAAAAGGTTTAACGTACACAACTGGAGTCCAAGAAAGAGAAGAGAAGCACGATAACAGGGTGGGAAAATATGATTAAAGAAATAACTACCAAACGTTTCCCAAATTTAGTGGTAGAAGACATAAGTTTATAGATTCAAGAAGTTCAGCCAACCAGAAGAAGGGCAGAGTTGACAGAAGGGAGTCGGCTCAGTTTTGGCTTTGGTCAGTTTATCTGAGAATAAAGTGTTTCAGAATAAAGTTGTTATTTTTTTTTTTTTTTTTTTTTTTTTTTCAGGAAGAGTTGCAATCATTGGAGTGCAGTGGCGCAATCTCGGCTCGCTGCAAGCTCCGCCTCCCGGGTTCACGCCATTCTCCTGCCTCAGCCTCTCCGAGTAGCTGGGACTACAGGCGCCCGCCACCACGCCCGGCTAATTTTTTTTTGTATTTTTAGTAGAGACGGGGTTTCACCGTGGTCTCGATCTCCTGACCTCGTGATCCGCCCGCCTCGGCCTCCCAAAGTGCTGGGATTACAAGCGTGAGCCACCGCGCCCGGCCATGAATAAAGTTTTATTGGAAGTCAGCCACCTCCTTCATTTACATATTCTTTATGGCTGCTTTCATGTGAGCGTGGCAGAATTGGGCAGTTGCCACAGAGGCCATATGACCTGCAAAATGTAAAATATTTACTGTCTGGCACTTTATGGAAAAAGTTTGGTGACTCCTGTCACCAAAACACAGTTTAAATTTTATAACAGGCATCCAAAGGCCTAAAGATGTACCCTGAGCTAACTCTGGCATCCCTGCCATTCTCTCCCAGCATCCCTGCACCCACCCAGAGGCTGATCAGTCACAGGGGCTACTCTGAATGTGGTAGGAGGTAGGAGTCACTCTGGGAAGTGTTTGACCAAAATTGACAGTAAGTATTTAGACATGTTTACAGCAATTTAACACATTAACATAACATCCATGTGTGTGATTTGCAGACTTGTAATTACCTGTCGTTTTTCGGTTTTATTTTTGCCAGTAACTAATTTCATTGTGTTTTGAAAGAGAATCAGACCAGGTGAGGTAGCTCAGGCCTGTAATCCCAGCACTTTGGGAGGCTGAGGCGGGAGGATCGCTTGAGGCCAGGAGTTAGAGACCAGCCTGGGCAACATAGTGAGACCCCATCTCCCACCACAAAAAAATAATAATAATAAATTAACCAGCAAGTGGCTACAGTCCCAGCTACTCAGGAGACTGAGGTGGAAGCATCGCTCGTGCCCAGGAGTTCAGGTTACAGTGAGCTATGACTGTGCCACTGCACTCTAGCCCAGGCAACAGAGTGAGATGCTGTCCTTAAAAAAATAAAAACAAAAATAAAGACTGAGCCCCTTGAATGAGAATCAAACTGCAACAAATTAGAATCAGAAAAGAAAAGAAAATCCCTGGTCCCTCACCTCGGGTGCTTGAGAAACTCTGGTCCAAGCCACATCTCCATAACACCTCAGTCCCCAGTCCCTTCCTGCCCTTGGCACAGCTGCCTCCTCTGCTGCTTCCTGTCCTCTTGTGTGCCAGCAACACACCCACCATCCTCCCAGTGGCTCGTGAGCTCAGGGGTCAGCGTTGGATGCTGACCGGAATTTGTTTGGCAGGAAACTTCCTATGATCAACACCTAGAAAGCCAGGCTGGCGAGGGCGGTGGGGATCCTTGACGCCACCTAACCATGCCTTGGCTGACCCCAGGGGCAGCTCTGGAACAGAGATGACCTGTCACAGTTTTCCCTGCATGGGGCCAAAATGGCAGGACAGCTCTAGCTGCACCTGGATCCATCACTGGATCTGGCCACGTTGGGAGGAGTGTTCTTGGGTGAGGCAGCTCTGGAGCTGAGGCAAACCGTGGAGGAGCTGACAGCTGGGGTGACGAGTCCTCCCTACAGCTGGGGCCTGGGTGGCTCATGTCTGTGTCCACCAAAGGATCTAGGCCCCTCCTCTCCTTTCAGCCCTGAATCCCAGGCCTGCTGTCTGTGGCGGCTTCATTTCCTGCTCACGTGCCCCTCTGCCTGACCCCTCCACATCATCAAAGGGCTGGCTGCCTTCCTGATTGCACCTGTGTCCCCATGTGCCATAACATGGTAGCTAGTGACACCTGCCTCTTGTTCCGGCCAGAACATAAGGTACAGCTCCCCGCAGCAATAGATCAAGAGGAGGAAACAGACATCCTGGGAAGGAAATCCACCTTCCGTGTCCTACACCTCCCTCTCGCTTTGCTCAGATGCCACATTAGGGGGAAGCTGGCCCTATCCCTACCCCATCACTCTGATCCCTTATTTGAGGCATCCCCATCTTAATACCTGTACCTCCATATAGCAGTGATCTGATTCTACTGCTAGTTGATGGTGGCCACGTCTGCCCCCCAACTCAATTCAACACTCCTTAAAGGCAAGGATTTCTACTTTTTGTGTGTGTGTGTGAGACGGAGTCTCGCTCTGTCGCCAAGGCTGGAGTGCAGTGGTGCAATCTCGGCTCACTGCAATCTCTGCCTCCTGGGTTCAAGCAATTCTCCTGTCTCAGCCTCCCGAGTAGCTGGGACTGCAGGCGCACACCACCACACTCGGCTGATTTTTGTACTTTTAGTAGAGACGGAGTTTTACCATGTTGGTCAGCCTGGTCTGGAACTCCTGACCTCAGGTGATTCACCTGCCTCAGCCTCCCAAAGTGCTGGGATTACAGGCGTGAGCCACCACGCCCGGCCAGATTTCTACTATTTATTTCTGTAAGCGTCTAGTACCTGAAAAACGCTCTGTACATGTAAACTCAGTATAGAACATTTCCAAACTGAATAGAAATTTACCCTCCCACCTGCAAACTGGGAGAGCATTAGTGTCACTGAACTCTTCAAAAACTTGACTTTTAAAAAATCTTTCACAATAGGCAAAAAGATCTCATCATTTTTAACTTGCATTTTAAGTTAGTAAAATTGAACATGATTAGCAGTCCAGTGGTTTAGCAGTCACCTATAGTTCTTATCATTTTTTTTTTCCTGTTTTTCTGTTGGAAGTTTAAAGTTCTAATTTTGGACTTTAACTCCATCAGACAAAACTGGCCTCACTCACTCTGCCGTGTGCAATGTCGACCAAATTGTCTCCCAAACCACTCTTCTCAACTGCAGGATAGGTAAACTTCTCGTTTCTAGAAGGGATATAAAGGATCACAGGGCAGAACAATCAGAGCAAACCAACTTCAAGAGAGAAGTATTTTGCTCCCTGTGTGAGATTCATAAAAAACAATCAGTCTGAACATGCAATTTGTCTCAAGAGGCAGGAGCTGCAATTTTATCATGTAATTAAATCCCCACGCCAGTTGTAAAGAAACTTCGTCATCTTTATCAGAGAGAGCTTCAGTGATACGCTTTCCAGCAACGTCCCCAGAGTCTATAAATGTCCTTCCAGGGCTATTTACTCGCGGTTGTGCACGCTGAGGATTGGGCCGCGGCGTTCTGCACTCATCCACAGCGGATACACGGTGTTCAAGGGCATCTTTGTTTCTGAGCTTCCAAAAAAGCCCTCCTGGGCTGCCAGTGAAAGCGGCACTTGACCTTTGGGTAAGATCACATTAATAATGAGAAGTGACTGTTGTTCGGCATTATCTGCACTGGGCTTGGTAGCAATGACGGGAAAATAAGTTAGCGAGGTGGTTTCCTCCCTTATTGTGTTCCTCCACATGATGGAAATGAGATTTCTTAATAATGTGAAATCAGCACAGACAATTTAAGTCATTATTAATAGATGCACTTGATCTGAGGAAGTAAAATGTTTTAATGTTTTGTTAAATGAGGTGTGCTGTGCTAACATTGTTATTCAGAGGGGAGGTTGAGATACTTTAACATTTTTGACATTAATGTCTGTGTGACTAACTCTGGTGGATGGATGTGTCCTGGAATTCTTAAAAGCAGAACTTTACATACCTGCCCAGCTTCTTATTTTTAAAATATATTTTTTTAATTCTGCAGAGTGTGGGGTGAAGGAAAGGTGGCTTTAGACATTAAAACAGGAAGAATAAAGATCAGAAAAGGGTGTGAAAGTATCTCCACTGGAAGGCCTGGGGCTGCTGCACCAGTTGGTAGTGATGTTATTATCCCAGAGTCCAATCAGACTTAGTACATGGCCATTTACAGAAACCCTTCAGGTAAAAAAAGGGAAGAAGGAAATTGACCAGGTCAACAACGTGCACTGGCATATTTAAGAAAGAGTGCACGGAATCTCACAATGTCCACAAGAGTAATGACTTCCTGCCCCTGTCTGTCCACTTGGACACTTCCAGAAGGAAGCCAGACATTTACCAATGACCTAGGAAAGAATCTGAACATTTGCCCTTCCCCAATAACAAGAGAAAATGGCAGGGTGTCCTGCAGCCTCAAAAACTCTACCTCTTGGCTTGAAGGCATGGAAAGTTGTGGCCATGGAGAAAGAGCCTGGCCCTGCCACAAAGCCCACCAGCTCCAGGTTTCAGCCTCAGCTGGATTAATCCTTGGAGGCTTCTGGTGAAAAGAAAATCACTAGTCAACTCAATGGCAGGAAGCAAAGATCCCAATGTCACGTGAAAATAATAGTTACCATTCAAACACTACCATTTGGATACCCCATTATAATTTCAAGGTGGATTTTACCTTTTTCATCTCATTTGATCCAGAGGCAAAAACTCCCTCTCATTAGCTACCTACACTACAGGACTCAATGATAAAGAACTCATGTTTGTGTCTCCTGCAGACAAAACATTATGCTTATTATTTAAGTCTCCAAAATATTCTTTGCAAAAGTATATTTTAATCCAGTTGACTACCTGGCTAGTATTAGAGAAATTCAGTCTATTCACTCAGTTAGCCAGACACAAGCTGGCCTCCCCTCCTGCTTGGATTCTTGCCTTCCTTTTCCTAAATTCACTTCATGGTCTGCAACAAAAGACCACAGCAATTACATTTGTTTAGTACTCTGCCACGGTCCACCCACACAAATAAGCTTCCTCCATCAAATAAGTACACCATTTGAAAAACTAAAAATATTAAATGTACTAGCTTGGAGGAAATTATATTCATCAGGATCCCTCTCTTTCAAGAAGGGCACTGTATTTGTTCAGAAGCATTTCCTTGACCAGCACCCTGGAATAGACGTTGAAACCCCACGGGCCCTGGCAGTGCACAGAACAACACTGAAGAAAAAAGGGGGAGGATTTCCATGGCTGTAGCAGAGAGAAAGGAAACAGAAATGGAAGTGAAGAGTGGAATAAGGCTGTGCAAACTGTGACGGACCCCTTCACATCCTCAGTGTGATTGCCAGATACACTAAGTGATGCTATTAGTGGGCTAGCTTGAAAACAAACCAACCAGCCAAGAAAAATCAAAGAAGCCAATTGTGGCCGCCATTGTGGGAGGAGAGCGGAAGGTACACAATGCAAGCAAACAGAGATCAAGGACAACACCAGGAAGCAAAGCACAGGGGCTCTCAGGAGTTCTCGGAGGGACTCTCGGTTCTACAAAGCCAAGAGTCCCAATGAGAAAGGGAACTTAAATGGACATCTGTCTGACATGAGTTATTCTTACTGTACAGACATGCTTTGAATGTCTTCAAATAATTTGCTGCATTTATGCCATCTAAATTTGGGTATAAATATCAATGCATCAAAACAACCAACAACCTCTTAACTTAAAAACAAGAGAAAGAAACTTCTAGTGCCCCAAACGGGGAACCCATAGCAGTGAGTAGCTGTGTCAGCCATTCGATTCACAAGGGCAACAGATTCCTATGGGCCTGGGGTTTGAATGCTGCCTCGTGGCACTGATTGAATCAGCCTGTTGCTCTGACCTGTGGAGACCTTTTGGAATCCTGGCTGTGTCATGCTCCATGCCATGCATCTGATAGCTACCCTTCCACAAATTCATTCAAATCATTATATGTATCACACAAAATGGGGTAAGTCCAGGGATAAAAGCCATTCCACACCGCATTGCAAGGGTCACGGATTCCATGGCTGCCTTTCACAGCAATGGTTCTCAACCTTGGCTGCATGTTAGAAGCACCTGGGGGTACTCTTTTTCCTTTTTTTTTTTTTTTTTGAGACCGAGTCTTGCTCTGTTGCCCAGGCTGGAGTGCAGTGGCATGATCTCAGCTCACCACAACCTCTGCAGGTTCAAGCTATTCTCCTGCCTCAGCCTCCCAAGTAGCTGGGACTACAGGCATGTGCCACCTTACCCGGCTAATTTTTGTATTTTTAGTAGAGACAGTGTTTCACTATGTTGGCCAGGCTGATCTCAAACTCCTGACCTCAGGTGATCCACCTGCCTTGGCCTCCCAAAGTGCTGGGATTGTAGGTGTGAGCCACCACACCTAGCCACCTGGGGACTTTTTAACAGTCCTGATGCCCAGGCTGCACCTCCAACCCACTATGCCTGAAACTCCCAGGTGGGCTCCAGGCATCGTGTTTAAATTTTAAAGTTCCTCAGGTGATTCATTTTTGCAGCCAAGGTTTGAACCACTGCTGTTGAGGCATCATGTGTATTATTTCTCCAGTTTGCATTATTTAGCCAGAGTTTCCTAAAGAAAGACTCACACTGTTTCCATCTTTTCCGAGAGGCTGTCATGAAACTGGCATTGCAGGTTGTTGCCTACACCCCCTTCTCATATTTATGATAACCTGTCACAAAAGGAAATTCTAGTCCACCCCGACGTGTTCCTAGTGACTCATGGAGCTCCAGGTGACTCCACTCCATTCTCTAAATACTCCCAAACAATCTTTTTCATAATCCGTGTAGGGACCTTGCCCAGGTCTAATGTCAAAATCACGAGTCTGAGGAATCCGAAGTCTCTTTCCATTTGAAAACTAAACCTCTAGTCTTCTGGTCCTTCTTTTGTTTTATCACAATTCCTCAAAGACTTTGACAATTGTTCGGCAACTTCATACACAAATTCACTCTTGAAAGAGGTTGAATTTGTGTATGTACTAAGTTGGCAGAGAAGGTAAAACCTGAGTTGTATCTTGAGGCTATGTATTGGCTTTGACTAAGCTGAGAAGGGTGAGGACCAAGAAAATAATGAGATTAAAATGACTTGACCCAAGCAAGCTATAGATAATGTGAAGGCAGCAGGCAACAAAGAGAACAGTCAAGAGCACTGGGTCAGAAAACAGTGTTATTCACGTAACTACAGAGCATCGTTCAGCTGCTGGGAAAGAAACCTAAAGAACTTCTGTCTTCTGGAGTCCTCCGCTCCTTGCTTTCTCCTGTTTGATACTTGCAGGCAGGGGTATTGTTAGGTTTTTTGCCTCCAAACCCTCAAACCTGAAGACTCACCCTAAAACATAATAAAGATTACATAAATGCTTATTGAATGAATGAATGAATGAATGAGTTGGTTTTCAGGTTTGTTTGTTTTAATGCAATCATCAACATGTGGCTATTCTTGATCTTTAAAAAAAAAAAAAGATCTCTCTGCCATGCTTATGAAGTAATCTGCATGTCCTACTTATGAACTAATGCTATCTACCATGAGCTATTTTTAACACTCTCACCAAAAAAAAAAAAAAAAAAAAAAAAGAGTCTGTTTCTTGACTTCTATGCCTCACCTACTGAAATCAAGCTTGGATACTTAGGAAGCTGTTGACAAATAACACACGGAGAGCTAAATTTAGTGTCTGGTGCAGTGTGGAATGGCTTTTATCCCTGGACTTACCTCCAATGTCCCACCCCTTTTAAAAATAACCAACGACAAGCTATATCAGGCATCAGAGAATTCGTTAAAGTGAAACACAGTTGGATCAGATTATAGCTGTGCATAAGTAAGTCCTTCAGAAATTTATCCAATCACAAACAATCAGTCTGAGAAAAAAGAAAATGGCAAAATGGCTATGCTTAGAGAAAGGAAAGACCCAAAGAGCTTCATGTTGCTGGGAAAATGAATAGTGTGACTACAGAATACATAAATGAAGGGGGAAGGAGATGAGACCGAAGCTCATCATGTTGTTCTGGTGGACATTTGAGAAGGGAAGTGGTCTCCGCTGTGTTACTGTTGGTCATTGTATGCATGCAAATGCATTTGATCTCCGATGAAGGCTCTAAGTTCCTTACAAACATGGTCTATTTCTTCTTTACTGATGCATTTTCCAATGCACCAGCAGGGTCCTAGGCACACAGTGGGCTCTTTGAAAAAAAAATCTCTGCTGTTCCCATTGATGACCTTGATGCTGCTTTTGCTGCTGATGATGTGGATAAGGAAGGTGAACTTTAAAAACATGTGAAACAAAGTTTTAAAGAGTTCTCAGGGGCATACAATAGCCAAGGTCTTCTTTTTTTTTTTTGAGATGGAGTCTTGCTCTGTCACCCAAGCTGCAATGCAGTGGCGTGATCTCAGCCCACTGCTTCCCAGGTTCAAGCAGCAATTCTTCTGTTCAGCCTCCCTAGAAGCTGGAATTACAGGCATGTGCCACCACACCAGGCTAATTTTTGTGTTTTTAGTAGAGATGGGGTTTCGCCATGTTGGCCAGGCTGGTCTTGAACTGCTGACCTCAAGTGATCCACCCGCCTAGGCCTCCCAAAGTGCTGGGATCATAGGCATGAGCTACTGTGCCAGGCCAGGTCTTCTTACAAAACCTGGTAAGGATCCCTACATGTGGGGGAAGGTGGGCTGTGCTGTGAAGCCCATAGATCTGAGGTAGGTCCCCACGCTGAGCACCTGAGACCTGCCCTAGGCCAGCCGAGCGTCCATGTTATGGTGTTCTTCCCTAAGGGCAAAAGGCAACAGATGGCCAAGAATAGGAGCAAGAACCACTGAGGAGTTTTCATGTTGAGCAAATTTCAAAGAGTCCAGTCCATTCGTTCTCTCCACTATTGGCATTGAAGACCTTGTGTGTGTGGAACACCATGCGGGACATGGAGAACTTCCCAGAGAGGAAGCAGCAGCCCCCACCGTCCTCCAAAAAGCTCATGGTGAAGGGGGACACAGACAAGGAACCAGCAGTAATAGTAGAGTGCCCAGTGCCACAGTCAGGGTGCAAGGACAGACATCAGGACTGGTCTTGGAGGTCAAGGGAGGCTAGCTGTGTTGGAGGATGAGCGAGGCTGGCCAGGTAAGGAGGGGAAAATAAGGACTGCAGGCAGAAGGAACAGCCTGCACAGACACCCGGAGAGATGAAGGCACTATCTGGGGACTGCAGATCTCGATGCTAAGGTGTGGCATGCTCCAGGGACAACAGTGAGGACAAGGTAGGAAGCCCTTGTACTCATGGGAAGTTGCTTGGGCACTGGCTATGTCAGGATTGAGAAATCTTGAGAAAGGTAACTGAATCTGTGAGTCCCAGTTTCCTCACCTGCAAATGACATCAAGGGTATCGACCTGCAGGGATGCACCTGACACAGAGTCACTAGCAGTGGGTGTCCAGGGAGCAGCAGCCCCCGAGGGCAGCTAGCCCTGACCCCACAAGAGCTAAGCCCAATGGGCCCTTCTGCAGCCCCAGAGCTGAGCCTTTGCCCAGAGGTCAGACAAACATGGTAAAAAATAAACCTACGGCCCCCGGGGCAACCAACTTGGGTCATGGCCCTGTCTCCCCCCACACCCAGCTGAGGTTGACTCTCACCTGTGTGAGCCCCTCAGCTTTCACGGCACAGCCTCTGTCCCTATCCCCCTGCATCATAGACGGCCAAACGTAGCCTCGTCCCTCCCCACCCAGCGCCCCTGCAGCCCTCCCCTGTAGAAGAGAGGTGGGTTTTATCATTTGGGTGAACCTCCAGGCCTTGGGTCAGTCTGTGCACATAAACTCATGCCTGTAACAAGGGTCAGAACAAGGGTTCTACAACAAGGGTCAAAACACATCTATATCAAACCATAAATGTGTTCGATTTCTACTCCACCCTTTGCTGCAACCTCTTATAAGGAAAATCAAAGGTCTCCCTTTGCTGAGCACTCCTTAGTTATAGAAGATCTTGGTGAAAGGGGCAACCCAAAGGCCAGGTTACTCTTCCAAATAAAGAGCCCACACAGAAAGCCCGCTCTGGTTGGACACTCAGAGGTCGGGGGGCACTTAACAAGGGGTAGGGGGAGTCACAGGGCAGCCTTTGTGTGCAGAGAAGACTGAGAGAGAAGAAACTGGCATAAGAGGAGGCTTAGGAAGCTCGACTGTCACCAAGGATGCACAGCCCAGTGAGCTCTATTCCTTGATTTCACATCTTTTTTCCTGTTGCTTCTCTGCAGTTGCTTCCTGGTTGCAACACTATGTGGGGATGGGATCCCATGGGTCCCCAGGTCTAACACTGGCCGTGAGCAAATGGGGGCTTATGCTATGCCCGCCTCCCTGGGCGAGGGTCTGCTTAGCCCTCCTGGGCACACACTCCACTGCTCTTCTCTCTGCTCATCCAGGCAAAGCCCTCCTGACCCTTTCACCTCCCTCCAGCCTCTGCTCATATAATTTGTATCGTAACTCCTGTGCACAGGCCAAAGAATTCTGTAGCTCACCATCATTGGCCCATTCCAACTTCCTGGTGGGGAAAAACAAGAATGGTTGAAAGAAAGAAAGAAAAACAGGCCAGGCACGGTGGCTCACACCTGTAATCCCAGCACTTTGGGAGGCCGAAGTTGGCAGATCACCTGAGTTCAGGAGTTTGAGACCAGCCTAGCCAACAAGGTGAAACCCTGTCTCTACTAAAAATTTAAAAATTAGCTGGGTGTGGTGGTGAGAATCTGTAATCTCAGCTACTCAGGAGGCTGAAACAAGAGAATCACTTGAACCCTGGAGGCAGAGGTTGCAGTGAGCAGAGATCACACCGCTGCACTCCAGCCTGGGTGACAGAGCAAGACCGTCTCAAAAAAAAAAAAAAAAAAAAAGGAAGGAAGGAATTCCATATTATTTATGTTACAACAAAAAAGAGCTTATTTAATTTTTTGACAATAAAATAAAGCCCTGAACCAAACCTTAGTACATAACTCATAAGTTACTAATCAAGAACTGTTACCATCGTTTGAAAAAAAAATGTGGCATTTCTCATCTTCAGCAAGGGACGCACATTTGGGGATCAGTTCTCTGTCCCTGGAAGAAACTCACAGGTACCAGGGCCCCAGATCATGTCTTTGGGAATGCTACATCTGTCCTATGGAGGCTCCTAACACCCAGGGACACTTATCTGGAAACTGATCATTTGCAGTGTCCAGCGGGGCCTCCTTCACACATCCTCAGGGTGGCCACAACCCTTGGAACACACATCTGCTCATCACTGGTCATGGCAACAGAGAACATGGATGGGAAAAAAAGTAAAAAGACACTCTTCAAACAGAGAAAGAGAAGCCTCATTTATTTCAGGTAGTAATTTTTTTTTTTTTTTTTTTGAGATGGAGTCTCGCCCTGTTGCCCAGGCTGGAGTGCAGTGGCATGAACTCGGCTCACTGCAAGCTCCACCTCCCGGGTTCATGCCATTCTCTCACCTAAGCCTCCTGAGTAGCTGGGACTACAGTCACCCGCCACCACACCCGGCTAATTTTTTTGTATTTTTAGTAGAGACAGGGTTTCACCATGTCAGCCAGGATGATCTCGATCTCCTGATCTCGTGATCCGCCCACCTTGGGCTCCCAAAGTGCTGGGATTACAGGCGTGAGCCACCGCGCCCAGCCCTCTTTTTTTTTTTTTTTTTTTTTTTTTGAGACAGGGTCTCACTCCACTGCCCAGGCTGGAGTACAGTGGCACCATCATGGCTCCTTATAGCCTCGACCTCCCAAGCTCTAGTGATCCTCCCCACCTTAGCCTCCCAAATAGCTGGGACCACAGGTGCATATCACCATGCCCAGCTAATTGTGTGTGTGTGTGTGTGTGTGTGTGTGTAGAGATGGGGGGACCCTTGCTATCTTGCCTGGTCTCAAACTCCTGGACTCAATAAGTCCTCCCACCTCGACCTCCCAAAGTGCTGGGATTGGCTGGCACAGTGGCTCATGCCTGTAATCTCGGCACTTTGGGAGACCGAGGTGGGCGGATCACTTGAGATCAAGAGTTCAAGACCAGCCTGACCAACATGGTGAAACCCCATCTCTACAAAAAATAATTTAAAAAAATTAGCAGGGCATGGTGATATGCACAGGCCTGTAATCTCAGCTACACAGGAGGCTGAAGTAGGAGAATCACTTGAACCCAGGAGGTGGAAGCTGCAGTGAGTATCATGAAATAGTATTCTTCTTTTGATTTTTCCCAACTATTTATAAATGTACACACAATTCATAACATCCAAACCACACAAGAGCTGGGAGTGGAGAACGCCAACTAGTGACAGCAGACAGACCCTTTCAGCCCTATCACCCTGAGAGTAGGTCCTGCTACCTGGCACCGCCTTCGCTTGGAGAGAGACTAAATCCTGGGCAGCCAAGAGGCCTCTCTGGAAAGTGGCTCCTGACAGTGCTGGCCCAGTTCTGAGTAGGTCCTACCTGATGCAACTGGAAGCCAGCAGAGTGGCGGGGGGGACAGAGGATGGACTTTGAGACAGACGCACATGGGTTCCAATCACAGCGCAGCCGCTAACTTGCCAAGCGGCCGTGGCCATGCTATTTCCTTCATGTGGTTGTTATTGGGAGTAAAGAAATAAATATGGTAATACTTAAAAAGCAACCGGTGTACATCAGGTGCTTCATAAATACTTGTTTCTTTCCTCTGAGCTTAAGACTTTTATTTCCAGATTCTAAATATAGTACTTTTAAAAAATAAATCTGAGAGGATATTACTTATTTGCTAAGTATTCTGGTCACCAAAGTCATTTTTGTAAGTGAGTCACTTACTCCACATAAACAGGTAAATTCAATGCTATTTAAGACTGGGGAATCATCTGCCCAACAGCAGGATAAATGAGTCCATCACAATTAAATGTGTGCTGGGAGTCTGCCCTCGGTGCATGAAGAGCTGCTTTGGAGCTATCCAGATGTGTCTGTCTCCAGAGTTAGCATCTATATCATCACAAAGGGGGTGGCTGAGTACTGCGGCATCCTGGTGCTCACATGCCCCTGGTCATATCAAGTAACCATTATCACATCGGAGCCCACAGGAGTTATAAATACACCACCATCGAGCCCCAACTGGATGACAATTGAGTAATGACAATAGAAATAGCTCACACTCCATAAGACCATCTTTCCCGTTCCTGAAGAACTCTTCTGAAATCGACAGCATTGCAATGGAGAGACGGCCAGGGCCAGTGAGGGGAAAACTTCAAATATTTCAAAAGACAGAGAAGGAGCCTCAAGCTAGAGCAGGGTCCCCGGTGCAGGAGTACCACACTGCCCTGGTGGCAGGGGACCTGGACCATCTGAAGCCCCTCATGGACCAGTTCTTCCAGGATGCCAACGTGGTGTTTGAGATCAATAAGGATGAGATGGAATGGCAGGTGAAATCTCCAGCCACGTTTGGACTATCAGGTACCCTTGTTCTTTAAAGCTCAGTCATTTATTTTTAAGGGGCTACTAATACTCTCCGGGAATGTAAGGCTCCCGTGTGTAGACTGGGCACAGTGGCACTGGGTTTCACGTGCACAAGAAAAGGACATCTGATGAAGTTTGCTCGCAGTAAAGTGTAGGTTTTAGGTGATGGCCTATAAGAGATCCAATTGGAAAGGCAAAGCAGCGATTGGTGGGAATGCCTATCCGATGACGCTGGGTGTGCCTCTTGTCTTTACAAAGCAGCATTGGTTTGGGTGCGGAGCTGCCTGTGCCTGTGCCTGCATCTGGCAGCCAGGGAGGTGGGCGCTGAAGAAGGAAAGTCTCTCCTTCAATTGCGCCAGGAGCAGCCTCTGGCACACAGCTCTGTGTGAGGTCCTTCTATGAATCTGCAAATGCCACAGCTACAGCAGTGGCACAGCCAGTATCAGTAGAGGCAGGACCCCAGGGCTCTCTGTAGATCCTCCTCCTGGAATCTAGGGAATCCCAAGAATGGGGAAGGAAAGGGAAGAAACCAGAGGTCCTGACTTCGTACGTGTCTGCAGGTGCTCTTGCTGCCTGAACATGGTCACTGTGCGATGGGCAGACAAGCAGACCTCCCAAGTGGAGAGAGGTCCCCTCCTCCCCCTGCCCACTCAGGATGTGCAGACACTTGCTGACCACCATGTTGCATCCGGGGCTTTCTCGGCTGGCACCCTGCTTTGAGCACCCCACCCACCACCGGCTCAGATGCAACATATTTACCAAGAAGTTTCATGCGTTGGAATCTACAGCAGCTCTGCCAGACCATGGGATTTGAGAATCTGAGGTCAGTGGCCAGTGGCCAGTGTCCCATGTCCCTGACTCTTAAGCTCTGGCAGGCAAAGAATGCGGAAGGTTGGCTTCCAAAGAACCGACACAGTTCTGTTTATACCTCACACGGGGAGAAGAGAATAAACTCAAAACACTGTCAGAGGGCCGAGCAGCTCCTGCCAACCAGTGAGGCGGTGGGGGCTGTGGGGAAGGCAAATGGCAGTTCCTGTTGGGGCTGCATGTCCCAGCAGAGCCCTTCTGGGCCTCCTCTCCCCCACTTATCCCAGACCAAAAATACCAACTGCAGCCCCAGACATACACACACACAAATGTCACAATTTCAAATAGTCATGTTCACCCATCATTTGCACATTCTGTATCCAAAATCAGTTTCCTTTTTCCCTCCCGAATGTTTCCACCCCTAAGTTCTGCTGCTGTCCTGTGGGACACCTGGACGACAGGATGCTGGAGCATGCCCACAGCGAAGGGATGTGGGCTGGTACTGAGGAAACTGCAGCCCGGACAGTGAGGAGTGGCCCGAGGCCCCCACGCAGGCTGGGAAGAGAGGGAGGCAAGCTCAGGCTGCCTGGATTCCAGGCTCCTTCAGCACAGCTATCTGACTGCCCTGCAGCAGATCCAGCAGCAGAAACAAGCAGACCCTGTTTGAAAACAGTGGCCCCATGTGCTCTCCCATGAAAAGACTTCCCAGTGGCCAGTTCCAGCTCCCCTGGTGGGGAAGGGATTGGTCTGAGTACACAAAGCAGGTCCCCAGTGGCCACCACCTCGGTGCCCCTCCGTGATGGAATGCCAGCCCATCCAGCCCGCAGTCATAGAGAGCACTGACATGGGGGAGCTGATGCTTAGAGGGACACGCAACACGCAGAGAAGCCTTAATTCATGTCCCTCCTGGTGGCAGAACTGGGACCAGAGGGTGGGAGTTACAGAAAGCTGATTCAGGCTTCCTGACTGCATCGCCAAGGACCTGGAGATGGTGCTGGCCCACGCTATGGCGTAGCTAGATCCCCACCTACGGCCTCTTCCCATCAGTCCCTGAGAAGACTCAGGAATCCAGGGTGGGTTTACTGAGCTGCTAGGGTAGGGTGGGGCTGGGTTGGGGATTTAGCATTCCCCAGAGAAGGTAGTAAGTAGTTTTCATCTCTCAGAAAAACGAATCGGATCAAAAAACCAAGAGCTGGCACCTGCAGGAATGTGGGTTATTGTTATCATGGGGATAACAATGTAGACAGACTACATCCATCACCCCCTCCAGATCCGACCTGGTGTTCACTGGGAAGGGCAGCTCAAACCCATGCAGGTCCACGTCCCCGGGGCCCCTGGCCACCACCATTCCACACCAGTCCCACAGGCCCCCCTTCCCCCACTGAGTGCGCAACAAGCTCCAGGCTGGGCCTTGGGGACTCAGGGCAGCTGGAACTCGGCACCACATGCAGGTAGGTAGTTAATGAATGGGTTTTCAAGGCTGCTCAGCATGGGTCCTGGGAAGGAGGTGGCCTGTGAAAAGGGTCTCCTCTGCGGCTCATTACAGCCACAGTATCGATTCTTCCATCATTATCAGAAGGCCTTCCTGCCATGTGAAATCCTGCGCCTTGATGTGTATTCACCAGGGACTACGTCTCCCATTTCCACGAGCGCTCCTGGCCGCTAACAACCTTCCACGGGCTTTTTGAAAGTGCCAAAGTTTTCAGAGAAGTAAAAATGTATAGCACCTGCTCCATTCATCCCTCAAGAAAGAGCAACACTACACACACACACACACACACACACACACCCAAAAAGCGCAAAGAAACAAACCAGGATTGTGCTGAATGTGGACCGCCACATCAAAGTGTGCTTCTAAAAACTCAGCCACTTGCAAGAGAGCTAAACTTTCTCTAAGTCCTTTTCTTGAACAACCTTGGTGATGTGTGGGTCAGTTTGTTTTGTCTGTTGTCTCTTCTTAATGATAAAGGGACAAGTTTGGAGCTCAGCTAAGGGAGTGCTGGATTCGGGAAAATTCCACAACCCACTTTCCTCTTTCAAGCTGCCCTAACTCAGGGCCTGGAACACGTGAATTCCTCACTTAAATTCGCCTACCGTTCACCCTGCTTGGACAGCTTTTAACTGACCCCATTTCCCAGTCACCCCCATATTTGGCAAAATCCTCTTGCTTCTCACTACCTGGCGCCCCATCTCTCTGGATCGGTTTTAGCCTTCAATCTCTCCTTTGTATTTCTTCCTCTGTCTACGCCTGTCTCTTCCCAGTGTGTCTCTCTGCTCTCTGTCTCTGTGTGCGTCTCTGTATCCTCTTCTCCCTACATGCCTACCTGGTACCTACCTTTAAGAGATGGCTTCACTCTCTTTCCGCCTTAAGGAACACCGCCCACCACCACCACCACCACAACTAACCTCCCCCTGACCTTACATCCCACCTCCCTCCCCGCAGGCCTCTGGACCCTGGAGTACAAGCGCGAGCTCACCACGCCCCTGTGCATCGCCGCGGCCCACGGCCACACCGCCTGCGTGCGACACCTGCTCGGCCGCGGCGCAGACCCCGACGCCAGCCCCGGCGGCCGCGGCGCCCTGCACGAGGCCTGCCTCGGGGGCCACACGGCCTGCGTCCGCCTGCTGCTGCAGCACCGCGCCGACCCCGACCTGCTCAGCGCCGAGGGCCTGGCGCCACTGCACCTCTGCCGCACGGCCGCCTCGCTCGGGTAAGGACCTCGGGTCAGGCCCGCGGCGCCCGCCCCGCCCCCAGACCAGACGCCCCGCCCCCAGACCAGACGCCCCGCCCCTACCACGAGACCCTCCCCCCCGACCCCGACCCCGCCTCCGCCTCCGCCTCCGTCCCAGCCCTCGCCTCTGGACCCAGACCCTGCAACCTTGACTCTGCACACTGGATCCCCAGCCCCGCATCCGCCCCGTCCCTACCCCGGCCCCTGCCTCGGGACCCCAGACCTGGCACCTCCCGGCCCTCGCCCCGCGCCCCGGCCCCCGCGGGTTTAATTAGCGCTTGATTGCGAGCGCGCGCGGGAGGCGCCACGCCGAGGTAATGAGCGCGGTGATCACGGCCCAGCCGCCGGCGCCGGGGATGCTAAAAGGCCACTGGCGGGGTTGGAGGCTGAAAAATTAGGGTTTTTAATGATAATTTTATGCAGAATAATTGTCACAGTGTGATATAAATGGTTAGCTCCTCGGGCGGGGCTTCCAGACCCGCTCGGAAGCGGAGCTGTGCGGACCTCTAGTGAGGCCCAGCGGTCGCGCAGCCAGTTCGCGCCCGGGCGCGGGGCCTGGGGGTCCCGCAGCCCCCGTCCCTAGAGAGCGCCCTCCCAGCGGGTGCTCCGGGTCTCGGAGAGGCAGCGGGGCCACGTGTCTTTGCACAGGACTCGTGTGGGATTTCTCGGCTTGCCTTGTGTCATCTTGACATTTCTGTTGGTCAAAATGCTCCAGCCCCTGCCCTTGGAGTTGTCATTGCATGGCCTTCTGTCTCTGTGGGAAGATTAAGGAAAGTCGCCCTCGTTTAGGGCTGGGAACCCGCGCGGCTCTCAGAAACCGCATCGCCCTTGCTGCTTCTCCACCGACTGTCAAAGCTGCCTGGATGTCCTGCCCAGCAGGGGCAGCAACGCAGGCAGGCGGGACTGCTGGGCATTCAGGGACTCAGGCAGGGGACCCACCTAAGAAAGGTCACTTGAGTTCAGAGGGGGGACTCAGAGGGCCACGTGGACCCCCCGCCAGTCTTGAGAATGAGGAAGGAAACAAGGTTCTAGCAACGCTCTTTAAAAGCAGCTTTACCGAGGTGTGATTAACATTCAGCAAGCGGCACGTGTTTAAGGCGTACAATTTGGTAAATTCTGCAGACTTATACACTCGTGCAACACCCCACAGTCCATGGAGGGCAGATATTTATTATTCCCCCTGTGGCCTCACGGTGCCTACGGTTCTCCCTCCCACTGGCCCCTTCTTCATTCTCCATCCCTAGCATATGCTTTCTATTACTTGGCTTAGTCTGAATTTTCTAGAATTTTGTATAAATGGAATCTGCGGTCTTTTATCTGGCTTCTCTCACTCGACATAATTATTTTAAGATTCATCTATGTTGCTGTGTGTATCCGTAGTTCATTCCTTTTGTTCCTGGGTAGCGGTCCGTGGTATGGATGAACCACAGTATGTTATGTTCATCCATTCAGATGTTGGGAGATATTTGATTGTTTCCAGTCTGGTGGGTCTTTTACAAACAAAGTTATCATGCACATTTGTGTGCCAGCCTTTGAATGGGCATATGCTTTTATGTATTTTGAATAAATACCTAGGATTGGAATGGCTAGGTCACATGGTATGATTAAGAACATAACTGTTAGGCTAGGTGCAGTGGCTCATGGTGGTAATCCCAGCACTTTGGGAGGCCGAGACAGGCAGATCACTTGAGTCCAGGAGTTCAAGACCAGCCTGGGCAACACGGCAAAACCCCATCTCTACAAAAAATACAAAAATTAGCCAGGCATGTTGGCATGCACCTGTAATCCCAGCTACTCAGGGGGCTGAGGTGGGAGGATGGCTTGAGCAGACGAGTAAGCCATGTTCACACCACTGCACTCCAGTCTGGGTGATAGAGTTGAGACCCTGTCTCAAATAAGAATAATAATAACTAATGAATGGCCCAACTAGTTTCGAAAGTTGTACCATTTTACATCCGCACCAGCGATGTCTGCATGTTCCAGTTGCTTCACAGCCTCACCAATACATGGTATGGTCAGGCCTTAATTGTACACATTCTAATAGGTGTGTACACATATCTTGTTATAGTTTCGATTTTCGTTTCCCTGGTAACTAGCGATGTTGAGCATTGTTTCATCAACTTACTTGCCATCCACGTACAGTCATTTGTCACTTAACGATGGGGATACATTCTCAGAAATGTGTTGTTTCATCCTTGTGTAAACATCATAGATTATATTTACACAAACCAGGATGGCATAGCCTACTGCCCACCTAGGCTATATGATTAAGCCTCTGGCTCCCAGGCTACAAACCTGGACAGCATGCTACTGGACTGAATACTGTGGGGAATTGTAACACAATGGGAAGTATTTGTGTATCTAAACATACAAAAGGTACAGTATAATCTTATGGGACCCCTATTGTATATGTGGTCTGTTGTTGACCAAAACCATTGTTAATAAGGTACATGACTATATCTTCTTTGGTAAAGTGTCGGTTCAAATCTTTTGCCCATTTTTAAAATTGGGTTGGTTATTTTCTTATTTAAGTTTTAGGTTTCTTGGGATTTTCTAGATATGAATCTCTTGTGAGATATGTGATTGATAAGTATTACCTGCCAGTCTCTGGCTTAGATTTTATTCTCTTAGCAATGTCTTTTGAAGAACAGAAGTTCTTAATTTTTATGGAGTCCAGTTTATCCATTTTTTCTCTTTTAAGGATTATGTTGGGTTATGGTATCTAAAAAAAAAATTTGCCTATCCCAAGGTCATACAGATTTTCTCTTATATTTTCTTCTAGAAATGTCATAACTTTACATTTTACATTTAAGTCTGTGATCCATTTTGAGTTCATTTCTGAATATGATGTGAAGTAGGGATTGAAGCTTTTTATTTATTTATTTTTGCATGTGGATATCTGACAGTTCCAGCACTGTTAGTCAAAAATAAGTATTTGTGTATCTAAACCCTTCCTTTCTCCACCAAACGGTCTTTACACCTTTGTCTAAAATGAATGGACTATATATGCATGAGTTTATTTCTGAGCTCTCGTCAAGCATGTGAAAAACAGGGCAAGGTCTGACTGGTTCACCTGGTGAAGACGTGAGGAGCCACTTTATTACATAAAGAGTGAAAGGAAGAGTAGCCAGTGGTGTTGGCTCCTCACAATCTTTATCCCACACACCAAAAAGGGTAACACCTAGACAAAAGGGGCTGGATGATATCAACGAAAGTTGAAGAATACCCCATTTCTGAGCAGCCATGCCTAGATCAGAGCTGAGAGGTTCATAGCCTGTATCTCTATTCTGAAGGGGCTGAAGCAGGAAGCTCCCTGCCTCCTCAGGATCCAGAAGGCATTGGGAAACCATCTTATAGCAGCCTCCTAGGGGACATAGCCAGGTGAGGGGGCAAGGGTCTTACAGCAACTCCTTACAAGCTTCCAACCCAGGAGTATCCAGGTATTCTACCAAGACGTAGATTCAGTAGTGGTTCCAGTTTTGCTTTGTGGCCTATGTGGATATGTGCAGGGTCACCAGGGTGGTATGGCAGAGCCATCCTCCTTCATCTCTATTCTGTTTCATTGCTCTATTTACCTATTTTAACACAAATACCATACTGTCTTGAATATTGTAACTTTATAATAAATTTTGAAGTCAGGTAATATAAGTTTTCAAGCATTGTTCTTCTTTCTTGAAGTTGTTTTGGCTATTCTAGCTCCTTTGCATTTCCAGATGAATTTTAGATTTGGTTCATCCATTTCTATAACATAGCTTCCTGGGTTATGTTGTCCAAATCTATAAATCAATTTGGAGAAAAATAAAAATAAAAATATTGAGGCTTTCAAATCATGCACACAATATACTCCTCCATTTATTTATTTCTTCCTTAATTTTTCTCAGCTGTGTTTGGTAGTTTTTAAGGAACAACATTTGCATATATTTTGTAAGCTTTATCCCTAATTATTTGATTTTTTGATGCTGTTGTCAACTGTATATTTAAATTTCCATTTCTGATTGTATGTAGCTACTATATGAAATTTATAATGATTTATTTTTGTATATTGACCTTGTGTCCTATAACCCTTCTAAACTCACTGTTCTAGTAGAATTCCATAGGATTTCTTGTAAGCAATCATGTCATCTACAAATAAATACAATTTTACTTCTTCTACAATCTAGATGCCTTTTATTACTTTTCCTTATTTTATTGCACTGGCTAGAACCTCCAGTGCAATGTTGAATAAAAGTGGTGAGAGCAGATAATTTTTCTTGTTCCTGATCCTAAGGAAAGCATTAATTCACCACTAAGTATGATATTAGCTGTAAAATTTTGCAGATTCCTTTTTTCAGAGATAGAGAACTCCCTTCTGTTTCTAGTTTGCTGACAGTTTGTATTATGAATTAATATTGAATTTTCTCAAGTGCTTTTTCTACATATATGGAGATAATCATATGGTGTAAGTTTTGTCTGTTATAATAATTTATATTGATTAATTTTCAAATGTTAAACCAACCTTGCATTCCTGGGATAAACCACACTTGATCATGAGGAGTTATCCTTTTTTATATATTATTGGGCTTGGTTTGCTGGAAAAAATATTTAGTATCTGCATCTATGTTCACGAAAGATATTGGTCTATAGTTTTATTTTCTTGTAATATCTTTGTCTGGTTTTGGTATCAGAGTAATGCTGGTCTCAAAAATAATTTGAGAAAAAATAATTTGAGAAGTATGCTCTTCTCTTCTATTTCCTGGAAGACCTTGTGTAAAATTATGTCTTCCTTAAGTGTTCGGTAGAATTCATTAATAAAGCTATCTGGACATGTCTTTTTGTAATAAGGTTTTTAACTATGAATTTAATTTCCTTACTAGCTATAGGGCTACTCAGATTATTTCTTTTTATTTTTTTGAGTGAGCTTTAATGCTTTAATAGTTTGTATTTTCTAAGAGACTGACCTCTTTCAGCTAAGTTGTTTATCTTATTGCCATAAAGTTGTTCCTTATTGTCCTTTTAAGAGCTGTAGATTCTATAGTGATATCACTTCTCTCATTCGTGATACTAGAATTTGTCTTTTCCCCCAATAAGTCTTGCTTTTTGTTTCATTGTTTTTCTCTACTGTTTTTCTATTTCACTGATTTCCACTATACTCTCTATTATTCTTTCTTTGCTCACATTGAGTTTCATTGGCTCTTCTTTTCTAGCTTCTTAAGGTGGAAGCTAATGTCATTGAGTCAGGAACTTTCATGTTTTCTAATATAGGCTTTTAGTGCTATATACCTCTCACTACATACTATTTTAGCTGAATCCCACAGATTTTAATATGTGTGTTTTTACTTTCAATCAGTTTTAAATACTTTCTAATTTTCTTTTTTTTTTTTAATCATTGGTTATATAGAAGTATGTTATTGAGTTTCCAAATACGTGGGGATTTTCCAGATATCTTATGATTTCTAATTTAATTCCATTATGGCTAGAAAATTTACTTTGTATGGCTTTACTCCTTTTTAAATTTACTGAGAATTGTTTTATGATCCAAGATATGCTATACCTTGATAAATGTTTCATGTATACTAGAAAAGAATGTATATTCTGCAGTAGTTCAATGGGGTATTCTATAAATGTAAATTAAATCAAATTGCCTAACCATGTTGTTTAATATTTCTATATCCTTGCTGATTTTCATTGGACTTGTTTTACAAGTTATTGAAAGAAGAGTGTCGAACTCTCTAAGTATAACTGTGGATTTGTCTGTTTCTCTTTGCAGTTCTGTCAGTTTTTGTTTCAAGTAATTTGAAGCTCTATTATTAGGTAAATAAATGCTTAGCATTATTCTGTCCCTTTGAAGAACTGACCTTTTTATCATTATGAAATTATTTATCTTTAGTAATAGTCTTTCGTCTAGGCCAGGTGCAGTGGATCACACCAGTAATCCCAGCACTTTGGGAGGCCAAGGTTGGAGGATTGCTTCAGGCCAGGAGTTTGAGACCAGCCTGAGCAACAGAGCGAGAACCCTTAGCCGGGGTGATGATAATAAAAATGTATTTCTCACAGTCCTGGAGGCTGGGAAGTCCAAGATCAAGTTGCCAGCAGATTCACTGTCTGGTGAGGGCCTGTTCTCTGCTTCCAAGATGGCACTGTGTTGCTTCCAAGATGGCATTATGTTGCTGCATTGTCACGTGGCAGAGGAGCAGAAAAAATGGAAAAGGCAAATTTAATCCCTCAAGCCCTTTTATAAGGGCACTAATCCCATCTATGAGGGCCTAATCACTTACTAATGATCGACCTCTTAATACTATTACATTGGGAATTAAGTTTCAACATGAATTTTGGAGGGACACAAACATTTCAACCATAGCACTTGTCATGTGGACCTCTCTAACATGAAACTTGCTTCATCAAAGTATGCAAACTAGAAGACAATAGAGACAATCTGCTTGCAAGATGGAAGTTACAATCCTCTGTAATTTATTCACCAAAACAACCTCTTGTCACCTTTGCAATAGTCCACTGGTTAGCAGCAAATCAAAGGTTCTTCCCACTTTCAAGGAGAGGAGAGAAGAGCATGGATACCAGAAGATAGACTTCAGTGAGGGACCATGCTAGAGACTGCCTACCATACCATCCTTTCATTTTTTAACTTACCTGTGTCTTTATTTTTTAAGTGGGTTTCTTGTAGGCAGATTATAATTGAGTCTTGCTTTTTTTAATCCAATCTGACAGTCTTTGTTTTTTAATTGGGTGTAGATCATTCAGATTTAACGTAATTTTGATATGGTTAGGTTCAAAGCAAATGTCTATTTCTTTTCTATTTGGTTCATCTATTTGTTTGTTCTCTTTATCTTCTTTTCTACCTTCTATTCTGAACGTTTTTAATGATTTCATTTTATCTCCTTTTTTGGCTTACTAGATATAACTTTTTGTTGTGTTAAGTGATTTCTTTCCAGTTTATAGTATACATCTTTACTTTATACACTCTACCCTCAGGTACTACTATTCTACTTCATGTGTAGTATAAAAACTATATGGCAGTATACTTCCATTTCTCTCCTCCTGGCCTTTGTGCTATTATTGGTAATATACATTTTACTTCTACATATAAGTCCCGCAATACATTTTTATTATTTTTGTTTAAACAGAGAATTTTCTTTTAAATATATTGAAGTAATAAGAAATAGGTGTTTATGTTTACTCATATAGTTACCATTTCCACTTCCCTTCATTTATTTGTGTAGCTCCAAGATTCCTTCTAGTATCATTTTCCTTCTGCTTGAAGGGCTTTCTTTATCATATCTTGCACTGTATGTCTACTGGTAATGGGTCCTTTCAGTATTTGTATGTCTGAAAAAGTCTTTATTTCACCTGAGTATTTGAAAGGTGTTTTTGCTGGGTAGAGCATTATGAGGTGACAGTTTGGTTTTTTATTTTCTTCTTATTTTTTCTGCACTTTAGACCCATAACTCTACTGTCTTCTAACTTGGATTTTTTAAAATGAGAAATCTGCTATCCCTTTTTTATCTTTGTTCTTTTATAGCTAATAAATATCCTTTTATCTGGATTTAAGATTTTCTCTAATCACTGGTTTTAAGCAATTTGGTTATGAGGCGATTTGATGTAGTTTTCTTTATGTTTCTTTTTATTATTATTATTAAATGGTGTCTCACTCTGTTGCCCAGGCTGGAGTGCAGTAGCATGATCTCACTGAAACCTCTGATGATTCTCTGATGATTCTCCTGCCTCAGCCTCCCAGATAGCTGGGATTACAGGTGCATGCCACCACACCAACTAATTTTTGTATTTTTAGTAGAGCCAGGGTTTCATCATGTTGGCCAGGTTAGTCTTGAACCCCTGACCTCAGGTGATCCACCCACCTTGGCCTCTCAAAGTGCTGGGATTAGAGGTGTGAGCCACCATGCCAGGCCAGTTTTCTTTATGTTTCTTATGCTTGGGATTCATTGAGTATCTTGGATCTGTGGGTTTATATGCTTTTCATCCAATTTGGAAATATTTTGGCAATTATTTCTTCACATTTTTTTTCTATACAACCAGTACTCTCCTTCAGGGACTCCAATTACACATATACTATGCCACTTAAAATTGTTCCACAGTTCACTGATGCTCTGTTCATTTTGCTCAGCCTCTCTCTCTCTCTGATTGATTGATTGATTGATCTTCTCTCCTGAAATACCTGATCTGCCATGAACCTTATCCACTATATTTTTATCTCCAATATTGTAGTTTCAATTTCAGAATTCTAATCTTAGGACTTATTATTTCTGTATTTTACTTAACATGGTCAGTCTTTCCTCTAGCTTCTCAAACAGATGGAATATAGTTATAACAACTGTTTTAACGGCCCTGCCTACTAATTCTATCACCTGTGTCATTTCTGTGTCACTTACTTATTGTAGAGTTGGGGTCTTGTTTTCCTGCCCAGGATGGTCTCATACTCCTAGTTTCAAATGATTCTCCTGCCTCAGCCTCCCAAAGTGTGGGATTACAGGCATAAGCCACTGCTCCCAGCCTCTGGGTCACTTTTGATTTTTTTGTTTTTTTTCTATATTTCATTGGGTGTTTGATATTTTTGTATTCCTGTCAATATTCTTGATCTCTGCTCTGGAATGTAAAGTTACTTGGAAATAGTTTGATCCTTTTGGGTCTTGCTTTTAAGCTTTATTAGTCAGAAGTCAATTGGTGGTTATTCTAAGGTTAATTTTTTTTTTCTGCTACTGAGACAACTCTTCTTGGTACTCTCTCCATACCTAATTATTTATAAGGTTTCACACTTTGGTTGCTGAGAACAGCCACTATTCCTGAACCTGTGCATGTGATGAGCACTGCACCGTTTCTGTCCTAGAAACTTTCTGGTAGAAATCCACCAGCCCACACTCTCAACCTCTATGCACACAAAATATTTGACATATTTCAGTCGGTTCTAATCCTTCCTTTCAGATGGCTCTTTCCACAGCTTAGGTAGTTTCCTCATGCCCACACACTAATTGGTATTGAGCTGAACAATCAAGGGGGCCCTCTGCAAAGTTCTTTCTGTGTGAAGCCTTCTCCTCTCCAGCACCGTACCCTACAAACTCCAGCTGTCCTGGTATCCCTGGACTTCCAGTGCCGTCTCCTCCACTCAGAGAGCTCACCAGGCTCTGCTGGGGTCCCCTTCATAGAACCCTCAGCCTGAGAGCCCAGAGGCCCTTTGGGAGGTTGAGAAATCCAATGTTGCCAATCATATTGGGGAGTAAGTTCCAACCTTGTGACACATTTCTGTCCTTGGCTGCAGGCATTCTCCACTTTCCACCAGGAGGTTTTCTTTCCAATTATTCATTAGACATGGATTAATTTCTACCTTGCATTCACTTCCAATTTTTGTTCTTGACTCATCTGATAGATGATTTGCTGGGATGTAAAAAGGTATCATCTTGTGAAAAAATTATAGAAATTCCATTTATTTTGAAACGCACAGCTCCAAGTTCAACCAATATTGACTCCATTCCTGCAAGCATTCGATCACCAGTTATTGAACCCTGTAAGGGGCTGAGGCTGGGCTGCATTAGACATAGTCCCTGCCCTCAAAATGCTTGCAGTTTCAGGGAAGAGGAAGGTAATGATATGGCAATGTGTCAAACATTAGACCAGAAATATGTCAAATATATTGTATGCATGGAGGTTGAGAATGGGATGCTGGTGGATTTCTACCAGAAAGTTTCTAAGACAGAAAGAAGCATCAGCTTCATTAAAGGACATAAGCCAACCAAATCAATTGCAAAAGTCTTTCTACATACTAAGAAAAGAGGCAAAATTATTCAACTGTGTATTGATTGCATTAAAGTTTGATCACATTTTCATACTATACAATTTTATATCTACACATAGATATTTTACCACATTTGAGGCCCAGGTTGAATTCTAATTCCAACACTTACTAGCTGTGCAACACTGGACAAGTTATTTAATTTTTCTGTGTCTCTGTGTTCTCACTTGTAAAATAGGGATGATAATTGAGCCTACTACATAGGATGGTTATGAGAATTAAATGAATTACTGTAGCTAATTTGCTTAGAAGAGCACCTAGCGCATAGTAAGAATTACGCAGGTGCTGACTGCAATTGTTGGGGCCTCATGTCTAATCACTGTATTTCTTTTATGGGAATTGAAACTATATTTTACTATTTCAAATTCATTTGGGGGCTTGATGTTTCTTTCTTTTATTTCTATAGTTGTTGGTCATTTATGATTTACTTGCTATAATGTCTTTAGTCAAGAACATAACTCCCCATTATAACATGTTCCTATGGAAAATATAACCCATTTGATGATATTCCAAGTCAGGGTATTCATCATTCCTCCCTCCCTGCCTTGGCAAAATGCATGGCTATATTTATTAGTCTCTTGTTCAAAATTAAGTTCTTTAAATGCAACATAGTATCCTGCATTGGATCCTAAAACTGAACATGAACATTAGTGGGAAACATGGTAAAATCCAAATAAAGTCAACAGTTTGGTTAATAGTCTTGTACCATTGTTAATTTCTTAGTTTTGACAAATATACCATAATAATATTAGATATTAACTAATATTTAGATATTAGGGGAAGCTGGGTGAAGGGTATTCAGAAACTCTCTATGCTATCTTTGCAACTCCTCTGAAAATCTAAAATAATTTTAAAATAAAAAGGTTTTTAAAAATCAAGTCTGCTTCATACCTTGGGCCCAACTCCTCTGCCACTTTAAAGGATCAGAAAAATATTGCTTCTTACTAAGAAATGAGAATGCAGCACCCAATCATAGCACAAAATAAACACAAAATGCTGTGAATCATTACAACACTGCTGAAGAGAAGCCAACAAGCTTACATTTCGACACCGTAAGGAGCTGAGGCCATATGCAGACCACCACAGCTACTCAGCTTACACACTGAACAACAGAATCTAATATCCTGGCTTCCGTTGGTTTTACAAAAATCATACAGGCCCAGGCCATTGCTTAATAAGGACTTTTTAAATGTCTTTTTATTAAAGTGGGGATTTAAAAAATCTCTCTTCTTCCATCTTCCTCTTCTTCCTCCGCTTTCTTCTTTCTTGTTCCATTTTCTCTTCCCTGTGTTGCTCTATGGGAATCTTTCCCTTTGACTGTTTAATTTGACACTCTTGACTTATTTAAATCCGGATTATTGGGGGAAAGTTTAAGATAAGTGATGAATAAACCAGCATTTCAGGCAGAACTCTGTAACAGCTGACTTAGAATCCCTTCAATATCAATGATGATAATGGAATATGCTGGCAGGTCCCATTGAACACCTCTACAATAACACAGCCAACTACCTTGAAGGATAAAAAGTTAATAGATGTCGAAAGGGCCTGAGGTTTTGACCATGGCTTTTCAGCTCTAAAGAGTCCCCCTAAAGTCATAGTCTGAGGAGGTCTGGCTTCGGGTAGTATAAACATTATCACTTTGACAAGAAAGAGCTACTTTCTCTGCACTCTTTTTAAACACAGTAGATTTTAGGTCATCCTTAATTTTTTTACCTCACAGTAGAGAGGGGGTCGCTGACCTACATACAGAGCCATTCCATTTTCTGACTCTCGATGACAATGGTCTCCACACCTAGGGACCTCGTTCTGCTCCATCCCCTTTTAGTTGGCAATTCGCCATGGGCACAGGACTTTAAAACCTTTGAGTCTCTGAGTTCCTGGGATTAAAAAAAAAATTACCTGTGCTTCCTTCTAACCAGCAAGCTTCAGAATTCAGAATTCAACACACTGAAAGCGATATCAGAGCTTTAATCTAGGAGACTTTTGAAGAGATTTTCCCAAAAAGAAAAGTTACAGTAAAGTTACTGTGTTCACATTAGTAGCCTGCATGCCAGCCTCGCCCTATTTATTATCAGATTCCTCTCCATGACCTTTTTTTTATTCGAGATAATTAAAATAAGAAAAGAATGTGTTGGCACCCTATTCTTTTTCTTGTCTATAGCTGTCTTGATTTAAACAAAAGTGAGGATGACTTGCTTTCCTCATAGAACTTATTAATGAAAAGCATGCAAGTTTACTTTTTTGTCCCAGGTGTGCTAATTCAACTGAATGAAAAATAATTCATGTGGGCACAGTAGCTCCTGCCTGTAATCCCATCATTTTAGGAGGCCAAGGCTAGAGGATTGCTTGAGCCCAGGACTTTGAGACCAGCCTGGGCAACATAGTGAGACCCCATCTCTGCAAAAATTAGCAAGGCATGGTGGCACACAACTGTAGTCTCAGCTACTTGGGAGGCTGAGTCTGGAGGATCACTTGAGCCCAGGAAGTCGAGGCTACAGTGAGTCATGATCACATCACTGCACTCCAACCTGAGTGACAGAGTGAGACTCTGTCTTAAAAAAAAAAATTAAATTAAAAACGATTCATCAGCTGGAGTTGGATCCATAAAAGCAGCTAATTATCTTATGGGTGGGGGAACCCAGTAGTCTCCACCTAAGAACAGCAAGTTCACCTGCCTGAGATGCCAGGCTCACAGGCATTGATACATAATCCAGAAAACAATACATTCTTTCCACATCCCAGGTGAGTGACTGATTGGTTATTCAAGTAGAGAGGAGAAGAACATGGTCTTGTTCAATAGGATTTTAAGGCATCTTGAGGAATACTGAAGAATAAGATGTCAGAGAGAGGTGGCCCCCAGTAGATGATTTAATGTTTGCAGAATGTCACACATTCCCGAGCATTTGCAAATGTCTTATTTCCTCTGAGCCTCTCAGGTCTGCAAGGCATGGTACACAGATTAGAAAACCGAGGCTCAGAGAGAGTCTGTGTTATGCCAGTAAGGTGGCACGGAATGGAAACCAGCAGAGCCAGGACCCAAAGCCAAAGATTGTGAGAACAATGCTAAAAGGTTTCCTCTCCTTTGTTAACCGAAGTTTTTTTTTTCCCAAAAACTGTCTATAAATCAGGAAGTAGCTCCACTTATCTCTGGCCACCTCCCTCCAAACATGCTCTGTTAAAAGTGTGTCCCCTTCCCTTCCCCTCAGTGGCATCCCAGGCACATTCTTCAGCTTTCTGGTCACTTGGCAAGTCCCATTTTAATACCCAAAAGCCAGTCCAGGCCAAATCAAAACTTTACACTCTGGGCAAAAGCCTCAATCAGATACTTTATGAACAACATACAAATGGCCAATAAGCAAATGAAAAGGTGCTCAACATCATTAATCACCAAAGAAATGCAAATGAAACCACAAAGAAATATTCACCATTTCACATGCATTAGAATGGCTAAAAAAAAAAAAAAAAAACCTGACAACACCAAATGTTGACAAGATGAGGGAGCAACTAGAACTTTCATACATAGTTTTGGGTGGGTAAAATGATATCCCTTTGGAAAACTGTTTGGCAGTTTCTTACAAAGTTAAATACATACCTACCAGTAATTCCATTTTTAGGTGTTTACCTAAGAAAAATGGGAACATATGTCCCCAGAAGACTTATACAAAAACGTTCATAGAAGCTTTATTCATAATAGTCAAAAAATAGAAACATGCAAATGTCCATCAATATCAATGGGAAAATGGCTTAAAATTGTGGTATATCCATATAATTGAGTATGACTCAGCAATTTAAAAAAAGAATGAATTTCTCCATTCAGGCAACAATATGGATGAATGTGAACAGCATGATGCTGAGCAAAAGAGGCCAGATACAAAAAAGTGGAAAATTTTAGAAAATGCAAAACTAACCCACTGTGAGAAAAATCAGCACAGTGGTTGCCTATAGGGGTTATGACTGACTGGTGGCAAACACAAGAGAAATTCCTGGCAAAATGGAAATATTCTACATCTTCATTGAGGTATTGGTTACATAGGTATATTCCTTTGTTGAAATTCATTCAATTGTGCTCTTAAGACCTATGCATTTCTGTGTGTGTACCTCACAGAAGTTATTGTATTAAAATATATATGCATACCTACATGCATGCAATGTTTCTTTCATCCAGTTTAAAGCTCCCCCCACCTCACCCCTATCCCTGTCTAAGAAGCTAGTAGAGTCTTTTCTTTTCCATTTCCTCCTTTTCTTTCCTCTCACTCTGATGCTACTGGGTCTTCCTCTTCATCTAGCATATTGGGACCAGGGCATGAGGGAGAGAAAGAAAAGTTATGCATGCCTTACAGAGGAAGGGACACCAATGAAGCTTCCAGAAAGTCAGATGCTGCTTAGTGGGCATGTGAGGTGTATTAGGCCATTCCTGCACTGCTATAAAGAGATACTTGAGACTGGGAAAGTTGTAAGAAAAAAAGCTTAATTGGCTCACAGTTCTGCAGGCTGTACAGGAAGCATAATGCTGGGATCTACTTCTGGGGAGGCCTCAGGAAGCTTTTTACTCATGGCAGAAGGCAAACGGCAAGCAGGCACACCACATAGTGAAAGCAGGAAGAGGGATGGGAGGTGCCACACACCTTTTTTTGGAGACCGAGTCTTGCTCTGTCACCCAGGCTGGAGTGCCATGGCCATCTCAGCTCACTGCAACCTCCACCTCCAGGGCTCAAGTGATTCTCCTGCCTCAGCTTCCCAAGTAGCTGGGACTACAGGTGTGTGCCACCACACCCATCTAATTTTTGTATTTTTAGTAGAGATAGGGTTTCACCATGTTAGCCAGGCTGGTCTCAAACTCCTGACCTCAGGTGATCCACACACCTCAGCCTCCCAAAGTGCTGGGATTACAGGCGTGAGCCACCACACCTGGCTGCCACACACTTTTAAACAGCCAGATCACCCATGAACTCGCTATCATGAGGAAAGCACCAAGGGGATGGTGCTAAACCATTCGTGAGACCTACCCCCGTGATGCAACCACCTCCCACCAGGCCCCACCCCGCCGCCAACATTGGGGATTACATTTCAACATGAGATTTTGGCAGCGATAAATATCCAAACTATATCATGGGGCAAACAGTGGAGCTGACTTTACAAATCTTGTTCACTAAATCATTTTTCAGTTTGCCAAGGTTCCACTTACAATGGGGAGAAAATTTGCCCAAAACATCATCATCCACTGCAATCATCCCACACTTCAGAAAAACATAAGATGGCTGGCAGCCATTGCTCCAAGGGAAACCATGATGATAGAAATGGCCAACCAGTTTCCTTCTCAGTCGCCCTCCTACCCTGAAAGATTTGTCTATTCACATCAGCCATTTCAATTGTAAACATTTATGCCTGATAGTCTCATAGCTTAGCATCCCAGGAGAGAGGGAGAGAGAAGAAAATACAGAACAGAAAGGGGGTGGATGGAAGATCCCCAAAGGAAAGCCTCAGCAGAAGGTCCAGGGAAATAAAGTGGAACTGCTCCTCCATCAAAGTCGTTGGAGCCATGGCTTCCCCGTCCTTCATCGGAGTCATCTGGGGCATACAGCCACAGGAGGGAACCTTCCCGCAGCAGCTTCATTAGAAAACACGGCTCTGTTTTCCTCCCAAGGCTCTTCCCCAACCTTGCCCCCATAGGCTTGCCCAGCACCCACCCTGGGACCCAGCCTTCAGCTGCAGCTACCCTTCCCCTGGGACATGTCTCTAGCCCATCTGCCTCCGTGTCATCTCTGAGGAGGAAAAGCAGCAGTAACAGTAATTCAACAAGATGAGCTCATAACACCCATTACCTTCACTGAACACACTGTGTAGCGCTCAACCCCTTCTGTCTGTCAGAAGGGATTCCAGCAGCAGTCACGTAAGGAGAACAGGAGAGGGAGCTCAGGATTGCCCAAGGACTCCGGCGACTTCCGGAGACAGATGCTGTATTAGTTTTCACGCTGCTGATAAAGACATACCCGAGACTGGGCAATTTACAAAAGAAAGAGGTTTATTGGACTTACTGTTCCATGTGGCTGGGGAGGTGGAAGGTGAAAGGCACGTCTTCCATGGCAGCAGCAAGAGAGAGAATGAGAACCAAGCAAAAGGGGTTTCCCCTTATCAAACCATCAGATCTCATGAGACTTATTCACTACCAAGAGAACAGTATGAAGGAAACCGCCCCCATGATTCAATTACCTTCCACCAGGTCCCTCCCACAACACGTGGGAATTATGGGAGTACAATTCAAGATGAGATTTGGGTGGGGACACAACCAAACCATATGAGATGTTTAACATTACCAACAAAGTGTTCAGAAGCAATGTCCTTTTCCCCCCCACACACACAAAAAAGGTGACATTTGAGTCTTGAATGCAGCCTTATTTTTAGCAGTTGTTTGTTGTTGTTGTTGTTGTATTGCTCAGTCAGCATCATCTTTTGGTGGTTGTGGAGTCCTTGTATTCACCACTGGATAGTGGTGCCCAAACAGGGCACACTGACTGCAAGACCACCATCCTCTGCCGGGCCCTGCCCTTTAGACCACTGCTTAAACCTCAAAGATGAACTTCTCACCAAAAATGAGGGAGGATGCCATCTACTGTGCCAGGTAGCTGGGAGGACTGGGTGAGAACCAGTTACTGTGCCACCCCGTAGAATGAGGTCCATGGGTCGCCTTGCCCTGCCTTCAATGTCCTGTTGGTGAGTCTGTCCAGGAATTCTTGTGGAGTGATAAGAAACACTTCTCCTTACCTCGAAAGGAGCATGGCACATGTTCTCTGCTTATTGAATGAATGCAAAGGTCAGTGATAACTTGTGGGAAATGCCTAGAACAGAACCTGCCTCAGAGAAGGTGCTTAACAAATAAAACCAGTGAGAAGGGGCAGTGGAGGGGTGTGTGACTGACAGTTGGGAAGCCTCATGAAGCAACGAGACCTCTGCTTTGCCACTTCCTGCCTTATGCATGTCATTGGTCTTTTAAGCCTCAATTTCCCCAACTGTAAATTCCATCTACAATGCAAAGTTGTTGCAGGGACTAAAGATAAATAGTTGTTTAAAAAAAAAAAAAAAAGGCCAAGTACTAGGGAATCCAAAAGACCTTTCAGTTCAGAACCAGGAGGCAGAGAAGCAACATTTCCAGGGCTTTGAATAAAGAGGGTGATCAGGAGGCAGGGGAGATGAGAGAATGGAAGCCTGGACAGGCTCTGGCTGAGAGAAGAGGTATCTGGGCAGAGCGTGCAGGGAGCATGGAGGCTTGGCAGGCAGGTGAGACACATGGAAGCAGGTCGGTGAGACAGGTGGGTAAAGGAAGGAGCAAACGGTGGGAGAGCCCAGGCTGAGGCCTCCAGGCCTTGTGCCCTGGGAGGGGACTAGGAAAAGCCAGCGCTTTGGGAAGGTGCTGGAGGGTGGACGGGAGGGTGTGCAAGGAGTGGCCAAAGTCCCACATCCCCCCCACCCCATAGACATGAATTGGAATGACATTGATTCAACAGTCCTTGATGGGTTCATCTCTATTAACTCCTGCCCTTTGGCTCAAGTTACTTTTTCTTTCTGCTGTCAACCCTGGGCCCCTATAACAGCCTGTCATTGCAGTCATTATCGAAAACAGAGATGAGGGACCCAGAGATGAATGTGTTTATCCAAGTTGCTTCATATCAGAAGCTGTTGAGACAACATGGTGTCTCCTTAATCCTTGCAAGATAAAGTTGTTCTGACATCCTCAGATGGGAATTCTACCCTTAGATCCCAACAGTGATGTTCTACCCTGACCCCAGGCCTTTCTGACTTTTGCCTTTCTATCAGGACAGCAGGAAACCCACTCATAAAATCTTGCCTTGGAGTAAAAGGCTTAGCCAAGGCTGGGTCCCACACATAGACCTGCAAAGTCTTCAGGGATGCTTTCCCTACTGAGCTATTTCTTCTTCCACTGGTGACATTGATACAGAGAAGGCACTGAAATGACAAACAGTAAGCTTTCCCCACTGGGCCATTTCTTCCACTGGTGACATTGATAGGAGGGATTGAAATGATAGTGTTTCAAGGATGGGCCTGGGTCTGGGGTCAGGTCTAAGAGGTCCCCACGATTGTTATCACTGAATAGCTCCCAGCCAGCCCAGCCCTCTCCTCTCTTCACCTTCTCATGGGCACTGCTATACATACGTTCCAAAATGCTGCTTATACCTAAACAGATTAATGGAAATTTCAGGCGTATTCTGGGAACCTGGAAAGCCAAAGGGATATTCTTAGGATCCATGAGCTGTTGCTGGAGCAGGTAGGGATGGTTTTGTTATTAATAACCTCTGTCATGGTTCTTGTATCAAACTGCACCCTGACTTATTTTGGAAAACTTGAAAAACGCATGCAGGCAAAAAGGAAACAGAAGCTCCCACTATGTCCATCATCCAGAGATAAACACACATTGCTCTCTAAATTTCTAGGTTTTTTGGCAGGGCACGGTGGCTCATGCCTGTAATCTCAACACTTTGAGAGGCCAAGGTAGGAGGATCACTTAAGCCCAGGAGTTTGAGAGCAGCCTGGGAAACACAGCAAGACCCTGTCAATACAAAAATAAAACAAAAAAAAAATTAGCCGAGCATGGGGGCACTCGGCTACAGTCCCAGCTACTTGGGAGACTGAGGCAGAAGGATTGCTGGAGCCCAGAAGTTCAGGGCTGCAGTGAGCCATGATGGCACCACTGCACTCCAGGCTAGATGACAGAGCAAGATCTTGTCTCTAAAAAAATTAAATTAAAATTAAAATTGAAATCAATTAAAAAATAAAATGAAAAATTTCTGGTTTCTTTTTTTTTTTTTTTTTTGAGACGGAGTCTCATTCTGTTGCCCAGGCTGGAGTGCAGTGGCACGATGTCGGCTCACTGCAAGCTCTGCCTCCCGGGTTCACGCCATTCTCCTGCCTCAGCCTCCCCAGTAGCTGGGACTACAGGCACCCGCCACCACACTAAGCTAATTTTTTGTATTTTTAGTAGAAACGGGGTTTCACCGTGTTAGCCAGGATGGTCTCGATCTCCTGACCACGCGATCCGCCTGCCTCGGCCTCCCAAAGTGCTGGAATTACAGGCGTGAGCCACCACATCCGGCCAATTTCTGGTATTCTTCACATACGCATAGATATATTTAAGCTTTTTCAAAATGGGACTGTACAGTGGTGCTATTTTATAACCTGATCTGTTCACATATCCACTGCAAATGTATTTCCATGCCATTAAATAGGCTCTCACACCTTCATTTTTAATGACTGCCACTGTGCACCAGCAGACATGCCCCAGTCAATTTGTTTCTTTCCCATGCCCGTGGTTCTGCAACTTAAACCACTGCCCACTCTAAAAAAGTGCCAAGGTTTAGCCAATTAGAAGCTCTTCATTAAAAATGAAAAGAGCATCTGCAACCCTCCAGAGGGTGGGCCAGTGTCCTTATTCCTCTGAAAGGTATCTGTGTTGCAAATAGCAGCCTGGCCATTAGCCAGCTAGGCTGTGCACGTGGAAAAGCCTGGCCATTAGCCAGCTATAGGCTGTGCACGTGGAAGAGGGGACTGGTCATATTTCCCTGTGGACTTCTTTAGAGAGGCTGAGCTGCTTAAAAAATTTTTTTCTTTAAAAAGAAGAAAATGTTTTGTAATTGTTTGCAAGTACACACAGGCTCAGTGGCAAAACGAGAAGGAACCCTTGATTTCTAACCTCCTGCTGCACTGTTCAAAATTCCTCCCAGAGAAGCAAATAGGAAGCAAAGTGAAGCGCTCTGACTGTAAAATTTGCATCCTCCCTTAGCCAGTCCTGGTCCCAAAGGACTCCACATCAAACTGTACTTGTTTGTAAAGATCTTTCACTCAAGACAGACCACTTCTCAAGACACTGAGTAGGATATGGCCACAGTCCCCTCCATTCAAGGGAACTGAGGATGCAGATGACGAGGTGACCACAGTGCTGCCCAGGAAAGGAACTGAAGCCAGGAAGGGTAGAGAGAAACGAGAGGTCCAGGGCTCAGGTCTCCATGGAGCAAAGATGGCAAGTAGGACCAACAGGCGTTGGGGAGCTAGAGGACCGGGGCTGTAGTCTGAAGTCGGCATGTTTGCAGACTTCCAAGGCTGGAGCGGCCTTATCAATGGCAGGTGACTATGGGAGCAGGTGACTGTGGGAGCAGGTGGCTGAAGTTGGGGGTGGGCTTGTGTTTTTCAGTGTCCATGAAGGACAAGGACCAGCGGAGGGCGGAGGGTCTGTATGACTGTCTTCCCGCTTCCAGGCTGGGGCACACTTCTCACCAGGCATCTGAGCCTAGGCTGAGCTGTTTAGAGTGCCCCCAGGGGATGGGAGAGGCTCTGAGGAAGCCTGGTGCCTGGGGTAGAGGACAGTCATGCTCCTGGAGGTAGCAGAAGGAAGACACTCACCTCTGGGGAAGACCGCAGGCTCCCACGGGAGTCTAGAAGCTCCTGGAGACCACTGGGGAATTCAGGTGCAGCCAATATCCAGTCTGTTCAAGCAGCACAGGCAGGCTCACAACAGGCCCTGGTTGTGCTTCCCACCTAATGCTCCCTGGACTGTCAGAGGACAGGGAGGTGCCAGCCTGAGTCAGTGTCCTGAGGGATGGAGAAAGTCCCTTTGTGGTGCAAGGCAAGGCTTGCCTCACACCCTCACAAAGCTGAGCGGTTTCCAGAAGGGCTCAGTGGGGGCCAGGAAAGAGTCTGACCCCCAAGGGCCTCTCCCTAGAACTGTGACTGCCAAACATTTAACCTCCAGATGTGACAAAGAGCCCAGCTAACCAGTGCATGGAGCACTGTCATTTGAACCACATCACCTTCCCAGGAAGCTCCAAGCAGTTAAAATTTCCTTATAAATTGTAACTCTGCACGTGGATTCTTATGGCATGTCCTTGGCTATTTACACCACTCAGGAGCTGGTTTTGCCATAATCTCTCTTTTTTTTTTTTTTTTTTTTTTTTTTTTCCAGTTTAGTTTGAACTCCTGACGCCTTGGTATGGGAGAGCAGAGCATGTCTTTTCATTCAGAGGTCACTTGATATTTTGCAGCAGCAGGCCGGGGGTGGAAGGGTGCGGGCGTCCTGCCGGGCGCCCCAGTGACAGGCCCTGGCCTCCCACAGGTGCGCGCAGGCGCTGCTGGAGCACGGGGCCTCGGTGCGGCGCGTGGGCGGCACGGGCCTGGACACGCCGCTGCACGTGGCGGCGCAGCGCGGCCTGGACGAGCACGCGCGCCTCTACCTGGGCCGCGGGGCGCACGTGGACGCGAGGAACGGCCGCGGGGAGACGGCTCTGAGCGCGGCCTGCGGGGCGGCGCGGAGGCCCGACGAGCACGGGCGCTGCGTGCGCCTGTGCGCGCTGCTGCTGCGGCGCGGGGCGGAGGCGGACGCGCGCGACGAAGACGAGCGCAGCCCGCTGCACAAGGCCTGCGGCCACGCGAGCCACAGCCTGGCGCGCCTCCTACTGCGGCATGGCGCGGACGCGGGCGCGCTCGACTATGGCGGGGCCTCACCGCTGGGCCGCGTGCTGCAGACCGCATCCTGCGCTCTCCAGGCCTCACCGCAGCGCACGGTGCAGGCGCTGCTCAACCACGGCTCGCCCACCGTGTGGCCCGACGCCTTCCCCAAGGTAAGGCAGGATCCAGACGGGCTGGCACATGCCCTGGAATTTTGCCACTTAGTGACCGGCCTGGGAGCTGGGTTGCATGCGGCACTCTCAAAGTGTAATGGCCCAGGCACCCCTGGGGACTTGTGAAAATGCAGAATCTGCTCTGCCGGTCTGAGGTGAGAGAGCCTGCATTGCTAACAAGCTCCTGGGTGTGGCCTACACTGCTGGTCCTGGGACCCCATTTTGAGGAACAGGGGCTTAGAAGCCTTCTGGTTAGAGCCACGAGACAATTAAGGGGTTGCATGTCAAGAATGCATCCTTTCCAAGTAGTCACCTGGGGACGGACGCCAGGCACTTATTTCGATGATGCAGTCAGAGCTCAAAATATTTTGGCAGCTCATCGTCAGTGTAATTTTCAGAACGATGAAAATCAGTCTCTTGCCATATCTGGCATTTGATCTGAAACAAAATTACCCAATCTGATCATCCACCTTGTTAATGAGAGCGCTTCATACATTTGCAGACTTCTCTCATTCGGTCCTCACCACATTGCAGTGAAACACGAGAGGCAGGTGATATTCTCCCTCTACCTGGGGTTCGGCCAGGTGAAGTGCCCTGCCCAGGTCATTGCAGTGTTGGGACCTCACCCCCATTCTGCTGGCTCACCCTTGCAGACTTGACTCTGAACAACTCATCCTTGTTCCACCCGTCAGATCTACCCTGAAATAATAATGATAAAGATTTCTTACCTCAGAAAATACCCAAAAGACTGAAAATGTTTCCAAAATATCGGTTGGAGTAAGAGGTTGTCCTCCCCAAAAGACTTCATTGAAGGGAAGTCATTCCATTAGATGTAAAACCCGGGTGTGTTTAATTTAAAAATTATCTCCATCAACCAAGACTCATCACTCATAGACATAAGACGTATTTTGGCCTGATTAGTTTTGAACAAATAGCTGAAAAGCTAATATTCAAAAGTACAGTGTTCTCAGTGGTCTGAACCATCGAGAAGTGAGATTCACTCATTTCTCTCAAATGCTAACTTTCCATTATAGATGCGTTCAGAGTAGAATGTGCCTCTGAAAGGTTAGAAAATCCCCTGAGACAATTCCCCTAGTGTTTCCTCACTTGACAAACAGGATGGCACTTTCCCGATGCTGCCTCACCCCCTCTTTGGGTAATTGTCTTGTGGTGCTCCACTAATGCAATGATTTCAATATAGTGGACTCCTGAAAGGGAAGAAATGCTAGTATTTCTATGTTCTGTGACAGCTACCTTGTATATTTATAATTTACATTTTAATGTTTCCCATCATTAGCAGGCTTAGTTCATCAACTTATAACATGGAAACAAGACTCACTGCCCTTCCCATGCACATTGTGTCTGCATTAAACCGACACACACTTCAACCCTTGTCATATGAAACTGCATAAAGAATGAAAAGAGGCCAGGCATGGTGACTCACACCTGTAATCCCAGCACTTTGGGAGGCTGAGGCAGGAGGATCACTTGAGTCCAGGAGTTTAAGACCAGCCTGGGCAACATAGCAAGACCCTATCTCTACAAAAAAATTTTTTTTAAAAATTAGCTGGGCCTGGTGGCATGCACCTGTAGTCCCAGCTACTCAGGAGGCTGAGGCAGGAGGATTACCTAAACCCAGGATGTGGAGGCTGCAGTGAGCTGTGATAGCAACACTACACTCCAGCCTGGGTGATAGAGCAAGACTCTGTCTCCAAAAAAAGGAATGAAAAGAGAAAACAAAGTTTACAGGATGGGCCACAAGGGGAAAATATCTGGGGCAATTTTTTTTTCTGACTTACTTACCCAGGAAAGAATGGGGCAATTTATTTTAAAGAAAAAAAAAAGGAGTCAATATATTTCAGTAGTGACTAGAAGTAATCCTTTGTTAGCCTTGAAATTATTTCAATTTCAGTGATCTCTGACCAGGCTTTCAAGTCCTAGGGGTAGCCCCACAGGCATCATTTCTTGGAACAGGACCTCTGACCCCCGGACTCTGTTTCCAAGGCTGTAGAAATTACGCTGCCTTGACTAGAGATGCAGGACAAAGCACAGCACCTCCTCTCTAGGTGCTCAGGGGCTCTGTTCTGGGATGGGATCCCCAGTACTATGTCAGCCACACAGAAATGGGGTCAGTCAGTGGTGCAACTCATCCTCCATTCAGGTTGGGGGTAGGTTTAGATTTGGGGGACAGTTTGTTGTACCTGGGGGCCAAAAAGCCATGGGAAGTGCTTGACAAGGAATCTTGTCAGTTCCCACCCATCCTGGAAGGAACTGGAGTTTTCTTGAGAAATCTTAATACCTTGAGGCTTTCACCAAAAAGCATTGCCCACCGCTGACTCCTCGAACATGGTGCCTGTAAGCGCAGACCTTCCATCAGTGTTTGTTGAATGAATGAAAGGGATTCCAGCCACTCCAGGCTCATGGCCTGCATTAAATCTTTGGAAATAAGGATTCCACCTTTTTGCACTGGGATTCCCCCAAACCTCCCGTGGGTACCCCTACACCTGGCCAGGAGAGGATGATGGATGAGGATGCATTCACCATGCTGAGAATCCCCTACCCAAAGGCAGCAGTGCCTGTAATGTTCTAGCCTGGTCCCCACAACCGAAGCAAAACACTGTGGAAAGCTAGAGGCAGCCTCTTCCTCCACCCAGTCTCCCTGCAGTCGCTCCACCAGGGACGGCATCTAATCATGTGCGACATCAAAGCAACAGACGCAACAGACGCTGCAGCCAGCCACAAAGATGCTGGGCAGGCACCACACGGGCACCATGGCGAGGTGAGTGCAGAGCCACCAGCACTGTCACAGGGCAAGCCGTCCGTGGGCAGCAGCCGTACTGTGAATAGATGTAAAGAGACGCCCATGGAGTGCAGAATTACCGAGGCAAAAGGTTTCACAGCGAGCTCATGACATAAATCACAGCTCCCCATACCCAGACAAAGGCACCATCGTCGCGGCAGGCGGACACAGGGCATCCTTCCGAGCCGGCGCAGTGCTCTGCAGTGAGAATCAAAGCGGTGTCACGGCTTCGGAAGCCCACATGTTGACAGTGCCAGGCCTTTCTGCCCGGCTGACCGCTAGTTAACACTGGGGGCAGGGACAGGGCGCCAAGGGCAGGCATAGGGGGCAGGCTGTGGATTCTGGCAGGTTTGGATTCTGGAAGGTGTCAGGACAGGCTGGGGCTGGGCCTGTTGGATAGCAGGCAGGAAGGCAGAGAAGCACACACAGACGTGGACCAGAACTTGTTTGGCACCTGCCACAGGTGACTTTGTGGGCTGGATGCTTGGTCTGGATAAAAGGCTGCGCTCAGGGGTCTCTCTCCTTCAGCCTCTCCTTACCTGGAAGACGAATTTGTGAAACAGTCATGAAGTCCCATGTGATCTTTCTCCAAGGAAGCACTACTTTGCTCTTCTCGCCTCTTTGAGGAGCACATTTCTGGTTTGACCCCAGAAAATGATGGAGCATCAAAGCGTGTGGGAAGATGTAAGTCCAGCCCCGCTCCAAGATGGGACACAGAGCTGACAGTAGCAGCACCCAGCCAGGGCTCAAACCCCTGCCCTCTGCTGCCTCCTTCACAGGTGTTCATTTGGGAACCTCCTTGATTCACCGCTCAGTTTACGTAGCCAGCTTTATTTGTCCCTGGATGTCACCTGACACCCGTCCATGCATACTTTTCATTTGCAGTCAGCATGCGTGGCCAGCACATTCCAGCCCCTCCTATGCTGTCTCCTATTTTGTGCTATTTCCCAAAGGCCTTCTGTTTCCTGTGGTGCAGAGGCCAGCAGCAGCCCGGGAAAACGCACCTGCAGGTGGCTGTAAAGAGTTCAGACTCTCACCTGGCAGAGGAGATGCCATGATCACAAAGGTGGTTTTCTCAGGGTGAGACTTATGGATTGCATTCTGGGTCTGATGACCCGCACAGTTTTCCCAGATATGAGAAACTCATAGATGCAGAAACTGCATGATTTGTGGTTGAGAGGGACTGCATTTCCACTTTCCCCTGTGTAAAAATGAAATACTAACAATACTTCAGACTCAAACTTGTCCACCAGTCGGGGAAGTGCAGGGACTACACCAGTAATGAAGGATTTCCCCCAAGTCATGTAGGCATCAGCTATGCTTCCTACAGGCATCCCTTTAGTACTTATGTATTCATTCAACAAACGTTTTGGGGGAACTTGGGTGCTTGGTACTGCAGTCACGGTGAGGAGCAGGAGCCTATGTATTTCCCATCCTGTCACTTGGATCAGACAATTACACACACCAAGGTGAAGTTGCCGTGGTGAGAAGTGCTGCAAAGCCGACGCTCACTTCGCCTTGAAAGCACAGAACGGGTTTCACCTGGCTGGGGGGCGGGGTCCAAGGCTCCCTCAAGTGTGTGATAAGTGAGCCGAGATCTGAAGGCTGAAGGCTTATCTGTGTGAAGCGGGGGACAAACACTCTAGACAGACGTCCTGGGCAAACGTCCTGGAGCAGGACAGGCACGGTAATGTGTGCAGTTGGAAAAATGAGCCAGTCGTTGGGGAGGAAACAGCCAGGGGGCACCAGTTGAGACTAGGCAGCCAGGCGGGGCCTTAAGGGCCTGGGCCTCTGACTTGGGAATATTGGGAGTTGATTACATCATTTTCAAGGAAGGAGATGACATCATCCAATCAGTATTTTGGAATTTCTAAGCTCAATGTAGAGAACACACCAAGTAGGGGGCTGATGGAAACCACAGGCTGTGGTGGCGGTCCAGGTGAAGGATTCACATAGCTTGCATGGGGGATGGAGGTTGATGCAAGAATAACAGATTCTAGGCCAGAGGCAATGGCTCACGCCTATAATCCCAGCACTCGGGGAGGCACAAGGATGACTTGAGCCCAGCAGTTTGAGACAGGCCTAGACAACATAGTGAGACACCATCTCTACAAAAAATTAAAAATAAATTACCTGGGCATGGTGGCATGCACCTGTAGTCCCAGTTACTCAGGAGGCTGAGACAGGAGGATTACCTAAACCCAGGGGGTGGAAGCTGCAGTGAGCCATGATTACAACACTACACTCCAGCCTGGACGACAGAGCAAGACCTTGTCTTTAAAAAAAAAAAAAAAAAAGCAGATTCTAGAAACATCTGCAAATCTCTGGTCTCAGCTTCTGGGCACTAACCATACTGAAAATGGAGACCTAAAGTTTTCATGTTTTCTTTTTACCTAATTTCTGAATCAGGTAAAGGGACTTTGCTTATCCCGATTCCACAGGATTTTTAGTGGGAGATTTCTGGGGTAGCAGTAGTCAAAAACCAGGGCTCCCCCTCCCATCTTCACAGAGCTGCGTGCACCCAGTCCCCAGCGGGAGGAGGGAGGGGAGATCGTAAGTAGGGCGCCTGTGTTTTTCTTGCTCTTGTTTTATTTCCCCATCTACATATAAAGCAATGTGCCTGTGTGATTTTTTCCCCTTAATTTTCTTTCTGCCGCCTCATTAGCTGAAGAGAGTGCGCGTGGACACTAATGACATCAGCATGTCAGAGTAATGTGGCAGCCGCCTCTCCGCAGACAGCAAGGAGGCCGCGGAGATTTTTAAACTGTGTTGGCGTAAAAATAATGAAGGCAGCCAGCTGCCTGGCAAACATGAGGGGGCACGATGCAGAGGACAGGGAGGGGCAGGGAGCCCCAGAGAGGTGGAACAGAGGAGAGACAGAAAATGAATTCCCAGAGACAGGCAATAAGACTCTGTCACAGTCTGTGACCCTGTGGGGGAGGGGCGGGAGGAGGTGGTGCTTTTGCTCTAAGGGAGGGCAGCTCTTCCCAGGGTGGGGCATGTCCGGGTTATCTGCAGTCCCTGGGAGCCATTTAACATTTTGCAGAGAAGTGACAGGGCCAGTGGGAGGGTCGCTGGAGGGTTGCAGTGAGCAAGACCTGAGCATCGCCTAGGGTACCAGATAAATAGCAGCAGACTCCATCCCGAGGGGTCCAGCATGAGTCCTTAATGGCGTGATTTTTTCCCAACACAGAAGGGGATGATTGAAATCAGAGACTGCCATGCATGAGGAAATGGCATGTTAGTGGGGCTCGTGTGACCTGGAAGTATCAACGTGTGGAGTGCAGAGAGGGACAGGGCTGGCGAGATGGGCTGGGAAGACTGTGCTGGCCCCAGGCCGCCTGCCGGGCACTCCCTCTGTGGCTTGATCTCTCCGTGTCTCCATGTTCATGCTCTGTCTCTCTCTTTCCCTAAAGCCTGCTAAGCCTGACTCAGTGACAGTAATGGATGAGAATAAAAATAATTGGGCGTGGGGAGGGAACCACTGATAATAGCTCTTACGATGTCAATATGATGCCCAGTCTAGAAAGAACAGCTCCTGTCCTCTAAAAACATAGCTTTGAAGGCACAGATGAGAGAAAGGAAGAAAGAAAAGGAGGGAAAGAGAGAGAGGAAATCCAGAGCAACAACAAGGCAACCTCATGTCTGAGTCTAGGAAGACCCAGACCCAATGTCCTTCTGCTGCACGGCCGTAAGTTTCCAGGCTGTCAGGCAGACATTACCAAAAAAAAGTCAGCCAGGCAGTGGGGGAAGCCTGTGAAGCCAGAGTAAAGTGCAGATGTGAAAATCAGAGGAACCCAGGTTTCAGAGCAACCTGCCAACTGCCAGGAAGAGGGTAGCAGGAGGAAGCCTCCAGGCTGAAGCTGAAGTCCACCGGGCAAACCGTCCAACTGGGAACAGGGCTGGGCCAGGCCCTTGTCCCCCTCCCTCCACGTTGTCCCTCCACAGTCTCCCGGCTGGGCACAGAGCAGGACCACAGACGTCCCCTGCATGTTGGCAAAATTTGCATCTGGTTCTCTCCTTAAAGACTAATAAAGAGAAAAAGGAATAGATTCATGGGGGAAAAGAGGACAAACAACGAAAAATAGAACAGCATCCAGAAAACAGAAAGGAGATCCAAGAAAATCTCAGAAAGTATGTGCCATCCTCTATGGAGTACAAAAAGACATAGTTTCTGGGATCCATCGAAACAGTACTGGTTAAGATGAAAACTCAATAGAATGACATAAAAAGGAAGATGGAGGAGATAGTTACACCAAGAAACTAACAGCACAGTCAGATTGAAGTATACACTAAAGAACGAAAAGGCAGAGTTGATTCATAAAGAAAGAATCAAATCCGTGTTGGGCCATTGGCCCGTGTGCCCTCAGACCCTTTCCTGCTGTTCCTGGGTCCTGCTCTGCATCCTGGGTGACGGGGGAAAGGGAAAGCCCTCTCAAGCTGCACTCAGAGCCCCCATCAGCTGGCTTCTAGTCGGACTCAGCCAATGGGAGACACCACGGGAAACTGGAGTGTGGAGGAAGAAAGAAGCCAGGGTATTTCTCTCATTTGTCTCTGTCTTGTGTAGCTTCACCAGCAGCACCTGCATCTTCTCTGTGACACCGACACCCACCAGACAGCCCCTGCCTTCATGGCCCCAGTCCCCAGTGGGTAGCCCCTGACTCAACTTGGTTCCAGCGGATGGCCCTGGTCTCTGATTACACTACCTCATCCCACTATCCCACCAACTCTAAGAGTAATGACAGCTTTCTATTTTGCTAATCTCTAGGCTACTTCACCTTCCCCTTGTTGGAATCTCAGCAGTTTGATTACCTACATAATCAATTCCATGTGTAAAGTTGTTTCTGGTTGAAATACCTAGAGTGGTTTCCTTTGCCTGACTGGACTCTGATACAGGTGGTTTAAATCACAAGTAGCAGAAAACCCAATTCAAACAGGTTTAAATAAGGAAATGTATCTTTTTATCTCACATAACAGTAAGTGCAGAAGTAGTAGGCTTCAGAATTGGTTGTTTCAGTGTCTGGATGATGTCCTCAAAGAGCCTGGTGCTTCCCAACTCTCTGCTCTGCCATCCTCAGTGAGTCAGCTTTGTCCCCAGAATGGCTCCCTCATGGTCACAAGATGGCTTCCAGCAACAATGGGCCCATTTCCTTGTTCATATCCTGTTGTTCCTTTTTTCTAGAAACCCTGAAGAGGTGTCCTCAGTTGGCTTAAACCTGTCCTTCTCTGAACCAATAACTGGCAGAGGAGATTGGATTACCATGATTGGATTAAACTAATCATCTGAATTGTTGGAAAGTCAACCTCGATGTTCACTATAATGAAAGACTAATGATAAAAACTCTTCTTAAGTGCAAAAAAATAAAAACCAAGAAACTAAAAGAGAAAGTGATGGTAATAAAGGATAGAGTAGAGAGCCAACCCACAGATAAGTGATGTTACTGCAGAAGGAGCCTAGGACAAATAGATCAGAAATAATAACCAAAGACATAATACAAGAAAACTTAGCTGCACTGAAAGTCATAACTTTTGGTTGGCAATCGAAAAGGGTGTTCTCTGCAAATCAATGACAGGAGGCACATACCTATATACATTCTAACAAAAATGTTATAAAAAGACATGGAAAAATCTGGCAAAGTATTTAAGCAGAAAACAGGCTATTCATAAAGGAATAAAAACCAGGCTGGACTCAGATGTTTCTGCTGTAATAGTAACACAAGACAATGAAATATCATCCACCGATTTTGAAAGGAAAATTTGAACACTAGAATTTTAGACTCAGTGAAGATAGTTTCATTCTGATGACGAAAGACACTTTTAGATATCAAGGGTTCATAAAACATGCCTTTCTAATGCATTTTCTGAAAAAGAAAAAATACTTCAATTATTTATCAACAAGTATTTGCTGAGCACCAGTCATGTCCCAGCAATATACTAGGCACATCGGATAAGTGAGTGAACGGATAAGGGGAAAGAAGTATTCCTGCCTATGTGGAGCTTACATTCTAATGGGGAAGACAGGCGTTAAACATTGAGCATGATCAACAGACCAAAAAAGCGATAAGGACTATAGAAAAATTAAAAGGGTGGAAGGCAGTTGCAATTTTAAGTCAGGCAGTTAGGGTCAGTGACTGCTAAACAAAGACTTGAGAGATGTGAGGGACCCACTGTGCGGATGTCTGGGGAAGAGCAGTCCAGCAGAGTACCAGCCATCCGTAGCCTAAGGCTGGAGCGGGCCGGCCCTGCGCACAGAACCACAGGGGACCAGTGTGGCCAGAGATGGAAGGAGCTAGTGGGATGGGAGTAGGAGATGAGATTAGGGGTGGTAAGGGAGAGGGCACAGGTTGTGTGGGGTCTTACAGGGCATTGTAATGACTTTGGCCATTGGAGGGATTTGAGCAGAGGAGTGACGCAATCCAACAATATTTTGTAAAGATCCTCCTCTCGGTGCCATGTTAAGCAGATACCTGAGAAGGAGGAGAACAGACGTGGAAAGATGAGTTAGGAGGGTGTTGCTGTGATTCACAGGAGGGATGATGATGGTGTGGACAAGGGAGGCGATCTGACCCTGGATATATTTTGGAAGTATAGCCTACAGGATTTTTTAACAGATTGGATGTGGAGTGTAGGAGAAACAGGAGCAATGGATGACTCTGATTCCTGCCCAAGAGACTGCAAGAATGAGTTTGCTATCACTTGGGAATGGGGCAGGTTATGGGTGGCACAGCAGGTTGGGACCTGGTGAACCAGGGAGTTCAGTTTTTGGTATGTTGAGTGTGAGATACAGCCAGGTGGAGCTACAATGTAAGCAGCTGGATATTGAAGGCCAAAGTTTGAGAGGGAGAGATTTAGCCAACCTGGAGATATACCTTTGAGGGTCAGTGACAAAGGATGGTATTTAAAGCCAGGAAACCAGATAAGATCACCAGCAAGTGAGAGTAAACGGAAAAGAGGAACGGGCCTGAATGCAGGGACGGTCAAACATCTGAAGGACGGAGATGAGACAGCAGCTAAGGAAACTGAGGAGGAGCAACCAGCAAGGTAGAAGGAATGAGAGCACACCTTCCTCAAAGCCAAGTGAAGGCTACATTGAGGTGGAAGACATCGTCGACATGTCAGGCGTGGCTGACACAGCAAGTAAAGTGAGGCAGAGCACGGACCACTGGCGAGGCAGAGCCTGGGCCAAGAGCAGCATTGGTGCCTTTGGTAAGGACAGTATGGGGGAGTGGCTGGGGCTAATGGCCCATTGAGGTGGATGTACTCCAGCTGACAAAGAGATAACACTAAAGAAGAGCTCAGGAATGGGGAAATCCATCCCCAGATTTTCCCCACTCTGCCCTCTAAATATATCTCAAAATCTCCTACCCTCCTGACTGCCACCACCTGAGGTGAGGCCACCACCATCTCTCCCCTAGATGGACACATCTTCATTGGGCTCTCTGTCTCCTCTAAACTCTTCCCCGGATCCAGCCTTGGTGATATTTCCTTGTTTGGTTGGTTGGTTTGGTCTGGTTTTTGAGAGAGGGTCTCACTCCGTTGCCTAGGCTGGAGTGCAGCAGTGCAATCATAGCTCACTGCAGCATTGACCTTCTAGGCTCAAGCAATTCTTCCACCTCAGTCTCCTGGGTAGCTGGGACTACAGGTGCACACCATCACGCCCAGCTAATTTTTTGTATTTTTTGTAGAAACGGTATTTCTCCATGTTGCCCAGGCTGGTCTCAAACTCCTAGACTCAAGTAATCTGCCTGCCTTGGCTTCCCAAAGTGCTGAGATTACAGGTGTGAGCCACCACACCCAGCCCTGGTGATATTTCTATAATGAAAATCAGACTCGGCCTCTCCTCCACTCATACCTGGCAAGTGCTCCCTGTGCCAGCCTCCTTTTCAGGCAGATAATGGACTCCATGGTCTTCCCTGCTTTCCTCTCCTGTTTCATTTCCAAGCACTCCCCATGTCAGACTCATGCCCCAGCCAGCATTATTTGCTCCTTCTCACCTCCCAAACCTGACGTAATACGTTTTCTCTGCCTAGAAAACTCTTGTCCCCAGAACTCTCCATGCCTTTTCTCCCCCCTGCTAACTCCTGCTCCACAGCCAGGTCTCAGCTTGGATGTCACTTCTTCCAGAAATCTTCCCCTGAACTCTCCCTCATATGACCACAGCACTTGTATTGTTGTTGTTATATTTGGGACTGTAAAGCTCTGTGAAGGTGGAGCTGGCCATCATAACACGCAGACATAACACAATCCCTGCCTTCTAGTAGGAGCTCGGCAAATACCTACAGAAGGAATGGCTTAAAGGACAGGTGGTGAGCATACAACCCAGATATAATAGGGACAGATAATTGGGAAGCACATTGTAAAACTAAATGCAAATACCAAAATGGTTACTGAAGGAGATATGCAATATAAAATATGATCATACAATAATGACAACCTGGAACTAAAACTCCAGTATTATTAAGAAAGGAAGGGAGAAGAACTGGTTAAGAGAGAAATGTGAGAGAAAGGATGATGGCCTATCCGGAACATAAAAGATACTATTTAGATTTTTAGAGAATTATACATTTGTAGGCTGGGCGCGGTGGCTCACGCTTGTAATCCCAGCACTTTGGGAGGCCGAGGCGGGCGGATCACGAGGTCAGGAGATCGGGACCACGATGAAACCCCGTCTCTACTAAAAATACAAAAAATTAGCCGGGCGCGGTGGCGGGCGCCTGTAGTCCCAGCTACTCGGAGAGGCTGAGGCAGGAGAATGGCGTGAACCCAGGAGGCGGAGCTTGCAGTGAGCCGAGATTGCGCAAAGACAAACTCCAAAAAAAAAAAAAAAAAAATTATAGGTTTATTTTATATATATATATATATATATTTTTTTTTTTTTTTTTTTTTTTTTTCTGAGACAGATCTCACTTCTGTCCCAACTGACATGGTGTGACTCAACTTACTGCGACCTTTCCTCCTGGTTCAATGAGAGTAGCTGGGACTACAGGTGCATGCTTCCACACCCAGCTAATTTTTGTATTTTTAGTAGAGATGGGGTTTCACCATGTTGGCCAGCATGGTCTCCATCTCTTGACCTCGTGATCCGCCCGCCTCGGCCTCCCAAAGTGTTGGGATTACAGGCATGAGCCACTGCATCAGGCCTAGGTTGATATTTTTTCTTTTTTTGAAGGTAACTAATAGCATTTTAAAGACAATGCGTACTTCCAAAATACGGAAGATGAATCCAAAGAAAATACAAACCTGTACAACAGAACCAGAAAACAAAGGAAACAAGAAGCAGAAAAAAAACAAAAAGAATAAAGTGAGACTGGAGTGAGACCAAACGCTCGATTTGTAACAGTAAATGAAAATTGCTTAAACTACCCTCTTACCAACACAGACTCTCAAATACGTTTAAAACAAAGTGAAACGAAATATTAAAATTTTAAAATGAGGCCAGGTGTGGTGGCTCACGCCTGTAACAGCACTTTGGGAGGCCGAGGAGGGCAGATCACCTGAGATCAGGAGTTCAAGACCAACCTGGCCAATGTGGTGAAACCCCATCTCTACAAAAATACAAAAAAATTAGCCAGGCATGATGGCGGGTCCCTGTAATCCCAGCTACTCAGGAGGCTGAGGCAGGAGAATTGCTTGAACCCAGGAGACGGAGGTTGCAGTGAGCCAAGATCTCGCCATTGCACGCCGGCCTGGGTGACAGAGTGAGACTCTGTCTCAAATAAAAAAAAAAAAAAAAAAAAAAAAGAATGAGCAGAGATAATTCTGGCAAAAACAAACCAAAAAAATGTATTTTTATATCAATATGCAAATAGAATTCCAGGGAAATACACAAAATGAGAGGGGAAAAAATATTCATTTGATATTGACCAAGGATATAATCCATAGTGAAAAGATAACCATTATAAACTTTATGTGCCAAAGAAGATTGTGTTAAAATGGAGAAATTGACTGAAAAATAATTTAGGTGATTCTTAATTCATATCTGTCTATCACAGATCAAGTGAGCCAAAAAAAATCAAGTACGGTAGCTCCAAATCATAAATGTGACAAACATATTTTGAACCAAATGAAATGTGACTTCTGCTAGTGCCAAAACAGACATTGTCTACAGCCATATTGCAATATACCAGAAAATTAATAGTAAAAAGTTTGTTAATTTTAAAAAATAACATAACCATTTGAAAATGTTATAGCACACTCCCAAATAACTACTGCCTCAACAGTTATTTAATTGCAGACTATTTAAGAAAGACAAGCCGGGTGTGGTGGCTCATATCTATAATCCCGGCGCTTTGAGAGCCTGCAGTGGGAAGATCGCTTGAACCCAGGAGTTCAAAACCAGCCTGGGCAACATAGTGAGACCTTGTCTCTACAAAAAAATGTTTAAAATTAGCCTGGCATAGTGGCATGCACCTGTAGTCCCAGCTACTCAGGAGGCTGAGGTGGGAGGTTCGCTTCAGTCCAGGAGGTCAAGGTTGTAGTGAGCCATGATCACACCACTGCACTGCAGCATAGGTGACAGAGCAAGACCCTGTCTCAAAAAAGGAAGGAAAGAAGGAAGGAAAGAAAGAAGGAAAGAAGGAAGGAGGGAAGGAGGGAAGGAGGGAAGGGAACACTGCCTCTAAACTCTTGGCTATGACCCTACCAACATTCAAAGGGAAATTTATACCATTTTAAAAGTTGCCTTTATTATGACTCTAGGAAAAAAACGTTATGAAATTAACTGAGCAGTCAATCCAAGGAGCATGAAAGACAAGCAAAACATACCTAAGGAGATAGGAGAAAGGAATTAATAATGATAAAGGCAAAAATTAATAGATTATAATATTTTAAAAGAGAACTGATCAACAAAATCCAATAGCTGATTTCTTGAAAAAAGAAGTAAAATGGAAAAACCTCCAGCAAAACTAAACAGGAAAAAAAGCATTGAAAATACAATTACAGTGATTTTCAAATGAGAAAAGGGTGCTTATTCATCGATACAGTGAAGATCTCTTCCTTCCACCTTTATGGATCCGTATGGACCTCATTCTACAGCTCTTGGCCCTCTGCCTTCCAGCTGGGTATAGCCAGTGGGGTGTCCCGGCAGCAGGAGGGAGGAAAGGAGAGTGAGGGCAGAACATGCATTCTCTGGGCTGGCTCTTTGCCTCAGGCTAGCTGTGTATCCCCAAGCAAGGATTGCTGCTTCTGCTAAGACAGCTCACCTGACTGGCGTAATACCTCTGCCACGACCCGACATTGCTGCCCTAACCCTTGCCAGTTTCCTTGTACCCACATCTGGTTAAATAGTTTTTGTATCAATAAACACTTCTGGAATGATCCCATATCGAACTCACCCTCTCTCTTTTTTTTTTTAGACGGAGTCTTGCTCTGTCGCCCAGGCTGGAGTGCAGTGGCGTGATCTCAGCTCACTGCAACCTCCGCCTCCTGGATTCAAGCAATTCTCCTGCCTCAGCCTCCCGAGTAGCTGGGACTACAGATGTGCACCACTATGCCCAGCTAATTTTGTTGTATTTTTAGTAGAGATGGGCCTTCACCATGTTGGCCAGGCTAGTATCGAACTCCTGACCTCAGGTGATCCACCCACCTCGGCCTCCCAAAGTGCTGGAATTACAGGAGTGAGCCACCGTGCCTGGCTTCTCCATCTCTTTTCTTTTGGACCTTGACTGGCACCTATGCAATGCTAAATTTCTTTAAAATGAAGATTATTTTCCAGGAAAATATAGATTAACAAAAGGGACTCAAGAAGAAATCAAAATAAAATGTGCCAATAACCATGAAAGAAATGAAAACTATCAAATTACTACCTGCAGCTAAATGCCAGGCATAGACAATGTCAAATGCAAGATCTACTGTGCCTTCCTAATTCCAATATGGTCTACTTTTTAAAATCTTCCCAAGTATTAAAAAAAAAAACAAATTTTCTCAGATAGTTTTACTAAGTTAACATAAAATGATGTTAAAACTTGACAAAAATAGCTCAAAAAATAAAACTATAAACCAAATTTATTAAAAGAGATAAAAAAATCTTAGTAAATTGAGTCTGGCACTATATTATATATACTGTACTATTTCAAATGAGAAAAATGTGCTTATTGATAGATATGGTGAAGATCTAGCCTGATCTAGTATATATAATAGCATATATCTCTCTCTGATATATAGTGATACCATAATTATATATTTTTATATATAATATGTGTATTAGATATAGAAGAATAGCCAAATAGGGCCTGTTTTATGAAGACAAAAATGGGTCAGTATTGGAAAATCTTTTTCTTTTTTTTTTTTTTGTTTTGAGACAGAGTCTCACTCTGTCACCCAGGCTAGAGTGCAGTGGCACTATCTCAGCTCACTGCAACCCCCGCCTCCCGAGTTCAAGCAATTCTCCTGCCTCAGCCTCCCAAGTAGCTGGGATTACATGCATGCACCACCATGCCTGGCTAATTTTTGGATTTTTAGTAGAGAAGGGGTTTCATCATGTTGGTCAGGTTCGTCTTGAACTCCTGACCTCAGGTGATCCACTTAGCCTCTCAAAATGCTGGGATTACAGGCATGAGCCACCACATCTGGCCTGGAAAATCTTTTTCTATCAACTTGGTTAGAAAACGGCAAAAAATGAAATTACATCTTAAACTTTGTAGTAACCTAGGAATAGATATTTTCTTAACTTAGAACAGGGTATCTATTTGAAACTAATATTCAAGGTTGTATTTATGGTGAAACATTAGAGACAATCCTATTAAAGTTAGGAATAAGATAATTATGCATGCCATTAATGTTGTTATTTAGCATTGAACTGAAAAGCTCTAGCCAGTGTAATAAGATAAGAAATATTAATATTGAGGAAAAAAATATCATTGTTTGCAAAATTATTGTCTACCTGAAAATAACCCTAATAAAGTATACTTACAAATCAGTGAAGAAATGAGCACACCAATAGAAAAATGAGCAAAAGACATAACTGAGCAATTCACAAAGGAAGAAAACCAAATGATCAAACAAACAAAACAAAAGTAAATAGTCCATATGGGGCTGGGAGTGGTGGCTCACGCCTGTAATCCCAGCACTTTGGGAGGCTGAGATGGGTGGATCATGAGGTCAGGAGTTCAAGACCAGCCTGGCCAACATGGTGAAATCCTGTCTCTAATAAAAATACAAAAATCAGCCGGGTGTGGTGGCACCTGCCTGTAGTCCCAGCTACTTGGGAGGCTGAGGCAGGAGAATAGCTTGAACTGGGAGGCAGAGGTTGCAGTGAGCCGAGATCACACCACTGCACCCCAGCCTGGGTGATAGGGCAAGACTCCATGCAAAAAAAAAAAAAGAAAAAAGGATAATTGCTTGTAAATAGATTCAAAATCTATTCTGCATGGAAAAAAATCAGATTTCAAAATCATATGCAAAGAATTCACCCATTGTTGTCATATATATTAATTTTCTGTCCAAACACATAAAACATAGCATACACAAAATGTTAATAGTAGTTACCTCTAACCAAAGGAATATGAATTTTTTTTAGTTCGTCATATTTGTATTTTAAGGGGGTTTTAGGTCTGGAGCTGTGGAGAAGGGAGCCAAGTTGTGAAGTGAGCAGCCTCCATGAGTGACTTAAATACTTTCTTCTGTTGGACTCTGTGTCCATAGAGCCCCAGTAGACATGACGCAGGGCAGGCCCCGGTAGTGGTTCAGGTCATCGCTGCAGATATATGGCAGCTGGGCTTAGAAAAGTGGCGTAACCTCAGGTCTCTCAACCGAGAAGAAAGAACAATTGTACAATACTTGGCAAATCTTAGACCTCAAAAAGAGAGAGCTATGAAATTGCCCTGCCCCTCTCCAAACTCGAATCTGAATTTGGTCCAACTTCCTTTTTTTGAGACTGAGTTTCACTCTTATTGCCCAGGCTGGAGTGCAATGGCGTGAACTCGGCTCACTGCAACCCCCACCTCCCAGGTTCAAGCGAATCTCCTGTGTCAGCCTCCTGTGTAGCTGGGATTACAGGCATGTGCCACCATGCCCAGCTAATTTTTGTATTTTAAGTAGACGGTGTTTCTCCATGTTGGTCGGGCTGGTCTTGAACTCCCAACCTCAGGTGATCCGCCTGCCTCAGCCTCCCAAAGTGCTGGGATTACAGGCGTGAGCCACTGCGCCCCGCAACTGAATTTGGTCCAGCTTCTAAATCCAACTACTAATTTACAGAAAACAGAGGAAGAGCAGCATGTCCACAAACCCCACAGGGATGTAATCAGCAAAAGCCCCACAGTGAGAGACGCTACAGGACAAATAACCCAGTTCCCACCACAAATAAGTCACATGAAACAAAAAAGACATCTAAAAATACATCACAGCAACCAGTCTCATTATGTCGGCTTTAACTGGGATGATTATTCAAACAAACAAATTATTTTGTTAATATAATGGCATATAAGAGAGATCTGTGAAATTAAACACTGTATATGACATGGTATTATGAAACTATTGTTAATTTCTCAGGTGCTATAATATTATCTTTGTTTCTTCAAAGGGTCATATAAAAGATGCACTGAAATACAGATAAAATTATAGGATACGTGGAATTTGCTTTAATCTTAGGAGAAGTGGATGGGCAGGATCAACCATGAGTTGATTGGGGGAGGGGGGCGGTACATGGGAGTTTATCATACTATTGGTGCTACTTTTTTGTATGAAGTTTCAAACTTCTCCATAACAAAAAAAGTTTATTTTTTAAAAGCAAATAGTGTTCCCATCTTTATGGTGAAGCTAATGGACTTGAATTATAAATTTGCGAATAAGGCAATAGGAATCTTTGCCAGTGGGGACTGTGAAAATAAAATGGAAATGCCGAATTCAACAGCAAAACAATTCCTCTTCCCCAATTCTCAATTTCCTGACACATTTGAAAATTGAGGTGAGAAATTGGGAACACCATCCTCGGGCCAAACTTCCTCCTAGCAGAACTTCATTCCTTTTCTCTGAGCAACTCTCTGGGGGCCAAGAAGGCCTGCCAAGCCATCAGCATAGCCCCCCGGGAACCTGAATGCTTGAGCACTTGGCCCAGACTTTGGCTGGGTGGCCATGATGATGGGAAGAAGGGCTCCCTTGCAGAGCTGTTGCCTCGTGTCTTCGTGTGCGCTAACTCATGTGATCCCTGCAGCAACCCTGTGGTACTGCTCTGCTGCTGTTCCCTGTGTGACTTGGGCATAGGGAGGTCACACAGCTAGGGAGATCATCCCCCCACAGCCCCCACCATTTCCCTACTGAGACCCAGAACCCAGTCGGCCTACGCTGCGTCTTTCACCTCTTCCCACCAGGTGCTGAAGACCTGTGCATCGGTCCCCGCAGTCATCGAGGTGCTTTTCAACTCCTACCCTCAGCTCTGTGTGTCAGAGTCCTGGAAGGAAGTGATTCCCGAGGAAGTATTCCAGGCAAGAGAGCTGCCTTTCTGCCCACCTTTAGTACAAAACTTTTGTCTGTTTTTGCTTCTTTGCATGGGGAGTTTTGCACTGATATTTGGCTAAGTATAATACATCTGAAAAAGGAAGAATGGGAAATGAGGGTGTATTTGCACATTTCTGGTTTTTTCTGGAGGCTCCATAATCACACACCCAGGAGCTTGTTATAGTAGTTGCGGTGCTGTGGCCTCAAGGAGCTCAGAGCCCCGTGCTGGCCTGAAAAACGCCAGGGTTCTCTTAACCAGTGTCCAAAGAAAGGCCAGAGCCGCCGGAATCCACGGGCCTAGCTCCATGTCAGGACATACTAATCTGGCCCTGTGAGTCAGCTTCACGCTCCAGCAGCTCAAGATATGACCAAGGAAGCTGTGGGCATTACATCTATCCACGACAAAGTCCACAGGTGAATGCCCATTAAAAGAGAGTGAGAACAGGCCAGGTGCGGTGGCTCATGCCTGTGATCCTAGCACTTTGAGAGGCCAAGGCAGGCAGATCGCTTGAGGTCAGGAGTTCAAGACCTGCCTGGCCAACATGGTGAAACCTTGTCTCTACTAAAAATACAGAAATTACCTGGGCATAGTGGCAAGCGCCTGTAATCCCAGCTACTCAGGAGGCTAAGGCAGGAGAATCGCTTGAGCCCAGGAGGCAGAGGGTGCAATGAGCCGAGATCGCACCACTGCACTCCAGCCTGGGCAACAGAGCTAGACTCCATCTCAAAAAAAAAAAAAAAAAAAAAGAGAGAGAGTGAGAAGAGTTGTGTGTGTTTTTTCTGTTTCACTGACTTGAGTCATGTGCATGACTGACCACCAGACCAATGCCATGCACTCGCTCCTGAGCCCCTCCATGACAAAAGGGAAGAGCTGGTCATGACTGGGGGAGATGAACAGGGCCATCCCGGAGCTGTAGGGCTGCTGTGCAAAGAGGATGGAGCAAAACGGAATTCAGGGAGACCACCTGGAGCGTCTGAAGTCACCCCAGTCAGAATCCCCTCTCACTCGGCACAAACTGTGCTTTGGGAGAGCACACAAGCCCCTGGGGTAGAGGGTGGTTCCCACAAAATGGTGCGTCTCTCTCCAGTGCGCTTATCTGGGATCAGTTAGCCATAGAAAAGCCTGCTTGTACCATCAGTGGTCTGGCTAAGAAGAAAACGTATGTTGGTTCCACATGCCCAGATTTCTAATCCACCTGCCTTCCCTTCCAGATGCATAAGCCGTTCTACCAGTCCCTCTTTGCCTTGGCCCACACCCCACGCTGCCTGCAGCATCTTTGCCGCTGTGTCCTTCGCAGACTGTTTGGCAAAAGGTGCTTTGACCTCATCCCCCTGTTACCCTTGCCAAAGCCCCTGCAGAATTATCTACTTTTGGAGCCACAGGGTGTTTTGCACTGAAACGCAGAACGCTGCAACCAATACTGTTGTTCTCCTCGCTGCCCTTCCATGGAGGCTGTGTGTTGAGGATAGTGCCCTGATGATGATGGAGGTGATGGGAGTTCCCTTCCCACTTGCTCTCGGTGGGACCAGGTGAAGCACAGACCTTGCCAAGCTTCAGGTTCACCTCGAAATGGAATTGGCAACAAAAGCCCTTTCTGCCTCTCAGGGTCGCTTGTGAAAATCCAGTGAAATCATGACTATCACAGCACTTGGTCTCAGAAAGTACCTTTCAACAACAGTTAAGCCAAAAGGTACAGTGAGTCCTCACTTAAGGTCTTCAATAGGTTCTTGGGAACCAGCTTTAAGCAAAATGATGTACAACGATGCCAGTTTTCCCAAAGTTAATTGATATAAACAAGAGTGATGTTCCTACAGCATATTTCTGGTCACAGAAAGATCACCACACTTCTAAATAAAGACCAGTACAATTCTAATAGTGAACATTGAAATAAATGCAAGCTACGCATATCTTTAAGAGAGATCAATAACAAGTAAGATAATTATTTACCCAATTTCTGGTGAATCAGTATGTGATGGTGGTTGTCCTGCTGGTGGGTTAGATCAAGGAATAAATGTTTGCAAAACAAACCTTGTTAGGAGCACCTCCTACCACCATGAGGTTCAGAACAGTCACCAATGTGGCAGGCTTGCTAGGCCCTCTCATACCGTATCATTTATTGTCATGCATTTGCATGATTATTGTATGCCTTATGAATTTTTACTTTACAATAATTTGTATTCATTCATTCATATTCTAATGTGCTTATTCTAGTTCAGGGTCGTGGGTGGCCAGAGTCCACCCCAGCGACTCAGTGTGCAGGGCAGGAACAAGGCCTGGATGGGGTGCTGTTCCATCGCAGGGTGCTCACACACCCCACACCCACCCACCCACACACAACACTGGGACAATTCAGACACGCCAGCTCACCTCACCTGCTCAGCTTTGGGATGTGGGTGGGAACTGGAGCACCCAGAGAAAACCCACACAGACAGTGGCCTTGGCCAGGAATCAGTCGTTTCTTTTTTGTTTTGGGGGTTTTTTTGTTTATTTTTGTTTTTGCTTTTGTTTTTGAGACTGACGCGAGACTCGTGCAATCTCGGCTCACCATAACCTCCGCCTCCCAGGTTCAAGCGATTCTCCTGCCTCAGCCTTCCTAGTAGCTGGGATTATAGGCATGTGCCAGCACGCCCGGCTAATTTTTTATTTTTAGTAGAGACGGGGTTTCTCCATGTTCGTCAGGCTGGTCTCAAACTCCCGATCTCAGTGATCTGCCTGCTTCGGCCTCCCAAAGTGCTGGGATTACAGGCATGAGTCACCACGCCCAGCCAAATCAGTTTTGTTTCTTATCAGTGTTAAAATAAAATGACATTAAACAAAACGTTATTTAAGGACCTGCTGTATACGTATTCTTCCAATGTGTTAGCAGCCCTCATGCTGCCCCTGAGCCTTGGGACCCTCCCCTCACATAGAGGCCTCTCACCCCGCTGGGGCCCGACCACCTGGGGAAGCTCTGTACCCTAGATCACAACGGACCTGCATGTTGAGAAAGGACACTTGCAACCACAGCACTCGCACCTGCCCAGGGCCTGTCGGTGCTCCCAGTGCTCCCAAGCACGTTACAGCCCAGAGCTCCCCAGGAGGACACCGGCAGGATGGTGAGTGGAAGTTTCCATCCTGTGTGAGTCTTCGTGTGACACCCTCACCAAAAGCCACAGCTCCAGCTCCAGGAACAGTCCAGGAAGTCAGATGCCAGGAACAGACACAGGTTGATCAAAGGGGCCTTCAGCTCAGCCTGAGCATCACATGCCAAGAGAGATGCTCTAGACAACAAGGACTATATCAACCTTGTCTTATTTTCTCTATGCCATATATATATATACACACACCTTGGGGTAGAGGGTGGTTCCCACAAAATGGTGCGTCTCTCTCCAGTGCGCTCATCTGGGATCAATTAGCCATAGAAAAGCCCACTTGTATCAGCCCAGGTAGCTCAGGTAGAAAAGCCCACTTGTCCCATCAGTGTCTGGCTAGGAAGAAAACATGTTGGTTCCACATGCCCAGATATATATATATGCCAGAATCTCACTCCATCACCCAGGCTGGAGTGCAGCAGTGCAATCATAGCTCACTGCAGCCTGGACCTTCTGGGCTCAAGTGATCCTCCTGCCTCAGCCTCCCATGTAGCTGGGACTACAGGTACACACCACCACACTGGGATAATTTTTTCTATTTTATGTAGATGGGATCTTGCATGTTGCCCAGGCTCTAATTCCTGGCCTCATGTAATCCTCCTGCCTCTGCCCCCTGAGTAGCTGGGATTGCAGGAGTGAGCCCCCTCCCCCAGCTTACTTTCTCTATTCAGATGCTTTGACATCCGGGGTCTTGCTGACCCAAGAGGAACTGACCGCTGCCCCTCCAGGCTTAGCCGGTTCTTAGCGACAGTAAACAATTCCACATAGAGCATGCTTTTCCAATGTTAGCCAACCAATCAGGAGCCCAGAGCCCACATTTCAACAACCTCTTCTTTTTTTTTTTTTTGAGACGGAGTCTCGCTCTGTTGCCCAGGCTGGAGTGCAGTGGCGCAATCTCGGCTCACTGCAAGCTCCGCCTCCCGGGTTCACGCCATTCTCCTGCCTCAGCCTCTCCAAGTAGCTGGGACTACAGGCGCCCGCCACCACGCCTGGCTAATTTTTTTGTATTTTTTTTTTTTAGTAGAGACAGGGTTTCACCGTGGTCTTGATCTCCTGACCTCGTGATCCGCCTGCCTCGGCCTCCCAAAGTGCTGGGATTACAAGCGTGAGCCACCGCACCTGGCCTCAACAACCTCTTATATCCCACTCTTTCTCACATGCCAGACCACTGTCTACTCCAGAGCAGGTGCCACACGACTTGGGAAAGCCCTATGCCTCACAGTCTGCTGAAATTATTCAAACTAGCCAAACTTCAGCCTTGCCCTCTCTTGCCCATTCCTCCCCTGCCTCTTGAAAGACCCTGGGGCTTCCCCATGGGCTGCCCCCATGCCATAGCATATCCTCTCCTCTTAGGAACAGTGAGCAATAAAACACCTTTTCAACAGCAGTCATCTCCTGATCTGTTGGCCCTGTGAGACATTGCATTTTCTATGAATACACTGTATTTTAAAGCAAAGACTCTTCATGGTCATCCTCCAAGGACAAGCAGTGGCTCTCTTTTTTCCATTACAGCCAGCGTAAGGTGCTGCCCCAATGAACCTCAGAAGAGACACTCCCTCTGTATTGGTCTGTTTTGCATCACTCTAAAGGAATAGCTGAGGCTGGGCAATTTATAACGAAAAGAGGTTTATTCAGCTCACAGTTCTGCAGGCTGTACGAGAAGCATCGTGCCAGCATCTGCTTTTGGTGAGGCCTTTCAAGAAGCTTTTACTCACGGCAGAAAATGAAAGGGAACCAGTGTGTCACATGGCAAGAGAGGGACAAGGGGGAGAGGAGGAGATGCTGGGCTTTTTAACAGTCAGTTCCCAAGTGCACTAATCCAGCAAGAACTCACTCAATACTGCAGGGAGGTCACCAAGGCCCTGTGACCCAAATGCCTCTCATGAGGCCCTACCTGCAACGCTGGGGATCAAACTTCCACGTGAGATTAGGAGGAAACAAATATACAAACCATACTACCCTCCCATTGGTAGAATCTGGAAAGGGAATTCAGACCCCAGCAAATAACTGCAGGGTGAGGTGGGATGTTGTATGTACCATGAGTAAAGCCCATTATGGAGTGAAAGGGGGGCCCAGGCAGAGCCCGGGAAGTGAGGATGGGCATCATGAAGGAGTTAGCCAGGGTGCACCTTGGTGGACAATCAAGTTTTAACACAGTGGACCTGCTCAGGGAGTGACAAGACAGCATCCCCCAGCTCCATCAGCTGACCCATCTTCACCCACCCTTTGAGATGGACAATTGATCTGTCCTACAAAAGGGCTATGTAAACTCAGCTTCTAGACCCCTCAGATCCCCATCCTAGGCAGATGACTCTCCCCAAGCCTCTCCTACATAGACTTTCAGGAGTTACCACTGCCTCCAAAGGAAAAGTTGAATGAAGGCAGGGGTGCAGGGAAGTACAGGGTTCCGTGGAGGGATAGTGATTTATCCTCCTGGCTGGGAGGATCCCCACACTTTGGCAGCTGGAAGGAGGCAAGGCTAGAGAAGGTGGGGGCAGATCAGGAGGTACTTGGCTTCCAGACCAAGTATTCTGAACTTCACTGGACAGGCTATGAGGAACCACGAAGCAGGTGAGCAGGTTTGGTCTCAGTGGGACTCTAGGAAGATTGCTTTGTCCTGGAAAGGGATGCAATACACTGGAAGATGAGTAGCAGCCCAAGGTAACACCTTAGAGACAGGTTCAGAGCTTCTCCACTGAACAAGAACAATGACTTAACTGAAATTGGCTCAGTTTGCTTACCTGGGAAGTGAATGCATCTGTGCCTCTCTCACTTAGGAATTAGTAAGATGTTTGGTGTAAGGCAGGTCTTCTCCAAATTTGAAGGGATCTTGTTGAAATGCAGATTCAGACTCTAGAGGTTTGGAGTAGGGCCCAGATTCTGTGGCTCCAAGCATTTGGATGTTTCTATTAACCTTGGATCCTGGTCTGCAGGCCCCACTGAGCAGAGAAACTGCAAAAACCCAGGCCCAGAGCCCAACCCAGAGAAAGAACTTGATAAATGGTTCCTTCTGTTATTAGGATTATTTTATCATTAGAAGAAAATAGCCCAATATTAAAATAGAGACTAAAAAATGGGGAAAAATAGCTATTTTTTTTTTTTTTTTTTGAGACAAGGTCTCACTCTGTCACCTAGGCTGGAGTGCAGTGGCTTGAACATGGCTTACTGCAGCCCCAACCTTCTGGGCTCAAGTGATCCTGCTGCCTCAGCACCCCCATGCAGCTGGGACTACAGTTGCACACCATCAATTTTTTTATTTTTTGTAGAGATGGGGTCTCGCTTTGTTGCCCAGACTGGTCTTGAGCTCCTGGGCTCAGGTGATCCTCCCATCTCGGCCTCCCAAAGTGCTGAGACTATAGGCATGAGCCCCCATGCCTGGCCTCTTTCTTTTTAAAAGCTGAATAGGCCAGGCGCAGTGGCTCACGCCTGTAGTGAACACTTTGGGAGGCCAAGGCAGGTGGATCACGAGGTCAGGAGATCGAGACCATCCTGGCTAACATAGTGAAACCCTGCCTCTACTAAAAATACAAAAAATTAGCTGGGCATGGTGGCAGGCGCTTGTAGTCCCAGCTGCTCGGGAAGCTGAGGCAGGAGAATTGCTTGAACCCGGGAGGTGGAGGTTGCAGTGAGCCGAGATCACACCACTGCACTTCAGCCTGGGTGACAGAGCGAGACTCTGTCTCAAAAAAAATAAAAATAAAAGTAAATAAATAAAAGCTGAATAATATTCTGTTGTATATACCACATTTTGTGTATCCACTCATCTGTCAATGGACACTTAGACTTTCCACCTGTTGGCTATAGTGAAGAATGCTGCAATGAATATTGGTGTGCAAACAGCTCTTCCAGATCCTACTTTCAATTCCTTTAGATGTATACCCAGAAGTGGGATTGCCAGATGATACGGTAGTTCTGGATTTCATCTTTTAAGGAACCTCTATATTATCTTCCATAGCAGCTGAACAATTTTACCTTCCCACCAGCAATACTCAAGAGTTCCAGTTCCCCCACATCCTCATCAACACTTACTATTTTCTGGGTTTCTTTTTTTTTTTCTTGACATTTGCTCATTCATTTAACTATCACTTTTGAAAGTCTGCTGGGGGTGGAGCCCAGTGCTTGGGGCCAAGGATCCATCATCAACAAGACAGACTTGACTGGTGCCCTCTTGCTTGTGGTGGTCACAGCCAAGTATAGGACAACCTGTCTCAAGGCTGCTGGAGAAACTTGGGCATATTAGGAAGGCATGGAGAGAAGGGCTCCCATTCTTGGCCATGTTCTCTCCGCCTGTGGGCCTGTGTTGAACGGAGGCTGTCGTATCCCCAGGGCAGGTGGCAGTTTGTGCACCGTGTGGCTTCCCTGGCCATCGCTCTCATCAGTGTCCCACAGGCAGTCAGGTGATTTCTATGATGAGCATTCCCTTAGTCCCACCCTGCCAAGTCAATATCATATGACCTATGGCAACCAGACCTTCAGCCAAGTGCTCTCAGTCAGTGTGGACCATGTGTGGCAGTCACACAGCAATTAACTGAACCTCCTCAGCTGGAAAGAATCCTTCACTCTGCCCCTAACTCAGGAACATGACATCACAGCTGCAAGAGAATGGGTAGGAAATAAACTGGCACTAGAAATGAGTTCTGAGTCACCTGGGTTCTGGTGGCTGTCGAGATGTGCTGAATATTGTACCTGATTTATGGATGGCCGTGATTCTTTGAGACAAAAATGGCTAGTGGGTTCTCTGGCCCTATCTTAGTCTTCAGATGAGATGGAACTCATTCATAGTTTTGTAGTATTTACTGCTAGCAAATTGCTTTGTTAAAGCAAAAAAAAAAATGCCTGACAAAAAATATTTTTTCAATGACTATGTTTAGCTATGCTCTGTGCTACACATGTTAGGAAATTCTACAATTAAAGGACTTGCATAATTCCACATAGATAAGTGTATTAGTCCGTTCTTGCATTGCTATAAAAAATGCCTGAGGCTGGGTAATTTATCAAGAAAAGAGGTTTAATTGGCTCAGGGTTCTACAGGGTATATAGGAAGCATGGTGCTAGCATCTGTTCCTAGCAAGGGCCTCAGGAAGCTTCAATTATGGCGGAAGGCAAAGGAGGAGCAGGTGTGTTATGTGGCAAGAGCAGAAACGAGAGTGGGGAAGTGCAACACTCTTTTTTTTTTTTTTTAACGGAGTTTCACTCTGCTGCCCAGGCTGGAGTGCAATGGCGCAATCTCGGCTCACTGCAACCTCCACCTCCCGGATTGAAGCAATTCTCCTGCCTCAGCCTCCAGAGTAGCTGGGATCACAGGCATGCGCCACCATGCCCAGCTAATTTTGTATTTTTAGTAGAGACGGGGTTTCACCATGTTGGTCAGGCTGGTCTCGAACTCCTGGCCTCAGGTGATCCGCCCACCTCAACCTCTCAAAGTGCTAGGATTACAGGCATGAGCCACCATGCCCAGCACAAAACTCTTTTAAACAACCAGATCCTATGTGAACTACCAGAGTGAAAACTCACTCATCACCAAGGGGATGGCACTAAGCCATTCATGAGGGATCTGCCCCCATGATCCAAACACCACTTACCAGGCCCCACCTCCAACACTGGGGATTACATTTCCACATGAGATTTGGAGAGGACAAATATCCAAATCATATCACTCTACCCTCAGACCCCAAATTTCATGTCCTCCTCACATTTCAAAATACAATTATGTCTTTGCAATAGCCTCCCAAAGTCTTAACTCATTCCAGCATTAAATCAAAAGTCCCAAGCCCCAAGTCTCATCTGGAGTTCCTTCCACTCCTGAGCTTAGGAGGTCAAAAACAAGTTATTTACTCCTAAGATACAATGGTGATACAAGAATTGAGTGTATACTCCCATTCCAAAAGGGAGAAATTGGCCAAAAGAAAGGGGTCAACAGGCCCCACACAAGTCTGTAATGGCAGGGCAGTCATTAAATCTTAAAGCTCCAAAACAATCTCATTTGACTCAGCATCCTGCATCCTGGTGTGAGGGGTGGGCTTCCAAGGCCTTGGGTAGCCCCGCCCCTATGGCTTCCCTGGATGCAGCCCACATGGCTGCTCTCACACGTTGGAGTCAGGTGCCTGCAGCTTTTCCACACTGAGGTTGCAGGCTGCCAGTGGCTCTACCATTCTTGGGTCTGGAGGGTGGAGATCCCCTTCCCACAACTGCATTCAACAGCTGAGCAATCCTGTATTTCCCCTCCATATTGCCCTAGTAGAGTTTCTCTATGGAGGTTCTGTCCCCGTGGCAGCCTTCTGCGTGGGCACCCAGGCTTTTCCATACATTCTCTGGAATCTAAGTGAGAGCTGCCAAACCTCGTTCACTCTTGCATTTTGTGCACCTGCAGTCTTAACACCATGTGGAAGCCGCCAATGTATACAGCAGCTTGTGCTCTCAAAAGCAACAGCCCAGGCTGGGCACAGTGGCTCATGCCTGTAATCCCAGCACTTTGGGAGGCTGAGGTGGGTGGATCACGAGGTCAGGAGATTGAGACCATCCTGGCTAACACGGTGAAACCCCATCTCTACTAAAAATACAAAAAATTAGCCGGGTGCAGTGGCGGGCGCCTATAGTCCCAGCTACTCGGGAGGCTGAGGCAGGAGAATGGCGTGAACCCGGGAGGCGGAGGTTGCAGTGAGCCGAGATCCCACCACTGCACTCCAGCCTGGGCGACACAGCGAGACTCCGGCTCAAAAAAAAAAAAAAAAAAAAAAAGCAGCAGCCCAAGCTGTACCTGGGCCCCTTTGAGCTGATGTTGGAGCCAGAGTGGCCAGGATACAGGGAATAGTGTCCTGAGGCTGTGCAGGGCAGCAGGGCCCTGGGCCTCCCCCACAAAACCATTCTTTCCTCCTAGTTCTCTGGGCTTGTGATGGGAGGGGCTGCCTTGGAGATCTCTGAAATGTGCTTTTTCCCATTGTCTTGGACATTAGCACTAGGCTCCTTTTTAGTCATTCTAATCTCTCTAGCAAATGGTTGCTCAATGGCCTGCTTGTATTCCTCTCTTGAAAATGCTTTTTCTTTCTCTGCCACACAGCTAGGCTGCAAATTTTCCAAACTTTTATGCATTGATTCTCTTTCAAATATAAGTTGCAACTTTAAGTCATTTCTTTGCTTCCCTGTCTAACTGTAGGTTGTTAAAAGCAGCCAGGCTGCCTCTTGAACACTTTGCTGCTTAGAAATTTCTTCTGTCAGGCTGGGCACAGTGGCTCATGCCTATAATCCTAGCACTTTGGGAAGCCAAGGTGGGCAGATCACTTGAGGTCAGGAGTTCGAGACCAGCCCGGCCAACATGGTAAGGCCCCGTCTCTACTAAAAATACAAAAATTAGCCAGACACAGTGGCAGGTGGCTGTAATCCCAACTACTTGGGAGGCTGAGGCAGGAGAATTGCTTGAACCCAGGAGGCAGAGGTTGCAGTTAGCCAAGATCATGCCATTGGACTCTAGCCTGGACGACAACAAAGTGAGACTCCATCTCAAAAAAAAAAACAAAACAGAATTTCTTCTACCAGATACCCTAAGTTATCATTCTTAAGGTATAACAAGGGTGACCTTTGCTGCAGTTCCCAGTAAGTTCCTCATTTCCATCTGAGACCTCCTCAGCCTGGCCTTCACTCTCCATATCACTATCAGCATTTTGTCACAACCATTTAACCAGTCTCTAGGAAGTTCCAAACTTTCCCTCATCTTCCTGTCTTCTTTGAAGCCCTCCAAACTCTTACAACCTCTGCCCATTACCCAGTTCCAAAGTCGCCTCCACATTTTCAGGTATGTTTATAGTAACACCCCACTCTTTGGTACCAATTTTCTATACTAGTCTGTTCTTGCATTGCTATTAAGAAATACCTAAGGCTGGGTAACATATAAAGAAAATAGTTTTAATTGCCTCAGGGTTCTGCAGGTTATACAGGAAGCATGGTGTCAGCATCTGCTCCTGGTGAGGGCCTCAGGAAGCTTCAGTCATGGTGGAAGGTGAAGGGGGAACAGGCATGTCACATGGTGAAAGCAGGAGTGAGAGCAAGAGGGGGCAGATGCCACATTCTTTTAAACAACCAGATCTCGTGTGAACCACCAGAGCAAGAATTCATTCCTCACCAAGGGGATAGTGCTAAGCTATTCATGAGGGATCTGCCCGCATGACACAAACTCCTCCCACCAGGCCCCACCTCCAACAGTGGAGGTTGCATTTCAATATGAGATTTTGAAGGGAAAAACACCCAAACCATATCAATAAGAAGAAGAGAAAGAGCCAGTCACAGTGGCTCACACCTGTAATCTCAGCACTTTGGGAGGCCGAGGGGGAACACATGAGGTCAGGAGTTCAAGACCAGCCTGGGCAATATGGTGAAACTCCATCTTTACCAAAAATACAAAAAATTAGCCAGGTGTGGTGGCATGCACCCACAGTCCCAGCTACTCAGGAGGCTAAGATGGGAGGAACACCTGAGCCTGGGAGGTAGAGGTTGCAATGAGTCAAGATGGCACCACTGCACTCCAGCCTGGGTAACAAAGTGAGACCTTATCTAAAAAAAAAAGAGAGAAAGAGAACAAAAAGAAAGAGGAGATGGAGAAGGAGGAAGAAGAGGAGATGGAGAAGGAGGAAGAAGAGGAGGAGGGAGACAAGACTAAGAAAAGGAAAGGAGGCAATTAGACAATCAGGGAGGGAAAGAAGGAGAGAGGGAGGTAAGCTCGTTGATAAACATCTAAAGAGGCATTCTACTTTAAGACTAGAATTATCTTGGCTTACTTCTTTTCCAGTGAACAAAATATACTCCGGTTTGTTTGTTTGTTTTATTAAAGGGTCTAAAAATGTTTTCCTTTCTTCCACAGTTCACATTGAACATCATTCTTTTTCTCACTGAGTGTATCATCTAAACTTCATTCTTCTCACTGAGTGTATCATCTAAACTTCATTCTTCTTCTCACTGAGTGTATCATCTAAACTTCATTCTTCTTCTCACTGAGTGTATCATCTAAACTTCATTCTTTTTTCTCACTGAGTGTATCATCTAAACTCAATTCTACAAGGCCTAAATTATTTCCTTTAATTTCAAATTTAGTTTTTAATGACACATTCACACGGCTGAAAATTCAGAAAGTAACAAAAGAGTAAAGGATGCTTTTACCGGCTGTTTCTACTTTAAAAAAAAAAAAAAAAAAAAGATAGCAGAGGGCTGGGCACAGGGGCTCATGCCCACCCTTTGGGAGGTGGGAGGATTATTTGAGCCCAGGAGTTCAAGACCAGCCTGGGCAACACGGTGACACCTTATCTCTACCAAAAATTTGAACATTCACCGGGCATTGTGGCATGCGCCTGTGGTCCCAGCTACTCAGGAGGCTGAAGCAGGAGGGTCACTTAAGCCTGGAAGGTCAGGGCTCCAGTGAGGTATGACTGTACCACTGCACTCCAGCCTGGACGACAGAGTGAGCCCCTGTGTCAAAGAAAAAAAAAAAAAAAGACAACAGAGGAATATTTTGCCTCCAACTTTTCTTGAATGTCTTTGATTATCACTTGTCATTTGACCACAGAGAATTAAAAAAGAAACAAATGGCTGGGCACAGTGGCTCACACCTGTAACCCCTGCACTTTGGGAGGCCTAGGAAGGTGGATTGCTGGAGCTCAGGAGTTCAAGACCAGCCCGGGCAACATGGTGAAACTCTATCTCTACCAAAAATACAAAAAATTAGCCAGGTGTGGTGGCACATGCCTGTGGTCCCAACTACTCAGGGGGCTGAGATGAGAGGATTGCTTGACCCTGGGAGGCAGAGGTTGCAGTGAGCTGAGATCATGCTACTACACTCCAACCTGGGTGGCAGAGTGAGACCCCATCTCAAAAAAATAAAATACACAAATGAAGCTCTCCACTAATATTGGTCCTGGGGAGGCTGGCCTCTGTCAGCACCAACCACGTCCAGGACAGGATGAAACATTCATGGTTGGACCATCAGACACAATCCACAGTCCACAGGCAATTAGGACACAGACCCAGCACTGTGTGACATGTTATGTTTAAAACTCTGAGCCCAGCATTAGGCCTGTCTTTTTAGTATATTTATGTTGATTTAAGTTACTTGATAATCATCGACTCAGTATGGTTTAAAGAAAATCAAAGCCACTGACTCTTTAAGTCTAGGGAGCATTTGCTAATCCCAGTAACTGTATATAATTGTCAAATTTCCAATCTCTGAAATGACCCTTTAGACACATACTGATGGGGCAGGCTGTTGAACTTTTGCAAAGAACACTTAACCTTCTGCAGAAATGGTGTAAAATACAGGCTTGGGGAATGAGCTGGTCCACTCCAGTGCCCCCGCCTCCTGTCCACGCCAGGCACCTAAGAAGCTGCCCAATCACTATAATTTCGGGTGCTATTAGCTTGCCAAGTGCTTTTCATCTCTTAAAGGCTTCCCAAGGACCGAGGGATAAACCAGGAATGTTGTATCTTTTATTCCATTATTTTAAGGATAAATTACTGCTTAGTCAAATTTGTTACGTCGAGATGGGATATGCAGAAACCCCTGTGTTTCAATTATGGTCAATACTGCATCTCATTTCTAGGATTTAAGTGTAGTTTGGGAACATCAAAATCCTTTTCAAACTCTGGGATTTGCGTCGAAATTGTTAACATCTTTCTCTGTTAAAACAAAAATTAATTTCACTAAATTGCAAAAATAAGCCTGAGGAATCTAGAACCCTGCGGAAGATTGAATAGGTATTGAAATTCATTTTCAGAGAGGCCTGCAGGTGGCGCCATAAGCAAACGGTCTTACCCTCGCCCACCAACCTACTCTCCCCAGAATTAAAAAAGGAGGAAAACAGGAAGATCTTAGCTCACATGGTAAAGGGGAGGAGAGCCTAGGAAAACTACAGATTCGTAAACTATCATATAGAATCGTGCTGCCATAATAAAAAATTCAGTAATTAAAATATTGATTATGGAATTGCCTGCTTCCTTTGTATTAAATATGTGCAGTGTATAAATAAAGATAATTTTCAGTTGACTCTTTTATGATACCATAATAACAGCCCAATCCTCATTTGTGTGTTAAACGTGTTCTTTAACAAAATTATACATTTACTGTTGCAATGTAACTAGCTGGGTTTTCAGCCTTCATCTAATTTTCCAGAATGGTACTTCTGCAGTCCTAACATTCTTTGCTTAATCACTCCAATAAAAACAGTGGATTTCTTTGTAATGCAATTTGTAAGCAATAAACATGATTGAGAATGCAGTATTTGCTGTCGACTATGTTTAACACAGGGTTTTAATTTAGTGGGTAATTATTCATTTGGTAGACGCTTTTTCCATTCACATTTATTTTCCCTGCTCTTAAGAAAGTTCGTAAGTTTGGAGAACCTTGGAAAACCAGGGTTGTGGCGTATTTGATGTAAGCCAGAGTTTGATACAGATGTTATCGCAAGAGAACATTTTTTTTTATCTGCTAAAGACAGGAGGTCACATTAACTCGTAATACAGACACATAAAAATGTGATTATGGGTTCTAAACAGAACGCAGTAGGCTCCTAGTTAACACAATGAGATTTCTAGGAAGTGATGCATAAATTCTTCAAAAATGACACATTTCTCACGTTCCATTCCAATTAAATTACTGAGGCAGCTAACAGCCATGAGCACAAAGTACGGGATAAAATGAGGGTTTGCTTCTTGTAACTGTGTCTCTGTGAAAGTATATTTTTATGAGAAGCAGTTAATATTAAGCTATTATTTTTCAGCTGTGCTGGAAGGGATGTCTTGAGCCTTTCTTGGCGCGCTCTCCCCAGAAGAGCCTCCCCCTTTGTTTCTTGGGTTTGCTGACAGGAAGAGCGCATTGCTCCACCGGCTACCGCCTTCACCTGGGGCTATGGAGTGAAAGGGACCAGCCCAGGAAGGGGTCCCCAGCGCCAGTCCCCAAGGGTGGGTCTAATCGCTGCCCAGAGGCCCTCAGCCAGGAGATTCAAAGGCAGGAGGCGTCCCCTCCGCTCCGCTCCCCCCTACCCGCAGCGCCCGGCCGGGATGGGAGGTGCGGGGCTGGCCCCCACTCGCGATCCGCGAACACGCGGGGCCCGTCCTCCACGCCCAGCTCAGGCTTCAGGGACACGAGCGCCCCGCGGCTGCGCGGCGTGGGAGGGGGTTCCGACAGCCTGCGGAGCCCAACCCCACCCTCCCCAGACCCGCTCGCAGCAAGAGGGGTTCAGGGCTGTCTCCCCGAGAAGGAGGCCCGAAGAGCTTGGAGCCGCCAGGAGGGGTGGGGCCGGAGAAGGCGTCGGAAGACAAAAGGATGTGAGGCTTTAAATTCAAAAAGATGTTTTGAAAGCCACGCGCTGGGGTTTGAAAGGCGCTGGGAGGACGGCGGCAGAGCGATCCCAATCAGAAATGCGATTTGAAGTCCTAATGAACTTGATTGCGTGAACATTTATAATCCCCCATGGCCCTAAATGAAATCAGATATAATCAGCAGATACAGGGAAGGGAGTGTTTACAGCCGACGCCGGGCGGCCGCGGGACGGGGAGATGCGGCCCCGGTATTGATGTCGAAAATGATGGATAACGCGGGAATGGCAAATATACTATTTGTCTAATGGCTCGGCAATTAAATTCCCCTGTAAATGACCCATGCCTCATTTCATCCTAATCTATGGAATTTTGATTGAATTCGTCAGCTCTAATTGAAAAATACTGCACTTTAATGTCTGCATTGCAGTTTCAGGACGAGAGTGGTTTTAATGAGACAGTGCCCCCATGACCCTGGAATATTTGAGACTTTTATTCGGAATTTAAAGCCAGGAGATTGCTCGACTGAGCCCTGAGATTTCCTCTCCTGTATCCACGTCCATCCATCTCCAGACGCGATTTAATAAACGCACTTGAGGATAAATGCGCCCCCGACCCTCGCGCCGACGTGTTACCCCACGGGCGCCCCTCCTCGGAATAAGGGGCGGCGGAGGCCGGGGCGGCGCGGGGGTCGGGGGACTCAGAAGGTCCTAGTCCCTCCCTGGCCCAAGTTTCCCTGCCCTCCCTGCCACCCTGGTCCCCAGGCACTGTCGCGGACCCCAGCCTCCGCCTTCCCTAGGCCAAACCTAGGCGACCTCCCTGGACGAGGAGGCCTGGCTGCCTGCCACCCGCGCACTGGGAGAAGGGACTTGTGCACTCGGAGAAGGGCCCGGGCCCCGACGCGCTTTATATGCAAATGGCGAGACGAAGCCATCCCTGAGAAATTAGCTACTTGCTGAAGCATATTTACTAGATTGAAATGAGTTAAAGAGAAACATTTTAAGTCGTGCAAACGAGATAATTGGGCCGCATTAAAGCTGGGGATGTTTGCCCCTTTCAAAAAAAAAAAAAAACCGCCGGAGGAGGAGAGCAGTAAAAGCACGCGTAGAAATGAAGCCCCGGCTGGTCAGAGACCGGAAATCCGGTAGTACACGGGACGGGTTCCCTCGGGGATCTCGGAGGGGAGACCCCCATCCGGGAGGACCTGGAGGCAGCGCCCCTCCCGCCCCGGCGCGCGCGGCCCATTTCCCTCTTTCCAAGGGGCCAATCCTCACCGCGGCCCGCAGGGGGCGCGCTCAAGCCAAGGTCCTGCGGCCAGAACTGTGCCCAGTGGGAACGAAGGGCGAGGCCAGCCCTTAGTCCTGGGCCGGCAGTTCGGGTCCCGCCCCCAAATTCGCCCCCCTCCCCCCCATCTCCAGCGGTGTTCAAAACTCTGATGGCATGGGGGGGGGTTGAGGGGGTGGCCCTGGGGAGACGGAGTGCGGGGGCAAGCAAGAGGCCTAGGTGCACGCATTGCCTATCCCCGACCCACAAGAATGTAGCTGAGGTTTTGCACACTTATTTAAAGTAAAATAATCCAAAATGACAGAAAAGCCTTCTCCCTGGGAAGGCCATGCCTGGCGCCCTGGCGATGCCAGACTTAGTGCTGAGAGCAGACGGCAGAGGGGGGACTCTCCAGGACCCGGGACGGCCTCCGCGCCTCCGTCTGGGTTCGTGCGATGGGGATGGCGCTGCGCCCACCCAGTAGAGTCGCTCGCGGGCTCTCCCTTCCCGGGAGAGGCGGCGTGTGTTGTGAAATGTCACACTGCATCCCGTTCCATTGGGTGGCCTCTGGTCTGTTTTTAGATGTTCCAGAGGCCGGGCGCGGTGCCTCACGCCTGTAATCCCAGCACTTTGGGAGGCCGAGACAGGTGGATCACTTGAGGTCAGGAGTTCGAGACCAGCCTGGCCAACATGGCGAAACCCTGTCTCTACTAAAAATACAAAAATGAACCGGGCGTGGTGGCACGTGCCTGTAATTCCAGCTACTCGGGAGGCTGAGGCAGGAGAATCGCTTGGACCTGGGAGACAGAGGTTGCAGTGAGCCGAGATTGCGCCACTGCATTCCAGCCTGGGTGTCAGAGTGAGACACTGTCTCAAAAATTAATTAATCAATTAATAATAAATAAATAATAAATGCCCCAGAATCTGGTGCCCAGAGGCTGCCCTCCCACGGATACTCTCACTCCGAGAGCACAGGCTTTCGCCCCTGGCTGGCCCGCACTCCCCAAGCGCCCTGCAGCGTGCTCTCTCCTGCAGCTGCCCTCCTGAGCATCCTCTCTGGGCCAGGCGCCCAGCCCACGTGTGCTACACGATCGAGTTGAGTGCCCAGTGCCCATATCAACTCGTGCTATATTAATTATCCCCTTTCTTGGGACACAGTCAGGCCGCTGGTGGAGGAGAGCGGGGATTCCCGCCCACTAGGCAAATGGAACTGCAGATGGGGAGTGGCCTCAGCTGCAGCCCAGGACCTTCAGGCCCAGACGTCCGAGGGCTTCCTATCTATCCCCTTCTGGGACCTGCTCAGGGTGAGGCAGAGCCGGGAGAACCTTACATGGATTCTTTTTTCTTTTCTTTTTTTTTTTTTTTTTTGAGACGGAGTCTCGCTCTATAGCCCAGGCTGGAGTGCAGTGGTGCAATCTCGGCTCACTGCAAGCTCCGCCTCTCGGGTTCACGCCATTCTCCTGCCTCAGCCTCTCCGAGTAGCTGGGACTACAGGCGCCCGCCACCACGCCCGGCTAATTTTTTTGTGTTTTTAGTAGAGACGGGGTTTCACCGTGGTCTCGATCTCCTGACCTCGTGATCTGCCCGCCTCGGCCTCCCAAAGTGCTGGGATTACAAGCGTGAGCCACCGCGCCCAGCCCCTTACATGGATTCTATAAGGAAGCCGAGGCAGGTTTTCTAAGATCACCTCCAAAATCCGACGGTATTTCTTACACCTTCAGCAATCATGGAGGTCTGATTTTTTTTCCCCATCATTTATGACAAAGGCTTCTCTGGTGGCCTGGGTGTTTAAAATGAAAAGAAACTGGTGATCTTTTTCCTGTCCAACTATAGGCGTGAGAAAGACATACCTCTCAGCCCTTCTGACCCCTAGGGATGGACAGTCCGGTCCTACCCTGGATCAGAGCCCAGCCAGCCTCCACCGCGGATGCCATTACTTACGCGGTACATAGGGGGCGCTCCGGGTGCTTGAGCGCCCTGCACACCCACGAGGCTCTTCAGGTTAATACTTCAAAAATTGTGAAGCCTTAAATAAAACTATTTCCTGCCATTCCCTCATTAACTATAAAATCTATTAATACTTATTTGAGTTATGTTTACAGATAGGAAATAACCTTGTTAGACAGCTAAAAATATAATGTAAAACTACATTATAAAGTTCACTTCATTTGAAAGTATAACTTTCCAAATAACTTACAATACCGGGAATTAACTGAACGTGAAGCTTTTTTGGTTAGAATAAAGTTAAACTTTAAAAAGTCTCTCATCTCTTAAGGTTTCCAGGATTGTCTTGTTTGTGCTTTAACTGGGTCTACAAGAAACTTGAGAACTGGGGGAAATTGATAATAATAACCAAGAGATAGACTAGGAATATCACGGTAACAATTAGATTCTAAAACACTCACCTCCATAAAATAAGGAGATGGGGAGGGAATGAGGTTGGGTAAGTAGAGGAAGATGAAAGTCCCTGAACTCAGTGAAGGCATCAAAGTTGGTCACATGATATCCAGTCCAATCATCGTCATTTTCTGAGCCATGATCAATTTCAGCTCTTTCTAAAGCTTCAATGTTCATTATTGTCACAGACTTCAGGGAACAGGTTTGTCCAGGTGGAGACAAGCCAGATTAGCTTCTGACTTTGGTTCATTTCCCATACTAGCTTTTCTCATATGCCCAGAGGGAGAGCTGGGAGGCAGAGGGCCTGGAAGAGGCCCATTCACAAAGTCACTGTCAGCGGTGGCTGCTGTGCTGTGGCCTGGTCACACTAGGCATCTGACACACATAGGACCCCCCCAGAACCAGCCCCCAGCTCTTCTGGTGTCAATGGCTATGTCCCCTGCAGATAGCAATTGCCCGCCTCCATGTGTGGGTGTAAAGGAACCGCAGGGAAATGACACACGGTCCTGTGAATGACTTCCCCCTGCAGGGGTGTTTTAAAGTCACTGTGCAGAATAAATACTAGATAGCGAAGTCTGAACACCTTTTCTTTAACTCTGTGTTCATCATTTGGAGAGAAAGAAAAAAAAAACACTCGCTATGCACAGACACACACACACACACGGACAACATGCCCCATGCAAAATGTTTTCATTTCCTACAAAACCCAGAAATGTCCTCTAGGAATGTCTGAGAGACAGCATTCTGGATTCCAACAATTTTCTGGATTCTTCCCACCGTGACTCAAAGAATTACTCTCTCCTCATTCCCTCAGGTTCCTATTTATTTCACACACACACTAGCAGTTTTTGGTCGCTAGCTGGAAATACTTTGGGATCTTTGGATTTGTTCTCTGACCTCACTCTTGGTTGCCTCTTTTTTTAAAGCTTGGGGACTTCAGGCCACACCCATAGGGAGATGTAATTGTTTGCAGCAAAGTCATGCAAATTGAGTTCTCCGTATTTTTTCCCATGATAAATGGAAGAAACTCAAAGGTTTCAAAGGCCAAGGAGGTCACCATTCCCAATTATTTCTGCAATCATCAAGAAGGGGCTGTGTACTTAAAGAACCTGAGGCACTGGAACAATTGCAGATCTAAAAACAAAGAGGCTCTCCTTCCTGTGAACTCATCCCGACCTTCTTGGCCAGTGGCAGAGAATGATCAGGAGGTGTGACTTAACTGTGGAAATGTTTGAGATGGCCCCAGCCTACCTTGCATTTCTGACGGCTCAGGAGCTGGCTCAGCCTCTTGTGAGACCATGACCTCACAGCCCACTTTGGAGCCCAGGATAGGTGAGGGTTCCAAGAGCCTGAAGGCGGTGGGGGCAGTTGAGTCTGTCGTCACTGGCTCTGGTTCTCCAGGGCTTTCAAGCCTCTCAAACAAGAGCAAAGATCTACCCTGGGATGCTCCTCCGGTGTGGAAATGTGTCTGCCCCAGCTGCTTTCAGGGCAAGTGTTCTTTTCTCTGATTCTGTAAGTCTGGTGCCCTACTTTAAGTGAAGTGATCCTGTTTACTTTCTTTAAAGGACGGGAATCTGTTGCCCTCACTTTTTTGTTAACAGAATGGAGCCCCCACCACCTCGCATCAGCACACACTCCCCTCCTGTTCTCTCCTGGGAAAAGTCCATCAGTTAGGGTGATTTCCCTGAGGAGCTTTCTCTGATAGGCACGGGGTCCTTTAGAACAATGTCAATGGGGCTAGTTGATCAGTTACAGACACACCTACCCTTGAGTTTTACAGATGAGCTTATTTCTGAGTGACGTTTCCCTGGGAATTCCAATGACTTCTGAATGACTTTTACAACGACTTTCGCATGACTTTTACAATGACTTTCGCCTGGGAGTTCCACCTGGGGGCATTTGTTACAAGCGACAGAGGCCATTCCAATTCTCCCTCCCCATTTAGCCAACATCTCTCCTTTCCATTCATACCCAACGCTGTGCCCCTGTCTTGTGACATTCTTTTCAGGAGGAGGAAATAACCAGAGGAAATTCAGGCTCTGCTTTGCAGGATTTTCTGGAAGAAGAAACAGTTCTTGCTACAGCAATCACTGCTCATTTGGTCCCGGAAGAAGTTAAAGTTGGAGGGGTGCCCCTGGTGTGGATGGCTGTTGATTCAACACCCTTCTGCTCCCTCCAGCGCGGTTTCTAAAGGGTTAAATGCGTGCACTCCGGGTAGACCTCATCCTCTTTAAAATACTACTTCCCTGAAGGGGAAGTCGGGGTCTTCGTGGAGGCAGCGGCTGGGGACTTGGTTTGGGGTGTCCAGGAGTCCGGGGGGGTTCCAGCCTCCAGGGAAGACTCATAGGGTCCATGGCCTGCCTCTCCTAGACACACGGTCTCCTGGCGAGCATTGGAAGCTCATGGGGCCCGCGGCTAAGCGCCGGCCATCGTCTCTGGCCTGCTGCTGCCTCCTTCTCCATGTGTTGGACGCTGGCTACGTCCAGCCCAGGCCCATTGCGACGTGCGCGCAGCCTTCCAGGACGAGGCAGGTGGGATGCTGCGCCCGCACGGTAGCGGACCCGGGCTCCTCAGGAGGGCTGCCCGAGAGGCCATTCCGAAAGTCCCCAGCCCAGGCCAAAGCGCACCCCCTCACCCCTCCGTGCCCTCTGCCCGGCTCCCAGGCCGCGGTTCACGCGGCCTGGGGATTAGCATCTCTGTGAAGTCCCGCAAACAATGCCTGCTGTGCGGGAGATGAAAGCCGGGCGCCGGGTGGCAGGGCGCGTTTGAAGTCCCCTTAAGGTGCGGCCTCGGGAATCCGAGGGAGCAGATGGGAGGAGATAAAGCCAGGTGAGAAGCGCCTGGCGGCCGGCGTCTCCCTCCCCAACACTCCAGGGGCTGGGGTTCGCCGACAGACGCGGCCTCCAGAACCCCGGCCGGAGCCAGACCCGGGCAGGACACAAGGGGACACCACTACCGCCCGCACCCACGGCCTCCGCCCGCACAGCTGCAGCCCTTGGGCCCGAGCCCCCAGCCTGGCCTCCCCCTGGTGCTCCCTCTTCCCAGGCTGGGAGCCCCGGGGCGGGCGTACGCCTCAGTCCCCACGGAGAATCCCCCTTTGCCTGGCTAGGTGCTCCCGGAGAGACGCGCGGTGAGCGCGGGCGCCGGGCTTCCAGGACGAAGGCGATGGGCGATCAGTTACCCCCAGCCTCAATCGTTAGGGCTGCTCTGAAAAAGAACTAGGACATCCGCAAGCGCCCTCGGACATCTGGATCCCGGCAGGGGGAGCCGAGTTCCGCGTGGAGTTGGGGTAGTCCCGGGCTCCAAGCGCACGCAACGCTCGCCCGGGTGCGCCGTCGGCGCGACAGCGCCCGCCGCCCCAGGGGCTCCAGGGCTGTGTAGCATCCCATCCCCGCCCTCCCATTCCCAGATCCCACGAGGGCTCGCCACGCGGGCCGAGCGGCTGTGGCTCCTCCTGTTCCTAGTCGCTGGAGTAGAGAGGGCGGCGCAGGTGTGAAGGGTCACGTTTCCCAGCCTTCAGGCCTGCAGATAACATTTTCCAACTCCCAGGAGGAAATGAAGAAGAAGAAGAAGAAGAAAAAAAAAAAAAAACCCCTCCCCTTCACATTTCTATTTTGCGGTTGTTTTGTTTCTGCTACTTTGAGGGTGGGGGACAAAAAGCAAAGTTTCTACATAAGAATGTCGCAGCACACACAGTCCCGCAAAGTGTTTCTTCTTCAGGGCGCTTTAGAAAACCCTCTGTCCTGCTTTCTGCATGGTCAAGGAGCAGAATAATGAAACCAAAGACTTTTATTTTATAAACCACTTGATCTTTGCTTGGGAAACTCTATTAATTGAATGGGTTTGCCTTTTTTGCCAGTCCCCTTTATCATTATTTATGGGCTTTAAATTGTTTAAAGTTCCCTTGACGTTCAATTTACAAGTTTGGGGACTTTTTTTGTTCTGCCTTTTGTCCTGGAGAAAGACATCGTGTTGGAAGTGCTTTGAAAAGCCAAACATGAGAGGTCGGCAATGAAAGGGAAGCGGGCGAGATCCCTTTTAATTCCGTCCTGTTGGTGAATGGCTCTTTTACATAATTGCAGGAGCTATTTCAAAGCCAGCCAAGGGCTGACTTCACTTAGAACCACATGGAGTCTATTTTGGGCTTTCAGATTAAAAAAAAAAAAAAAAAGCTGAATAAAATGTTTAAAAAGATGAGGCTTCAATGCTTTCTGCTACTTGCAAATTGGTGTGTCTGATGGGGAATTTTACACAAGCACCCCTTTGTAAGTGCGTCCTGGGCTCGGGAGGGACTGTTCAGGGTTAGCTGGGTGTGAATCCCAATTGCCCTTCCATAAATAAAACCCATCCCAAGTTATTTCCCAACTATTGCCAGGAGCAAGAGCTGCAGCTATGACCAAAAGATCGGGCTTCTCAAAATCCCTGTAAATAAAAACAACTCGGTCGCCCGAGAAACCAGCCTGTCGCCTAGGACTGGGCGACTGGCGGGAGCGCCAGACCCTCGAGGCCCGCAGGATTCCCCGCGTCCTCCGAGACCACGGGTGCCCACACCGTATCCTCTCCACGACCACCCGCGACCTCGACTCTGGCGGCGGCAGCGAAGCGCGCGATTCGCGGTGTTTCCTCCTCCGGACTGGGCTGGGCTGGGCAGGCCAGCACAAGTTTGCTGCATGAATATTCATTTACTTGTGCGTTTTCTATTTCACCCTCAACCTTAATACATCTGCATGCAAGCGCAGCCTGAGACAACCCCGAAGCGAGGGGCCAACTTAATTACGATCAGTTCTTCGGAATGTCTGAGGTTTTAAGCGGCATAATCTGAACCTGACACTAGCCTAGCACCTGTCGAGCAAAGTGCCCAGGGGCTGAGCTATCTTCATCTAGGGGGGAAGAGGGGAGGGAAGTTCAAGAAGTTAACTGGAGTTGGAGGACCCAGCTCTCCCTTCGGGTGCGTCCTTCATTTTTCCTAATTGGAGGGGGGAGGGGACAAAGTTGCAAACATCTGTGCCCGGTGATTTTCCCGCGCAGTCTGGGCCGAGCTGAGTCACGGAGGACTCTGCAGTTTGAGGCTGTTACGAGCTAAGCAGGTAGGAATCCGGAGGATGGATAAGCCATGTATCTGTCGCTCCTGTCCATAAATCTCTCCGAGGAGCCGAGAAAAAACTCTAAAGGCTTTTATTATCCGCAGTCCCCACGCTCTGAACGCTTTGCAGGTAGCTGAGGTGCCCCGAATGAATCTTGTTAATCACGCCGAAACACAAGGATCTTTTTATGACACGAACAGTCGTTTTCTAAGCAGTTAAGCATTAGATGAGAAAGTATTACCGCATTGCATTTGTGAAAAAGGCACTAGTAAATAAAATTCATATTGATGAGAATTATCTGAACTCACTAATAAAAGATTAGTATTATAACCCCTGCAGTCAATACTTTCTATGGCAATTTATGGATGCAAATAACATGCCATCAAATTATTTCAAGTGTAGCTATAATTCGACGGACCTAAATCTTCTTGCTGAACTTTAAATGTAGAATAATCACCAAAATAATCAAAGGAATCCCTGTCTCTCGGAGGGTAATCAGGCGACAAAAGTCCCTAGAACAATATTTTTGCGGCGAAATAGCAAAGTGCATGGCAAACCTGCCTAGGTAAAATGAGTAACAGCTTCCCCGGGCATGCCAGTGGCAAGCCGGAAGGGCCCCGGCTGTAGCCACGTAAATCAAGGAAGGAGTGGAGCTTTTCTTAGTATTCAGAAAACAAGGTAATGGCACCCAAGGCTGTGTTACTGTAACTATCTCATAATGAGAGGGAGCATTTATTATGCTCATAAAGATATCAGCCTTTTGCCCTGGGCTTCGATTTTTTTTTTTCTTTTTCTTCTTTTCTGGGAATGAAGAAGGAAGGATAGAGCCTGGAGATCCTACAGACACCTCCTTCTCCATGGATCCCAGAGGGAATTCATTTCCCCTCACACTGCCTAAGCCACCTCGGGGTCTGGGCGTGAAGTCAAGGGAGGCAATCCAGGCAGCGTCCTAATGAATTCCTTTCAAACCGCCTGCTGCCGGAGCGATCTATTACTGCGGCCTGGAGTGGGGAAACGCGCTCGAGACGTCTTTGTCCCGGTGGTGGTGGGGAGGGAGGAGGCGAGGAGGAGGAGAGGGCTGGCGGCGGGACCAGCGAGTTTTCCCAGCGCCCCGGGGCGCCAAGGACACACCCTCCCCTCTCTCCTCCAGGCCTGCTGGGTGGGCAGTGGGTCTCCGGCGGGACTCCTGGCAGAGGAGCTGATCTGGGATTAAGACGTCCCCCGGGGGGCCTTGGGGTTAGAGCGAGAGAAAGAGGAAGAACGCGAAAAAAGAGCTTCAAAGAATCGGGTCGATAAATTCATAAAGATCGATTTATCTTTATCTCCCAACTAAATGTGCTTGTAAGTGATACATAACACACGTCCAACACGGGCCAACTCCCCAACCACTAGCTCCTCGGCGTGAGCTGATTTTTAATGACCGAACTAACAATGCCCTTCTTTCCTTCTCCCCAACCCGGTGCTGTTGGCGGTTCAGGGCTGACGTCTAGACCCGGGAAGTTGAAGCCCGGGCCTTGGAGGCGCGAGGAAGCCCCGCGCGCGCTAGCGCGCTCTGCACGGTCTGCCGTTGTCACGAAATGATTCCATTTTTAAAGGGAAGACAAGAGCTGAAAGTTTTTTGTTTGAAAATGGAGGAGGGGATAAGAACGTCCCTAGTTTCCCTCCACCCCCAAATTCCCTTACTTTCAAGTTTGGGGGTCTTTACCATTGTCGAGAACAGGGGAAACATCCTGAGGGGATCGGCTCCATCCCGCAGTCAGCAAAGAGGAACTGCGCGCCCTCGAGTCCTCGCGCTGGAAACCGGGCGGCGGCGCCAGGGTGAGCACTCCCTGTGTTCGCAACGTGCTTAATTAGCGCCTATTTACAAAACGCAGCTTTTATTTGAGCAAACATCATAAAGCTTTCATCAGGATAATCTCACGTTATACAGTCTGGAGGCACAGCAACTCCCCCCTTTCCTCCCCGAGGATGGAGCAGATAAAGGACTCTCTTTATTATCATAATTATCGTGGTTGTTATTTTGGGGCGCTCTGGCAAAGTGTGTAAATAGGTACGATGATTAAGAATGTCATGAAAAATGAGAGACGGGCTCGCTCACGGGAGGGCCCAGCCCGGGATGGGGGAAGCAGCAGCCTCCCCGCCCCACCCGGAGCGCGGACCCGCAGCGAGCAACCCGGCGGGTTTCCGTCGGCGGGCAGGCGCTGCCAGCTCCTAGCCTTCGCCCCGGGGGTGGCTCTGGAGGGGCAGGACCCTGCCCCCAACTCCAGGACCCTCGCCGGGACCCCAGGCGCAGCCAGAGCACCCAGCGCTGGAGTGAGCCGCAGGCAGGTTGGTTCCATGGCAAATACAGTAAAAGAAATAAAGCGCCCCCCGCCCAGCCGTGGGGGTGCGGGCCCCGGAGGCTACCCTTCGAGGCGGCCTCGACAAGGCTGCAGGGCCCCAAGGTCCGAGCCTTGGAGGTGCCATCCGCCCCTCTCAAGTTTGCGCGGCACTGGCTAGGCATGCAGGCTCCGGCTCCCCGGCCCGCGCGCTCCGACGGTGGCGCCCGCAGCCCGCTGGAGGCCAGCTTGGGTGGAAAGGGCGGGGCCCCACTTTCGCCCCACCCCCGCCCCGCTCAGCCAATGGCCAGCGGCGCCCAGCCCCACGTGAGGCGAGCCAGGCCAGGCGGCAGGCAAAATGTGAATGAGAAAGAGGAGCGCGATTTAAAGGTGCTGGCGGCGCCCGCCGGAGACAAGTACGCCGGCTTCGCGCCCTCCCCAGCGGCCCGCGGGAGGCGACGGACGGCGGGACAGACGGACGGACGGACGGCAGCTTACCGGGGCCGAGGGCCGCACCCGCGACGCGCGCGGGCTCCGACGGGCAAGCGGCGGACGGGGGCTCCGGCAAGCCCGCGGGGCCCGGGCGCCCTCTCCACTCCGGGGCGCACGGCCTCACCCCGCACACCCCCTGCACCCGCCGGGCATGCAGCGGGCCCAGGACTGAGGGGCGGAGGCGTCTGCTCTCCGGGTCCCGCTCGGCCCCTGCCCGGCGCTCCTGGCGGTGCTCCCGGCGGCCGGCGGGCTTCCTGGCGGCGGCGCGGCGCGGGGACTTTTCGCCTCTCGCTGGCCTCTCCCGAGCGCGTCTATGAGCGCAGCGTTCCCGCCGTCGCTGATGATGATGCAGCGCCCGCTGGGGAGTAGCACCGCCTTCAGCATAGACTCGCTGATCGGCAGCCCGCCGCAGCCCAGCCCCGGCCATTTCGTCTACACCGGCTACCCCATGTTCATGCCCTACCGGCCGGTAGTGCTGCCGCCGCCGCCGCCGCCGCCGCCCGCGCTGCCCCAGGCCGCGCTGCAGCCAGCGCTGCCGCCCGCACACCCTCACCACCAGATCCCCAGCCTGCCCACCGGCTTCTGCTCCAGCCTGGCGCAGGGCATGGCGCTCACCTCTACGCTCATGGCCACGCTCCCCGGCGGCTTCTCCGCGTCGCCCCAGCACCAGGAGGCGGCAGCGGCCCGCAAGTTCGCGCCGCAGCCGCTGCCCGGCGGCGGTAACTTCGACAAGGCGGAGGCGCTGCAGGCTGACGCGGAGGACGGCAAAGGCTTCCTGGCCAAAGAGGGCTCGCTGCTCGCCTTCTCCGCGGCGGAGGCGGTGCAGGCTTCGCTCGGTGAGTCGGCGGCGCGCGCAGCCTGGACGCGGGGGCGGGAGGAGGCGGGGGCGGGTCAGCGCCGGGTTCCCGCGGGAGACCAAGGGGGCGAGGCCGCGCCCCCGCTCGACCCCCGCCGGAGGAGCTGGAGGATGAGGCTCGGCTGTGCCGCTGGGCCTCCAGGGGACATTCAGAGCCACGCAACAAGCGGAGTCTAGGGAGGCGGGGGGCATTTAGCGCCCGGCGACCAGCTGCTGCCCTGGGCCACGTATCTATCTGACGATGCGTTTGGCCGAGGCCGCCTCTGCCTCTCCGCGGTGACCTGGGGTTCCGGGTAGATTGCAGCCTCTAGGGGAGACGGGTTGGGCTGCGCGTCTCAGCTGTGCGTGTGCCCAGGGGCTCCCAGACTTTTTAAACCCCTTCGCTGGTCTTGCTACTTGTCCGGGAGAAACGGATTGCTGGGAGGCTGTGTCTGTGTGTGTTGGGGGTGTCTGGTGGGAACTTCTAAGACCACAAAACATCCCTTTGACCAACGTTGTCTGTCTCAAAAAAGACGGTCTGGGATCTGCACGTCCCTACGCCTCCACTCTGGTTAGGAAGCAATTGAGGTTCATTAAATTTTCACGTTCGGGGGGCGGCAGGATGGATCGTGAATCCCCCCATCAGTCCTCAACCAGTCCCCACCCCAGGGACAAAGCGGGCAATCTCTTGGGCCTCGCGCCTCCTGCTACTTCTCCTGACGCTGCCGAGGCTGGGAGGGTGCGGGGGAGGCATGGCGGCCCTTTGAGTGATGGTTCTGGGCAAAGGGCCGTCGCCTGTACTGCCTCCTCTCCTTTGAGCTTTCTCACGCTCCCCCCACCCCTCTTCTACCCCTCAAAGGCCAGGAAATCACAATGTGTTAATGTCATAGAAAGACAATCCGCTAAAGGGCGGGGGGCGGGGGGGCGCAGAATGTCCAAGTGACGGTGGGAAGGAGAAAGGAAGGCCAGTGTGCGAAATGTAATAAAATGCCGTTTGGTTTTGCTTTCAGTCGGGGCTGTCCGAGGGCAAGGGAAAGACGAGTCAAAGGTGGAAGACGACCCGAAGGGCAAGGAGGAGAGCTTCTCGCTGGAGAGCGATGTGGACTACAGCTCGGATGACAATCTGACTGGCCAGGCGGCTCACAAGGAGGAAGACCCGGGCCACGCGCTGGAGGAGACCCCGCCGAGCAGCGGTGCCGCAGGCAGCACCACGTCTACCGGCAAGAACCGGCGGCGGCGGACTGCCTTCACCAGCGAGCAGCTGCTGGAGCTGGAGAAGGAGTTCCACTGCAAAAAGTACCTCTCCTTGACCGAGCGCTCGCAGATCGCCCACGCCCTCAAACTCAGCGAGGTGCAGGTGAAAATCTGGTTCCAGAACCGACGGGCCAAGTGGAAACGGGTGAAGGCGGGCAATGCCAATTCCAAGACAGGGGAGCCCTCCCGGAACCCTAAGATCGTCGTGCCCATCCCTGTCCACGTCAGCAGGTTCGCTATCAGAAGTCAGCATCAGCAGCTAGAGCAGGCCCGGCCCTGAGGGTCCAGAAGGGCCAGGGCCTGGCACCCACCTGGAGAAGCCCCCGCACTCGAGGGAACCCATGGTGGACTCCACTGTGTTTGAAGCAACAAAGTCACAGCCCAACTGTGGCCATCCCAAGCAAATTGAGAATATATTCACTAAATGGGCTTAAAAGACTGCTTTTGAAGGGGCTTACAGCCACACCAGAAGACACGCTAAATATTTATTATACTATCCTTTGTACATAAATATCTATAGACTGGATCTCAGCTGCAGTATTTTGAAAGTTATAGGACTTAATTACCCAGTAATGTTCTCCACTCATTCCAGAAGAAAACAAAACCTCTGCTGTAATCTGCGCGGTTAGCAGCCACCTTTCCATACTTTTCCAAAGGTAAACGTGAAACCCAAGAACAAGCACTGGGGTTTAAACTGATTTCGGTTTGCGTTCTGGCTTTTTGAGTTGACTGAAAAGCAGACATTGTTAGGCAGCCTGGAAATTCGCTTTGCTTTGCTTTGGTTTTGCCTGGCTTTGGTTTACCCTGGGGTTGCCTATCCTATCTGAGCACGTCTCCGTTGTGTTAATTTATTTCAATGTAGCTTATTTTCTTATAAGTTATGACATTTAAACAATTTCAATCTTGTGAATAATAAAAAGGAGAGAGGGGGGAAAAAAGACCAATCCCTGGGCCTCATAAGTGTGTCCAGAATTTGACTGTCCCGGGCACTGCCAGTGTGTGGCCGGGCAGCTGGTCTGGGAACAGTACTGGAGAAAGGTCCCCTGAAACAGGACTCCTTAGGCAGCCTGGACTTGAGCCACCCAGCACTTTTCCAGGTTTAAAGTAGGAAGGCAAGAGCGCCGATAGGGTTACGAATTTAAGAAAACCTAATTCTCACCTTAGAAATCTATCTCCCCCTTTTGCACAGCCTAATCGATACCTAGTAGGCCGGCAAACTTCGGCCAGAGGAGGAGGTGGGTGCGCGGAGGAGGCAAGCGAGTGCGGGTATTGGTGGCTTTGCACAAACTCCTGATGCTCCAAATCGACTACAGCCAGGGAGGAAACGTCTTTCCTTTACAAATATCTCCGGCCGAAAAGAAGCAGTGCTCGCCTGGCGGCAGAGTGGAGGGTTCATAAATCAGGCTCCGGGCGTTATCTGGCGACAGGAGCAAAAACCCAGCGAGCCCAGTCGGCTTCCCGGCAGCCCTCAGTCGGAGGCGGAGGCTGGCTGGAGCGCCAGCGGCCCCGGCACCTCCCCCTCCGGGCGGGGTCGAGGGGGCGGGACCCGGCCACCGCCCCACCCCAAGGACGCCCCGGTAGTCCTCACCACAAAGGGGGAAAACGGGAGAGGCTACGCACGGGATCTGGGAGTCGGTCTGCAAGGGACGGGGAGCTGGGCGCCTCCCCATCTCGGTGGGGCGTGCCTGGTCCCCAAGCCCACTCCTGTCCCATCCCCGGCCCTGCGCTCAGAGCCCTGTCCGCTCGCTGCCGGACCCCGAAGCGCGCCGCCAGATACTGCGGCGGACGGGCCCAGGGCGTTCAGCGGGCCAGCGAGGGTGAGCGTGGTGCCACCAAGCCAGCAGCCCGAAGCGCGAGAGAAGCCGGGACTTCGCCAGCCTCAGCCTTTCGAGTGGGGGAAGGAGGGGAGGCCGGTGAGCAGCTGCGATGCAGCAGCGCTCGGCCCTCGGCGAGGTTCTCTGCCCAAGAATGGGAAGCGCGGCCCGCCGTGGGTTAATACTAATATTGACTTAATTTTTACTACTTACAGGCCGTCACCTCCCCACGGCGGAGGGGCCTGGGAACCAAGACCTCCACCCAAACTTCAGGCGTAGGGTGAAGGCTAGGAGCGACCGAGTCACCCTTTACCGACAGTTCCCCACAGTTCCGGTGGCGGAAAATGGCCCAGGCTTGGTTTTCGAGCCCAATAAAATAGAAGGGCCAGTCCTCCGAGGACCTCGGCCGGCTCTGCGGGGCGCCGAGAGCTGCAGAGGCTCCTGGCCGCTCCCCGCCCAGCGCCGTGAAGCCTGGCAGGGAGGGGATGGCGCCCGGGTCGCGTCCTGGCCTGGCGCGGGGGCCGCAAGGCCCGGATCCCACCCTCCAGGACGCGCTGAGCGCAGGTTGCCGGTGAGCGCCTTCTGCTAGGGGCAGGTACCCACTGGCCACACGCTGCAGCATTGGAGGCCCGCAGGGATGCCGGCTCCGGACCCACACACCTGAGCCAGTCTGCCCGTGGCTGGGGGCGAAGAGTTTAGCCGGGAAGGTGGGGGAGCTGCGGCCTCTGCCCCGCCGGCACTGTGGGTCGGGGGAAGAGGCCCTGGCACTCCCCGCAGATCTGGAGTGCCCCCCCCATATCCCCTTCCACCATAACAGGTGTAACCCCCACCCGCCTTCTCCAAAAGCCCATGGCAGGGATGAGGGGCAGAGGGACCCGAAGCCTTGACCGCGCAAACCCGGCGGGAAAGCGAAGTCCACTAGGAACGGGAGGCCGCAGTCAGGAAGCCCCGCTCCTGGGACCCAGCTCCGGGCCCTCCCAGCCTCGAGGTCCTCACCCTATGGAGGCACGAGGAGGAGAGGGACCGAGCTCCCCAAGCCGGCCGACACCGCCCACCCTCCTGCTCCTGGGGGCGCTGACCCCCTCACTCCCTAACCCCTGAGCGCCGGGGCGCCCCCGAGAGCCTGGCAGGGAGGCCAAGGCCCGGGAGACAGGCCGAGGGGAGGAAGATAAACAAGCGGCACTTGATGGCCGCTGTCATCATGGCCGTCATCATGGCTTTCATTTGGCTGCCTAATGAGTCACATCACAGGCAGAGAGAAAAATTGTCAATCGCCCGGGCCCTAATGAATTTTTTTGCAAATTGTAATCAAGCCAGGCCGTCTCAGCTGGCTGATTAATGAGACCCACGAGGCTCGGCCAGCACCTCAGCTTTTTATTCCATCCCGTCCTCCCTGCACTAAATTAACAGCAACTTGTCTGAGCTTCAAATTAACTCCCAATGATTAATTCTGATGGGGGGGCCTGAAGAATAGCTTGTTCTAATAGGCTCTGGCCTGAGATGCTGTTGGAAATTAATACACTTCCCCTTTGGCTGCCGGCTTTAATCCAAGGTTGGGTTTTGACATCACTATATTTGTTGTTACAATAAATTCCACTTACATCTGCAGATCAAATAATTACGCTTGGGAGCTCCTTGGACCTGCGCCCCCAGCCGTGCACTGGGACGCCTCAGGGCTGCCTGCACCCCGCAGCCACCGACCCAGGCAGAGGTCAGAGGGGGGCCACAAGAACAGTCACTCCACCCAGTGACTGCCCTTGCTCCCTGGCAAGCCAGGCACCCCTGCCCCCTTGGAGAACCAAAGGTATGCTGAAAATCCGCAGCCATCTCCCTGTTCTTGGGGCAGGGCCCTCTTTAGCTTGGTCCTGGGCCTCAAGCAACTTCCTCTTCCGGAAGGAGCCCAGGACTACCTCCCCAGCAGCCAGGACCACCTGCACTGGAGGCTGCTCAAATCACAACCTGCGCTGGAATTTTCCAGACTTAGTGCAAGCTTGTGCATCCAGCCTTTGCCTCCTGTCTTCAGGAGGCGAAGAACCATCCCTGGGTGGTTCTTTCACAGATGCCTTGTGAGCTAAATGGAGAGCAGGGAGTGGCCCTCCAGGCTTTTTTGAGCCCGGGTTTGCCTCGGAGGACATCCTGACTCTATGGCTGTCTGTACGTCTGGCCTTCAGCCTAGGTGTTTGTACCAGCCTGGGCACATCGCTGGTACCTGCATTCCAAGACACCCTTTCTCTCGGGGTCAGTACCCTCTCCCTCTTGTTTCTGTTTGTTTGAGCTTAATGGGCTTAATTATTTCAGCTGCATCTGGTGAAGCTCGCACAGGGCTTCCAAGGCTGCTCCCTCCAGCCCCAGACCTGTCCGGAACAGAGCCCCGTGCTATGCCCCATGGCAGGTGGTTCTAGGTGCACTGAAAGCCGCGAGTGACCTTCTAGCTTTCCGGCCTCAGGAGCCTCTGGATCACCCTCTGGTTCTCACCTCGGGGCCTTCCTCGTCCCAAGTGGCTGGAGCCCACACATTCGGCAGCGCTGGCAGCAGAGACCCTCTCGGGGCCCTCTTCTTTCCCCTGCTAGACTTCAGTGGCGGTGTGGCAGAGTGGCTCGCTCATGCCCAGCTGTGGCTTCCCAGGGAAAGAGGCTCCAGTGCACACACCTATTTCTGTCCCCAGAGACCCCAGGCGTCTGCCCAGGCATGCACAGCCAGAGCAGGTGGCCTGCTCCAACCTTCTGGCCACTGGCTCCTCCCAGGCAGCTTCAGTGCAGTGCTCAGGGCCCAGTTCTAGGGTAGCAGGGCTCTGGGGTCTTGGGGGAAGCTAAGGCTGAGGTTCTACAGGGACAGCCCGGACGAAAGGAGGTGGCATTCATCTTCATTTTAGGCCCTTACGGTGTAAACAGGAGAAATATGATCTTGGTAACAGAACATGAATGCAAATCACACCAGCAGAGTAATAAAGCACCTGAAACCCCAACGCACAAAAGCAACACCATATGTATGAAGACAACCTGCATAAATTATAAATTACATCATCAAAATTGATTGCCTATTTGAACGGTTCAGAAGTGGGGGCCTAAGCTGACTTCCGCCCTGCCCTCCGTGGCTTTTGGTCAAGCCGCAGTTCCCCTGGACAGGCGGGACTCCCGGCAGCGCTGCGCTGAGGGCTGGCTGGCACAGAGGCCTGGGAGGCAGGCAGCACACTTTGTCACCGCAGTCGACAGGCTCTGCTCTGCTGGGGCAGAGGGTGGGGGGACAGGCCCATGCATTTGGGAGCCGTGGGAGGACCCAGGCTTCTTGGACTAGGGGGGCCAAAGGCAGATCATGGCTTGGTGGGGGTCCCACCCCCAGAGAGGCTGCCCCTTGACCCAGGCCCTCACGGCCCATGCCTGGTGCTGCTGCCCTGGAACCCACTCAGATTTTCCAGCTTGAACTCAAAGGTCCCTGTGAGCGCCTCCCTCAGTCCCCACGGAGTTGGCTCTGTGATGAGCATGGGTGTGAGCGTGCGTGTGTGAGCAGGTGTGCAAGTGCTTGAGTATGTGCGGGCGTGAGCAGGTGACAGTGAGAGTGTGTGCGTGCGTGTGCCATTCCCTTTCACGTCCAACCCTGCTTTGCTGAGTTTCTCCACATTCCTAATCGCCAAGGGTCCAACACCACTGGCGGAGCCAAAAATGCTGTCCCCGGGCACCCAGCAAAGCTGAACGGCCCCTGTGCCCCGCCCCGCCCCTGCGGACTGCTCCCTCTCACAGTGTATCCATTCCGTGGCGGGAAGCCCCTCCCCCCATTCCTTCCCCTCTGCCTAGAGGACTCCCGCACCCCGCACCACTCTTGTCTGTGACTCCCACCCGGCATCCTGCAGTCCACTTTCCCCCCACCGCCAGGGTTTAGCCTCTGAGCTTTCTCCACATACCCCCAACCTCCAACGCATGGAGCACCCCCCACTTTCTGTCCCTGGGTTGACCCCCTCCGCAGTTCACACTGCCCCCACCCCCACCTGGACCTCAGAGCTCTTCCCGGGTCTGGCCTATGGGCTGTTCCGGCTCCCCACCTCTGCAGTCCACCATCAACACCCTAGCCTCCACCGCGAGGCCCCCCTACACACACACACACACACACACACACACACACACTCTCTCTCTCTCTCTCTCTCTCTCTCTCTCTCTCTCAGGGCTCCTAAACTGACTCCCAGCCCCGCCCCCCCCAGCCCACCCGCTTCATTCCGCAGTCGGGTACACCCTCAACCCCTCTCCGGAATGGGCATCGAAGGACGCCAGTGTGTGGCCCAGAGCTGCACATGCTAGGCTAAGGCGAGGGAAACCGAGGCCAGGGTAGCCCAGGGGTAGGCCGCCAGGCCTGGTCCTGCAGGAAGTCATGCAACCCGTGGGCCTCGAGGGAGAGAGGCAGGAGGTCCGGCTGCGCTACCGGCCTGGCGGCTCGAACACCCAGGGAGGCAGGGAGGCCATCCGGGGGCGCGGCGGCCCATCTCGGGCGACCTTGTTCTCCTGATACTCCCGGGGGCCTGAGACCAAAACCGGGGTCCGAGCCCCGAGGGCGCGCCCACGGCTCGAGAGCAGCCGGGGCCCGAGGCAAAAGCCTGAGGCAGGGCCGGGCCCGGGATGGGGGGGGCGGACGTCACTCCGGGCACCCACCCCCAAAGCCTTCATCTCTTTATTTCACAGCCACTGGGTCCCTGGAGGCCTTTGTCATGCCGGTGCGTCTCTGGTGTGGCCGCTGTCGTCCTAAAGGGCCGGGCCCCCTAGCTCCAGCCCCACAGCCTCCTGAATGACAATGGCTGAAATGGGATTACACCGACCTGATCCTATTAAGGCTGACCGCTAGCGGCCGGGCCCCCAGGCCAGGGCCCCGGAGGACACGGATCTCCCACCCCCACCTTCTCGGGTTCCCCTTCTCCCCGCCCCCCATCCGACTTCCCCGATGCACCTGGCAGAGAGCTGAGCGCCATGAGGGTTTGGAAGTGGCCGCCTGACCCCAGGAAGAGAGTGGCACCCCGTCTCTGAATAACAAAAGCCGAGCCTGACCAGGCGGAGGAAGGAAAGAAAGGAGGAGCAGACCCCACCCCAGCCTGCCCGGGCCTCCGAGCGTGCAGAGGTGTGTGCAGTCCAGACTGCCAGAAGCCATGTTTGGTGGCTCTGCGTGGCAGCCTCCGAGGCACCTCTCCCACCGCGCCAGCTGGGGCCTGGGATGCGATAGAAATGAGACAGAGGTGTCCCTGCACGAAGCACCTTACCTGCCCTCCCGTATGGCACAGCCGCCCAGAGGCAACGGTGAGGGTCCCTTTCTGCAGACAGAGCAGCCACACCAGGGCAGGGGACTTGGGCTGGGCCGCACTTGCAGCGGGAACCAGCCTGGATCCCTCCAAATCCTGACCTCGTCCCCTCCCACAAGCCTTGGGTTCTGAGCCAAGGCCACTGGCACTGACTTCTTTCCAGGGTCGGGGGCCAAGGCAGAGCCCCTGGCCTGTGGGGGAAGGGCGGGACAATGGACGCCTGTCCTGGGAGAGGGGAGAGGCAGAGCTTTGACCACCCCTGCTGGTGGATACCGGACAGTGCTGGGGGGAAGCTGCAGATGGTTGCTCTTGTTTCAAGTTTTCCTTTTTCTTCTCTTCTCAGCCGAGTTCATCATCGTTATTTGAAGTTGGGTAGAACTTGTGGGAGAGGTGCACAGCTGTGACCAGAGGCCAGAGAGGCGTCCGCTCCTGGTGGAGGCTCCCCTTAGCTAACCCGATCAAAACACTCCACCCAGCGGAACCGGCACTTCTTCCGCTTTGCTTCTAGGGCACAGGTGTACAGCCTTCCAGACAGCTTGGTTTCTGGGGAGGGGAATGGTGTAGTAGAGATGAAGTGCAAGATAACATCACGCCACACGAGCAGCCCACTCAGGGCTAGGTGCACAGTTTCGAACTCAGACCACCTGACTTTCCATCCTCAGGTGATTAACTCTCCAAGTCTCAGTTTCCTCCTCAACACCAGCTGGTCCAATGCAAGCAAACGGTGGCCTGCCGAGCTGGGCACACAGTGAGTGCCGGTCACCATCAGCCACTGTTTCTCTTGCCACCCACACAGAGGCTGGCTCTTCTGCTGAAGACTGAACAGAAACAAGGCTCCAGGGCAGTCCTCCTGTGTGGCTCCACCTTAGTTAGGGTTTGCTGTGTGTCTAGTTCAGGTTCTCCCATGACAGCCCCTCTCTCCACCTGCTCAACCCGGGTCTGTCTTGCCACATTTTAAGGCCATGTCATTCAACCCTATCCTTTGTGGAGATGGCTTGGAATTCGTAGTAGCATCTTCTTTACTCACTTGGCAAACAGGCTGCAGATCCTCTGCTGGTGCCCTCCGCCTGAGGAGCCTGAGGTCTGTGGAAGATGGTGCTGTGGGCTGGTGACCCAGAGGTGCTTCTGTAGGATGGCTACGCCCCTCTTTAACACCTATAGACCATCGCAGCTCAGTTTCCCCCACAAAACCAGAGGGTCTCAATTATCTTCATGTTCTATCTTATTGGACCTACTTTGATCCAGAGGCAGAGGGGTCCCTGGGGTTGGCACAGGGTAGAGGCAGGATTCAGGCTCTGTCTTATTCTTAGTCCTGGCAGGGGAGGTCTCAATAAAGGTGTCAATTATGAATAATGAAGTGTCATTTCAGAAAGGCCTTTTCCATTCCTAGTATTTGCACAATTCCTCCTTTGCACAGGGTCACCCACCTCCCTCAAAGGTGCCTGCTGGATTAGTTAGAAAGATGGCAGGAGCCCAAGCATTGCAAAAACTAAGATAAGAATTTCAACCCTGTGTTGTCACCATCCTTAGTCAAAGAATCTCCAAGCTGGGTAAGATCCCGCCAGATGAATCATTTGATTTTCCGGTAACTTGGGGCTCCGAGCTGCCTGGATGCAGAAGGTCGACCTTAATGTGATCATTCAGAGCATTTCTATTACCAAAGCAGTCACTTCACACATCTGTACCTGAGTATTACTTTTGAACCTGAGGTTATTGATCATTTCAAAGTTTATCAATTGTCTTGAAGTGGATTTCCATTTTCTATGACCACAGCTGGAATTTTTCCCCCAATAATTTTCACATTTCAGCATTTTGAAAGCTATAAATTGCCAGAAAAGAATGATAATCACCCATCTTTAAATGAGAAATTGTTAATTTGGGATTTATAAAGGACTTTCTTTAATGAATAGTAGTGAAGACAGATTTGTCTTCCCACCTCATTTTGCAAAGTCACATTTGTGAAGTCAGGAGATTTCCATTCTTCCTCTAATTACTGTCTCCCCCCAGCAGGCCTGCAGCGAAGGAGAGGCCACTGGGGGTGAGCTGGGTGGACTGTGGCGGTGCCCTTGGTCCTGAGTGGGTGGCAGCCATACAGAGGATCAGGGGCTGTCCTCTGGTTACCCCCACACCACCTATAGGCAGGGCTTTACCACCGGGACTGTGGGCACTGGCACAGGGCAATTCTTTGTGGTGTGGGACTGCCCATGAATGCCAGAGGGGCACCCTGTCATGTGACAGCCAAAAGTGCCCCAAAGGAAAGCAGACCTGTCCCCAGTTAAGTGTCCTCTACTGGCACTGTGCTAGGCATGAGGGGCTGACAGGCGCCTGTGTCCAACACATGCCCTCAGGCATTCAAAACCCACGGGGAAGACAGGTAGAACCCAGTGTGAGGAGACCAGTATGCCCTGAGTTCACGCAGGGGCCTCATCCCCAGCGTGGATGAGAAAGGTGCTCAGGGCCAGGGAGCCCTGGGTGGAGGCTGTGGGATGAGCAGGTGTCACCCCAGGGAATGACTTTGCAGTGGAGATGCTTTGGGACCCCACGGCCTGGAGTCAACATAGCGGGGTTTGCATTCAAGCCTCACTTAGACTGGCCACCTGGAGCTCCGTGCCCAGAGGCCTCCAAGTTCACCGGTTCCTCCCTGCAGGTGCTCTCTGGGCTCTGGCAGTCCTGTTCCCCTGGGGATCTTCACTCTGCCTCTGAAGCTCTGGGAGTAATTTTGCCCATTTGAGCTCAGTGATTGCAACCAACCAGAGCTGGGGCAGTGGCTGAGGGATCCTGGCCCTGTGGGCACCCAGGTTTCACAGCCGACACTGAACACAGGGCGAGTCCTCAGGCTGGGCCTCACCAGTACTGTGCAGCTAGCCCTCCCTCTTTTCTCAAGGCATCTCTCCTCTGCCAAGGTTGGACAGCACTTATTTGGTTCAAGGGCCACTTCCTTGGGCTTAGGACCCTCCGGGCATGAGGGCCTTCCTGGGGGTCTGCTCTGGCCACCCAGAGCTCTTGAGGTGGCTGTGCTAACCCCACAGGCCTTTGGAATGCTTTCTCAAGATGAATGAATGAATAGTAGATGATGATGATGATGATGATAATAATAATAAATCTTTAAAAATAATAATAACCCTTCCTCCCCACATTACCCAGCCTCAGCCACCTGACAGCTAAGGAGGCAGTCTAATTTGGAGTCATTTAGCGAAGTCCTTGATGAGGGCAAGTCTACAACTTCTGAGTAATTCAGCACATTAAGCCCACAGCCTGCCTGCACCCTGGCTCTCCAGTGCTCCAGCTCGAGGAATTAGATGAAGTTTTCTGGAAAGTTTCTCATTGACATGATTTCTGCTCGACAGAGATGCCTTGGTCTGAACATCCTGATTTAGTAAGATGAGCCCCCTTCCTTGTCCAGCCCTGTGTTAGACCCTCCAGATGCAAGCTGGGAGTGGCTCCAGATGTTCAGCCCTGTCCACCTGCTCCCTTCCTTTCCCTTCCAGAGCAGAGGAAACCAACTCTGCTGGGGCCCTCAGAGGAGACTGGAGTCAGCAGGGAGACCAGTGGGCACGGGGTGGGAGGACAAGGATTGCAAAGATGTCAGCGCTCCCCAAACTCAATTATTAGTTCAATGCAATCCCAACCAGATCCCAGTAGAGTTATCTTGGAAGCTTGACCAAATGGTTCTAAAGCACATCTGGGAGAAGAAACATATGAATCCAGCTGGAGAATTTTTAAAGAGACACATAATGAAGAGGGGCACTTGCTTCAATAGGAGTGATTGCCCAGTGTGCACGGGTGATGGGCACTCTTCCTAGCACTTGACCTTGAAGCTCACAACAACCCTAGGAAGTAGGTATTACCTTTAACCATACACAATTGCTGGTATTCGATGATTTTGAGGCCTATGAAATGGCAATTTTCTATTGTTGTCATCTACATTTTGCAAAACCAAGGCACAGAGAAAATAAGAACTGGTCCAAGGTCTCACAGCACCATTAGTAGATATGGAATTTAAACCCAGATAGGTTGGCTGCAGGGCTTGTGCTCATAAGATTACATTATATAATCAACAGATTATGTTACTCAGAGATGGACTCTAGAATAGATGAAAATTTAATCTATGATAAGGAAACCTCTGCAAATTTGTGGAAAAGGAAAAATTGTTGCATATAAGATATTTGGAAAAACTGGCTAATTGGAGGGAAAGATGGAACAATCTTCATCTCCCACTTTGCCGCAGATCAATTACAGATGGATTAAAGTATTCAGTGTATAAAAGGAAACCTTTAAAACTGTGAAAGAGGATTAGCTGGATAATTATCTGCTGTGTGAGGAGGACACAAGGGAAGAATAGCAAAGCTGTCTATTTTTCTGTGCATTCCAAGGATCAAAAACAATGAAAAATACAAGGAACAATTGGGAAAAATGCTTGTCAGAAACATGACAAGGTGAATTAGTATGTTTCTACATAAAGAGCTAGAATGAAAGAGAAAGAAAATTGGGAAAGGGCATGGATGGCCAGTTCATGGACGGTGAAAAGCAAACGCATTGATTCTACAAATATATGTGGGGCGGTCATGACTTGTCAGATACCGTTCTGGTCTTGGGGATGGAGCTTGCATTCTATGGGGTGAGGCTGATGCTAAACAAACCAACAGGTGATATGTAATATAATGTCAGGTATTATGAAGACATGTAAGTGACAGGAAGGAGAATAAGGCACAGTAGAGTGGAAGGGGCTATTTTAGATGAAGAGGTCAGGGACCATCTTGCTGATAGGGTGATTGTTGGGTAACTTTCTGAAAGAAGCAAGGGGCCGGGCATGGTGTTTCACACCTGTAATCTCAGCATTTTGGGAGGCCGAGGCGGGCAGATCACTTGAGGTCAGGAGTTCAAGACCAGCCTGGCCAACATGGTGAAACCTCGTCTCTACTAAAAATACAAAAACTAGCTGGGCATGGTGGTGTATGCCTGTAATCCCAGCTATGTGGGAGGCTGAGGTAGGAGAATCACTTGAACCCAGGAGGTGGAGGTTGCAGTGAGCCGAGATTGTGCCCTGCACTCCAGCTTGGGCAGCAGAGCAAGACTGTCTCAAAAAAAAATAAGGGAACAATTAGCACAGCATTGAAAATAGAGGTTATCTCTACAGGAGAAACACTCAGGGGCACTGGTAACTTTCTAGCACTTCAGTAGGATGGTGGGTTATTTTGTTATTCACTGTTATAGCTTATAGAAATCCCATTCTAGCATCACACCTTATCTAATGAAATCTATTTCTCAAATTTAAATATATAGGAAAATTAAAAGACTAGCACGTGAACTCCTGTATGCACGTCACCTACATTCAATAGTCGCTAATATTTTGTTGTTGTTTGTGGTTGAATCACTCTAAACCCTTCATGCATCTTCTGAGAATAAAGATATATGACTAGTTTACTCTGAAATCATCACCTACCTAAAAATATTATCAGTAATTTTACAGTAGCCTTCAATTCCCAGTCCATATTTGGATTTCCTCAGGTGATTCGTATGTTATAGCTTAAAAAAAAAAACAGCAATCAAGGTTCATAAATTGCATTTGATTATTATGATTTTTAGTCTCTCTTTCAAGAAAAATTTTTGCCGGGTGCCATGGCTCACGTCTGTAATCCTAGCCTGTTGGAAGGCCAAGGCAGGCAGATCACTAGAGGTCAGAAGTTCAAGACCAGCCTGACCAACATGGTGAAACCCCGTTGCTACTAAAAATACAAAAATTACCTGGGCATGGTGGCAGGTGCCTGTAATTACAGCTACTCAGGAGGCTGAGGCAGGAGAACTGCTTGAACCCAGGAGGTGGAGGTTGCAGTGAGCTGAGATTGCTCTGTTGCACTCCAGCCTGAGCGACAGAGTGAGACTCCATTTAAAAAAAAAAATTTTTTTTTTAATTTTTAAATATTTGTTTGTAGAGATGGGATCTCACTATGTTGTCCAGGCGGTCTTGGACTCCTGGCTTCAAGCAATCTTCCCACCCCAACTGGTATTGCAGGCATGAACCACAGCGCCCAACCAAATTTGAATCGCTCTTATTCTAGAACACCTACCTCCCCTTCCATGGCATTGATTTTTTGAAGGGTTCATGCAAGCAAGTATCCTCATGAATGCTCTCCTGACTAGATCTGTCAAAGTACTGTTTTCTTCTAGCCTTTGTATTTCCTATTGCTGATGCCTTGCTTAAAGTTCTGAGGGGTAGAAAGCCTCTAAGAAGAGACAAATGATGCATTTTACTGTATAATTTTTATGTAGGCAAAATCTGTCCATTTTCCTAAGCTTTTGGTTTTTATATTTGATGAGGCAAGCCTTCTTCAGTCCAGAATTCTAAAAATATGCCATATTTTTCTAATACTTTTGGATTTTGCATTTGCTGGATAAATTCTATTTGGAATTTATTTTTGCCTGTGGCAGGGTAGGAGTCTAAGGATACTTGTCCCTCAATGGTTGGCCAACTGTCCCTCACTACTTATAAATAGTTCATTTTTTCCATTGATGTGATGTGCTACTTTTATGGAATTCTGAATTCCCATATGTTTATGGTCCATATTCTAGAGCCTAGATATAACTCTCTTCTATTTATTTATTTGTTTGTTTTTGAGACAGAGTCTTGTCTTGTTGCCCAGGCTGGAATGCAGTGGTGTGATCTCTGCTCATTGCAACCTCCTCCTCCCGGGTTCAAGTGATTTTCCTGCCTCAGCCTCCCGAGTAACTGGGATTACAGGCATGCACCAACACAGCCAGCTAAGTTTCGTATTTATTTTATTTTATTTATTTATTTGTTATTTATTATTATTTTTTGAGACGGAGTCTTGCTCTATCACCCAGGCTGTAGTGCAGTGGCGAGATCTTGGCTCACTGCAACCTCTGCCTCCCGGGTTCAAGCAATTCTCCTGCCTCAGCCTCCTGAGTAGCTGGGACTACAGGTGCCCGCCACCACGCTCAGGTAATTTTTGTATTTTTAGTAGAGATGGGGTTTCACCATGTTGGCCAGGCTGGTCTCGAACTCCTGACCTCGTGATCTGCCTGCCTTGGCCTCCTGAAGTGCTGGCATTACAGGCGTGAGCCACGGTGCCTGGCCAAGTTTTGTAGTTTTAGTAGAGATGGGTTTTCACCATGTTGGCTAGGCTGGTCTCAACTCCTGACCTCAGGTGATCCGCCAGCCTCGGCCTCCCAAGGTGCTGGGATTATAGGCATAAGCCACCACCGCGCCTGGCCTGATCTATTTGTTACTTCCTGCTCCACGCCACATCATCTTAATTTTTCTAGTTTTGATATCTGATGTGGGGAGTTCCTCCTTGTTGTTCTTCATTTTCCACTTTTTCTTAGCTATTTTTTCACATCTTCTCTTCCAAATGAATTTTAGAATCATCTGTTTGAGTTGTTTTGAAAAACCCATTTGGACTTTTGACTGCCAATGTGCTGAATTTATAGGCTACTGGAGGGTAAGTAAGGTGACATTTTCACAATACAGTCTGGTTGCGCATGATCACGGGCCAGCTCTCCTGTTGTTTAGGTCTCTGCTGTGCTTCTGGAAAGATTTAGAATTTTGGTCATGTGGGGCTCACACATGCCTTCTGCAATGCACGCCTAGGTGCTTAACAAATATCCATTGCTATTATAAATGGGAACCTTTGTCTTACATGAAAATTTCAGATATTATCAGTGTGCAGTTGATTTTTTTGTGGGTTTTCTCTCTCCTTTTCCAATATTTATACCCCTTTTTATTCTTGTCTATTGCACTGGCTAGACCCTCCAATATAGTAATGAGTGGTAGTGGTGATAATTTGCATCTTTGATGTGTTCCTGACTTTGCCAGGGATGTTTCACTTTGCTTTTTAATCTATGGCTGCATCAGGTTGAAGTTTAGCATGTGTACACACACGCACCCCACCAAGCCAGGGCTTAGCTCACTCACCCAGGGATGTAGCTAGTAACATTTCAAGGGGTGTTCAGGCCTCAGCTTTGCCTTTTCACACAGTTGTGTGGCCTTGGGCAGGTTCCTGACCTCTTGATGCCTCATTCTGTTTTTTTGTAAGATGGAGACGATTATGAGCTCCTAGCTAGGCGATGCTTAACCCCTTCATGGCTCTGCTGCCCTGGCTTTAGATCATGGCTTTAGAGGGGATGGCACGCTCTATAGGCAAATGGCTCTAAATAGATCATGAAAGATTTTGACTCAAAAAACTGTGTTTTCCTTAGGATGTCCTTGAGAACATAGTAACAAAACATGTATCATGTACAAATCAATTAGTTACATTAGACCTCCTTGCTCAACCTCTTCAGGGAGGCTTCACTATGCTGATGGGGGGCCTGAGCCCCCAGAGGCTGTTTGAAGTCCCATATTCAGCATTTTCCACATATATATGTGACCACAAAGTCCTCTTTGAGGTTCCGTAGAGCAGAACACTTTATTTCAGGTGTGGCGGTAAAGGCTTAACAACTGGCTGTGGGGGTGGGTGTCTGTGGTGGGGAGGACCTTGATTTGTAGCATTTGCCAATCTCCATGGTGTAAATACTCCCACCATGGCCAATTTCCAGCTAACCACGTGATGTCACGGAACACAGAATTGGGAAGAGGTACTCACGAGCGGCTCGTGGGAGACGGTGAAAGCCACCGCCAGCACATCACTGCTCAGGTAACTGACATCTCACGGGACCTCTTCTCCCTGAGCGCTGGATGGTGACGCCACTCACTGTGCTCCAACATAGGTCATAGTGGTTTGTGTTTCTTCGAGAAATTGTTTCTGTGCATGCATCAGTATATATAAATGGGTAAATGATATGTTTATGTGTTGCATTTTATACTAGCAGAGATGTTTTACTCTGTACCTTGACTTTTTAAAAATGACTATATCATGGTCACTTTTCCATAATCAGAACACACAGAACATATGGAAGGGCCTGGCTCTTTTGGCCCATTTGGTCCATATCCTCTTTATCCTCTTTTTTTTTTTTTTTTTTTTTTTGAGACAGAGTGTTGCTCTGTCGCCCAGGTTGGAGTTCAGCGGTGCTATCTCGGCTCACTGCAAACTCTGCCTCTCGGGTTCAAGCAATTCTCGTGAGTAGCCGAGATTACAGGCTCCCACCACCACGCCCAGCTAATTTTTTGTGTGTATTTTAGTAGAGATGGGGTTTCACCATGTTGCCCAGGGGGGTCTCAAACTCCTGAGCTCAGGCAATCCGCCCGCCTCGGCCTCCCAACACCCGGCCGGTCCATAGCCTCTAACCAGCGCCCTCTATTGGACATTTCAGTGATTTCATTTCCAGGCCTCTCCCGGGGCAGTCAGGGCTGAAGGGAACAACCCGGTTCTCTCCAAGCACACATTTCTGGGGCCTCCCTTGAGGTTCCACTCGGGGCAGCCTGGCTCAGTCCTGCCTGCTCCCCATCGTGGACTCCTGCAGAGTGGCTGGGAGCTGATTTATCTGGGGTGCTACTGCCTAATAACGAGCCAGGAAGTGCCCTTTCCTGAGTTCTTGGTGCTTTCCCCTCCCCCAAACCCACAGACAGGACCGCTCTCCGGTCCGATGCAGCTGGAGGAGGTGGAGATTCTCAGGACCTCGGAGCAAGAAGGAGTCTCAGGCCGTGGCGGCTGTGTCCCATCTGTCTCCATCTCCAGATTCTGGGTTCTTGGCAGAGCAGCTGTTTCAGAGACCGTCTGAACCTGGCTCAAAGCAGGTCCCAGGGCACACCAGGACACTGCAGGCAGAGAAAGCCAGCAGCAGCAGCAATTCTGAGTTCCTCCTCGCAGCCACTCGGAAGTCCACACGGACGGCCTGTCCAGCTGCTTTCCACCTGGCAACTCTGCGTGGCCAGGGCTGGAAGCCGGGGCAGACATTTCAGTGTAATTATAGCTGATGAGTTTCCAGAGCAGTGAGGGGAGGGCAAAACTGATTTATTCAGTATATTGACTAAACACTATATGCAAGGTGTTGTTTTGGGTGCTGGGAAAAAGTGGACAGTGAGGTAGAAGTGTGGCCTGTCCTCCTGGGATCCATGTTCTGGAGAGGATGTAGACTCCGGCAGGTAACAGTGAAGGTGTGCGATCGCTCAGTAGCGGTAAGCGCCCCGGAGACAAAGAAGGTGGAATAAGGGAAAAGAGAGTGTTGGAGGTAGGGACTGAGTTACAGGGTCAGGCTGTGCTTCTCCGGGGAGATGAGCTTTGAACCTAAACACACAGGACCTTCAGGCATGGTAACTTTTGTTTTATCCTAGGGTCCAGGAGCCATCCATGTAGGATACAGGGTTTCTGACTGATTTTTTTGAGAGGGAGTCTTGCTCTGTCGCCCAGGCAGGAGTACAATGGTGCGATCTTGGTTCACTGCAACCTCCACCTCCTGGGTTCAAGCAATTCCCCTGCCTCAGCCCCCTGAGTAGCTGGGATTACAGGTGCATGCCACCATGCCCGGCTAAATTTTTGTATTTTTGGTAGAGATGGGGTTTCGCCATGTTGGCCAGACTGGTCTCGAACTCCTGACCTCAGGCAATCCGCCTGCCTCGGCCTCCCAAAGTGCTGGGATTATAGGCGTGAGCCACTGCGCCCAGCTGACTTTCCCTTTAAGAGGGTTATTCTAGCTTCCAAGTGAAGTTGAAACCCAGGGGCAGCAGGAGCAGCAGGAAAGCCAGCTTGGGGCAACTGGAGTAACCCGGAGCTCAGATTTGCGGGGAGACGTGGTCAACTCTGGGATGGATCCTTGCAGACAACAGGACAGACTGATAGGAGGGGGAGAGAGAGAAGTGTGGGATGGCTCCTGAGCATTTGGGCCTGCATCTGGGGAGGGTGAGCGCTGCTTCCCAAGATGGGGCATATTTAGGAGAGTCAAACTGGGAAGGAATTGTGCATTTCCGTTTGGGGAGTTACACCTGAGGTGACTATTCGCCACTGGAGACACTGTTGCTTGGCGACGGCAACACCTATTCCTGGCTCCTTTTTCTCTTTCCCACCAACAGAACAGAGGCTGGAAGGGATAGACGCTTGCTTTTCTAACCTCCCTTGCAACCAAACATGGCCATATGACCAAGTTCTGGCCAATGAGAAAGTCATAGGGGAAAGTCTGCTAGAAGATGCCAGAAAATCTAGGAATGTCTTTACTCTCCTGATAGAAATGATATATGTGGCAAGTTCCATCTCTTTATCCCATTATTCTTGCTTTGGACACGAATGTAATGCCTGGAGTCATGGCAGCCATCTTTTGACTGGGAGGTGGCAACTGGTTTGCTAATGATGGTGGAGCGAAATGAAGACAATTTAAAGAGATAACATTGCTGAGCCACAGACCAGCTCTGGACTGTCTGCCTTTAAATATATTGTTATGTGATAGAATTAAATGTCTTTAGTACAAGCATTTGTTATTTGAGGATTCTATTATTTGCAGCCAAAAGCATTCCTAACGACATTGAATACCTACTCATCAGTGGATATGAGTCTAGAATCCAGGGTGGCAACAAGGCTAGAGATATAAATTTGGAAGTCACAGGCAAATATTGGACCCTCTGGGACTAGATGAGATTGCCTAGAAAGTACCAGGCGTAGAGAACATCATAGATTGAGGACTGAGTCCTGGGGCCTCCAACATCTGGAAATCAAAAGAGGAGGGGGCAGACAGGAAACCGAGAGGGACAACAGAATGTGTTGTGTATGTGTGTATGTGCATGTGTGAGCACACATGGCCTCTGCTTTGAGGTCCTATGCTACATGTCTATACACTCCTCTGCAACTTGAATATTTTTTGTTTGTTTTTGAGACAGGGTCTCACTCCGATGCCCAGGCTGGAATGCAGTGGTGAGATCATGACTCACTGTAGCCTCAACCTCCCAGGCTCAGGTGATCCTCCCACCTCAGCCTCCTGAGTAGCTGGGACTACAGGCGCTCGCCACCACGCCTGGCTAATTTTTTGTATTTTTTTGTAGAGATGGGGGATTGCCATGTTGCCCAGGCTGGTCTCAAACTCCTGGGCTCAAGTGAGCCACCTGACCCAGCCTCTCAAAGTGTTGGGATTACAGGCATGAGCCACCACACACAGCCGAATGTTTTATTTAATAGTATATTCTGGACATCTTCCCATGTCAGCATATGTAGGTCTACATGATTCAATGGCTAATGCTAACCTATCATGTGAATATTCCATAATTTATGTGTCATCCATTAAAAAAGACTTCCATCCTATTGTTTAATTGGCACAATTAGCTAAACATTTGGAAAAAGTAAAAATTTCACAAATGAACAATGAATGAAAATTTTAATGTAATAAAATGCCACAAAATAATAGAAGTCTACTAGAGAGAAACAGTTTTGGATACTCTTGAGCAAGGAAGAATTTTCTTTTTTTTGTTTTTTTTTGAGACAGAGTCTCACTCTGTCACCCAGACTGGAGTGCAGTGGCGCATCTTGGCTCACTGCAAGCTCCACCTCCCCGGTTCAGGCCATTCTCCTGCCTCAGCCTCCTGAGTAGCTGGGACTACAGGTGCCCGCCAACACGCCTGGCTAATTTTTTGTATTTTTAGTAGAGACGGAGTTTCACCGTGTTAGCCAGGATGGTCTCGATCTCCTGACCTCGTGATCTGCCCGCCTTGGCCTCCCAAAGTGCTGGGATTACAGGCTTGAGCCACCGCGCCTGGCCAGTGGAAGAATTTTCTTTTCTTTCTTTTTTTCTTTTTTGAGATGGAGTTTCACTCTTGTCGCCCAGGCTGGAGTGCAATAGCACAATCTTGGCTCACTGCAACCTCCACCTCCTGGGTTCAAGTGATTCTCCCACCTTAGCCTCCCAGGTAGCTGGGACTACAGGCACCTGGGACTACAGGCACCTACCCCCGGCTAGTTTTTGTATTTTTAGTAGAGACGGGGTTTCGCCATGTCGACCAGGCTGGTCTCTGAACTCCTGACCTCAGGTGATCTGCCCACCTTGGCCTCCCGAAGAGCTGGGATTACAGGTGTGAGTCACCTTGCCCAGCCACAAGGAAGGGTTTTCTAAGCATAGCATCAAAGGCAGGAATCATAAGGGTAAAGACTGATTCATAGTGTTAAAATTCTGCACATTAAAAAATCGTAAGATTAAAAAAGAAAAAAAGAGATAAATGTTATAATGCATTATGTTATATAAAGGGTTAGTATCCTCTAAGTTAACACATCAGTAACAAAAATATTGTGCCTAATGTCCCAGCTACTCTGGAGGCTGAGGTGGGAGGACGGCTTGAGCCCAGGGGTTCGAGGCTGCAGTGAACTATGATCACACCACTGCACTCTAGCCTGGGTGACAGAGCAAGGTTCCAGCTCTAAAAATAAAAAATAAAATAAAAAGATAAATATGAAAGTGAACAAAGAATATGCAAGGGTAACAACACAAAATAGAATTTGCCATTAAACATAAAAAATGTTACTCCTAACAGTAATAAAATGCGGATAAACTAAGAGAACCTATTTTTAGCCTTTCAAATTGGAAAAAAAAGTGACCCCATGTTGGTGAAGTATGGGGAGCCAAGCAGCCTGATTCCCAGTGGTAAGTGTTTCAATCTTGTTAGAGAGCTTTTTTTTTCTGCCATGAAAAGTTGTTCATGCTCATTTAAGTTTTAAGAAGTAGGTTCCCATGATAATTAAGAGCTCTGTGTGATTATTGATTGGATCTTGGATAAGGGGAAAAATCAGCTGAGAAAGACATTAGGGGAAAATTGAAGCAATTTGAATAGGGACTGTATATTATATCATACCAATGGTACCCATCCTGGGAGTCCTCATGGTCTTGTCATTACAGAGGAGAAAGGCCTTGTGCTTATTTATTTATTTAAGGGTGAAAAATCCTGCTGTTGTTCCCTCACTTTAAAATGTGGCTGGGCGCGGTGGCTCATGCCTGTAATCCCAGCACTTTGGGAGGCTGAGGCAGGCCGATCATCTAAGGTCAGGAGTTCGAGACCAGCCTGGTCAACAAGGTGAAACCCCCGCCTCTACTAAAAATACAAACAAAAAAAAATTAGCCAGGTGTGGTGGTGTGCACCTGTAATCACAGCTACTCAGGAGGCTGAGGCAGGGGAATCATTTGAACTCGGGAGGCGAAGGTTGCAGTGAGCCGAGATTGTGCCGCTGTACTCGAGCCTGGGTGACAGAGTGAGACTCTGTCAAAAAAAAAAAAAAAATTTCAGCATAGTGTCTGTCTGTCTGTCTGTCTGTCTATCCAGAGAGATGGCCGTGTATTAAAATGTTAACAACTAGTGAGTAGAGATGGGCATCTTTGGGTGTTCGCTGAACGATTCTATTCTTCAACTTCTTTGTTGGCTTGGCATTTTTCAACACAAACATTTGAAGGGAAGCATAGGCTACAAGATGGTTTGAAGAATGCTATTTTATTCTTAAAATAAAAGTACAGTGTGGCACAGCAGCTCGCTCCTGTAATCCTAGCACTAGGGGAGGCCAAGGCAGGAGGATTGCTTGAGCCCAGCCTGGGCAACATAGTGAGACCCCCATCTCTACAAAAAATGAAAAAATTAGCCAGGTGTGGTGGCACATACCTGTAGTCTCAGCTACTCAGGAGGCTGAGGTGAGAGGGTCGTTTGAGTCTCAGAGGTCGAGGCTGTAGTTAGCCATGATCGCACCACTGCCCTCCAGCCTGGATGACACAGCAAGACTGTCTCAAAAATAAAATAAAATTTAATTTAATTGAAAAGTACATGTGGCCTGGCACCGTGGCTCATACCTGTAATCCCAGCCCTCTGGGAGGCCGAGGTGGGTGGATTACCTGAGGTCAGGAGTTCGAGACCAGCCTGGCTAATATGGTGAAACCCTGTTTCTACTAAACATACAAGAATTAGCTAGGTGTGGTGGCATGTAATCCCAGTTACTCAAGAGGCTGAGGCAAGAGAATCATTTGAACCTGGGAGGTGAAGGTTGCAGTGAGCCGAGATTGGGCCACTGCACTCCAGCCTGGGCAACAAGAGTGAAACTCCATCAAAAACAAAAACAAAAACAAAAAAGTAAATGTATATTTTAAAAAGGATGCCAGAATGCCAGAACACATATCCACACCCTAAGATTGCCTGTCTCCCTGTATCTCAGGGGTTGGTCATTTTTCATTTTGTTTCCTTCTTTTAAAAATAGTTACAGAAATAATTTTTCAGACAATTCAAATAAGCAGAAAGAACAAATTAAAATCAAGTTTAATCTCAGGCTGGTGTGGTGGCTCACACCTATAATTCCAGCACCTTGGGAGGCCGAGGCGGATGGATTGCTTGAGCCCAGGAGTTCAAGACCAGCTTGTGTAACATGGCGGAAACCCATCTCTGCCAAAAATTAGCCTGGCATCGTGGGGCGTGCCTGTGGTCCCAGCTGAGTGCGGTTTGGCAAAGGCAATTTGCCATACATTTGGAAAACCCACACAAGTGGGGTGCAGTCCTGGGCTACTCCATTCCCTCAGCCTCCTCCCCAGCCTGAGGGCAAGAAGGCTGCTGCTGGCTGCACCGGCACAGTCACCTGGACACGTTGCATCTATTGAGTACTTTGTAAGATATTGAGAGGACCCTGCACACAAGTGAACAACTGAATCCCTTAGCCAGAGGCAGCGCGATGCCAAGTTCCCATCATCCCTGCTAGTGGTGTGTGTGTGTGTGGTAGTTCCCCTTGTAGTGCAGTAAATGAGGGCTTTTTTTCCCCTCCAGCTTTAAAAATAAACAGATCTTGAAAGTGAGTGCAGGTAGCGCATTGATCAATACCATATGCAAATAAATAAGTGCTAATTGCCTGCAGTGTCTTTGGATGTCAGACGCGGTTATTGGACCACATTTATGGGCCAATTAGGAGGCTTACTGGACTCGAGTGGTGATAAATTGCGGCTGAGTGGCTTCTCGGAACGTGCTGGAGACAGTAGGGCTGATCGTAACTCCTCCCCACTCGTGGCTGGCGTGGACTGCCAGGCTTTTGTCCATTGTACAGCCACACTGTCATCTTCGCTGTCACCACGGGCAGGTCTGGGTGCAGCGAGGGCGGGGTGGGGAGCCCCGTGCGAGCCCAGGCTGGGGGAGAGCCCGCAGGTCAACAAGGGACCCGGCCCCTGAGACACAGGCCATGGCTGAGGTTCCACCAAAGTGCCACGAGCAGCAGAGGAGGGAGGGGTGAGCGAGCCTGGCCCTTCCTTCCAGGGGAACTGGGCGGTCCTGGCTGGAATTTGGAAGGAGGGTCCCTTGGGTGCATCCCCCCCAGCCCATGTTTTGTCCTCAGTCCTGTCAGTTATAATGAGGTTTGGTTTCCTGAAAAGTAGACCCAAAGAAAATTGCTGCTGCAGCTGAACACTCGACACTGGATTGCTCCAAGGAAGGCAAGGCCATTAATGGGCCAGAGCTTATTCCTTTGTTCATTCACTGGTTGAGTCAGTGGATATTTGTTCAGGTTGGGCCCTGGGCCCTGGGTGTAACTCACACAGATCCATGGCTGTGGAGCTCAGGGGAGGTACAGGAGAGGGGTGAATGATCCCACAAGGAAAGGCCTGTGGTGAGCACCGTGGAGAGGGACTGCCAAACACAAGAGCAGGGAAGCCTGACGGGGCCAGGGGCCAGGTGTGGAGGCCTCTTTGAGGAAGGGACAGTTCATTGGAGACCCCAGAGATGACAAGGAAGAAGGCACAGAGAGCAGGGCCTTCCCAGGTGGAGGAAAATCTGAAGAGCAGGATCTGATCCCTGGGAGAGACAAGAAAGGGCAAGGGGAGAACATTCAGGGGTCAGCATGGTCCCCTGGTGGGAGAGGAGGGGGCTGGGAGGGCAGCAGGAGGCAGGGTTGGCCTTCTGGAAGGTTCCCAGCTGTGTCCGGACGCTGTGGTCAGGAGCCAGTTTGAACTTTATTTCTTCAGATTCTGTAACTTACAGTTTGGTTTGCTCCTTATTGCAATGCTTCCTAATTTTTAAAATTTTTATTTTTATTTATTTCTTTATTACAGACAGGGTCCCACTCTGTCGCCCAGGCTGGAGTGCAGTGGTGCAATCATAGCTCACTGCAGCCTCAAACTCCTGGGCTCAAGCAATCCTCCTACCTCAGCCTCCCGAGTAGCCAACTACAGGTGTACGATGCCATGCCTGGCTAATTTAAAAAAATTTTTTGAGCCAGGTGCGGTGACTCACGCCTGTAATCCCAGCACTTTGGGAGGCCGAGGCAGGCGGATCACAAGGTCAGGAGATGGAGGCCATCCTGGCTAACATGGTGAAACCCTGTCTCTATTAAAAATACAAAAAATTAGCCAGGCATGGTGGCGGGCGCCTGCAGTCCCAGCTACTTGGGAGGCTGAGGCAGGAGAATGGCATGAACACCAGAGGTGGAGCTTGCAGTGAGCCAAGATTGTGCCACTACACACCAGCCTGGGCGACAGTGTGAGACCCTGTCTCAAAAAAAAAAAAAAAAAAAAAGAAGTTTTTTTGTAGAGATGAGGTCTTGTTATGTTGCCCGGGCTGATCTTGAACTCCTGGCCTCAAGCAATTCTCTTGCCTCAGCCTCCTAAAGTGCTTGAATTACAGGTGTGAGCCACCGTGCCTGGGCTGCTTCCTAACTTATAATCAATTTGTTTTCAGGATCAAAGTAGTTAACCAATGGTTTCTCCAATTTCAGCATGAGTGAACAATGTATTAATAAAAAAAACCCAAACACTTTCTTTAAAGTCTGTGGCAAAATGTGAGCTTCAAGATATGCCTCAATGTAACTTTTTACCAGATGGGATGAGCACCTTTTATCCAAAACGTTTGGGGCCAGAAATGATCTGGCTTTTGACTTTTTTCAGATTTTGCAATATTTGCAATGAGGTATCCTGGGGAGAGGACCCAAATCTAAATACAAAATTCACGTGTTTCACACATACCTTGTACACATAGCCTGAAGGTAATTTTATGCAACATTTTCAGTAATTTTGTGCATGAGACCAAGTTTTGACTGCAACCTGCCACACGAGGTCAGATGTGGAATTTTCCACTTACGGCATCATGTTGGTGCTCAAAAAGTTTTGTATTTTGGAGTATTTTGGGTTTCAGATTAAAGATATTCAACCTGTACATGCTAATGGAGACAATGGGAACGGTAAAGTATAAAGAAGGAAATAAGAACTACCCAGAATTCCCCAGAGAAAGACAGCACTGTTCATGTTTTGTATATTTTTTCCTGGATATTAAAATATCTTTAATTAGAGATCACTTCTGTAAATACTTTTATATCCTAATTTTTTATTTATATTATTTCCCCATGTGATAAACACAGTTTGAAATGACTAAATCATCTTCCCCTTTAGAGATGCACAACGATTTATTTAACTCTCCCCCTGTTGGGCTTTGGCCTTGCTTCCAATATTTAGTTACTCTAAATACCATAGACATGAACATTTTTAGGCACATGTCAAAGTATTCCCATTATTCCCTGGCCGCATTTGTGGGCATTGAATTCATTCATGTGGTCAATAAACACGTATTGAGCCTCTATCGTGGTGAAGGTGTGGTCCAGGTTCTGCCTTCCTGGGTCGCGAGGAAGCTTTTCAGAGTCTTTGTGCACAATTCCACATGGCTTTGCAGGGGCGCTGCTACCACCAGCAGCGTTTGGGTTCGCCTCACCGTGGCCTTGCCAGCACTGCGTGTGATCACAATAAAAGTCTTGGCGATGAAATCTACACATTCAGTCTTGCTTTTGTGACCTGCCGGAGAGCTTCCCAGAGCACCTGGCTTAAGTACCTTGGTCTGGGAAGGTGATTCCGTTTCCCATTCCTGGGGCCCTGACATCTCTTAGGAGGGTGACAGATACTCTGAGGTTTACTTAGAGCCCTGGAGAGAAGGTGGGTGTGGACAATGCTATGGCCAGAGGAGGAGCCGCTGAGCAGCAGCAGGGCAGGGACAGCCTAGCCCCCGGGTCTCTCCTGGGGAGAGTGTTCTGTGTGCTGACCGAAGGGTGCGTGTGAATGGTGGGGAAACAAGGAAGTGGCTGGGCAGGGACATGAGCCGCCTATTCAAAACCTGCTCTCCCCATCCTTCCACATCACCCCTCCCCGCATCCTTCCACATCATCCCTCCCCCATTTCCCAGCATCCCTTGCAGCCCTGAGGGACCCCACCCAGTCTGGTCAGTACTGAGTAAGTGGAAGCATCAGGGTGGCTTCTGGGGAAGCTGGTTAAGAGGGACCGACTCAGCTGCCTCTTCCTTCACCTTCTCTCTTCTTCTCACTGGAATGCAGATGCTGGAGATGCACCTCTCGGGGGTGCCCAGAGGTAACAAGCACCCCGGAGCCATGGTTGACCAGACGGCCGGGAGGAGGCTGGGCCCAGCAGACTCTGCAGCTGTTGGCCAGCCCAGGCTTGCCTCTCTCCAGGTTTCTTCTTTTGGGAGGAAAAATAAACCCTTCATTTATTTAAGCCGCTGTTTTGTAAATCTGTTATTAAATTCAATAGATAAGCAATATGCATTTCTTTTTTTCCAGACGGGGTCTCGCTCTGTCACCCAGGTTGGAGTGCAGTGGCATGATCTCGGGTCACTGAAACCTCCACCTCCTGCGCTCAAGCAATCCTCCCACCTCAGCCTCTCGAGTAGCTGGGACCACAGGCATGCGCCACCATGCCTGGCTAATTTTTTGTATTTTTAGTAGAGACGGGGTTTTGGCATGTTGCCTAGGCTGGTCTGGAACTTCTGGTCTCAGGTGATCTGCCCACCTCGGCCTCCCAAAGTACTGAGATTACAGGTGTGAGCCACCGTGCTCCGCCATCTATATGCATTTAAATGGCATTGATTCCTCCTAAAAGCACCTTTCCTTGTGCTTTTTTGTTTCCTTCCACATTTCTTAGAAGACAAGTCAGCCCAGTACCCTCGTGCATGAGGCCTGTGGGTGTCCTGTGACTGCAGGTGACCAGGTCTGTGTGCTGGATGAGGGGCTGCCCTGCCTGTGGCCTCACATCCCATGTTGTGGCCGTTCACAAGGCATTTTGTGGCACTATGGGCTCCCACACCACGGGAAAACTTCAACAAAAAATGTCACTAATGTGTCATAAGACCATGAGGTTCTCTATTTCTTGAATGGAAGAGTAGGGGGAAGAGGACACCCCTGTATTTGCAGAGAAGAGTGTCTAGAAGGCATTCCCAAAATTAGTGGTGGCATTTTTTTTTTTTTTTTTTTTTGAGATGGAGTCTTGGTCTGTCATCCAGACTGGAGTGCAGTGGCATGGTCTCGGCTTGCTGCAACCTCCGCCTCCTGGGTTCAAGTGATTCTCCTGCCTCGGCCTCTCGAGTAGCTGGGATTACAGGCATGCCCCACCACGCCCAGCTGATTTTTGTATTTTTAGTAGAGACGGAGTTTCACCATGTCGACCAGGCTGGTCTTGAACTCCTGACCTCAGGTGATCCAACCACCTTGGCCTTCCAAAGTGCTGGAATTACAGGTGTGAACCACAGCGCCTGGCCAGTTTTCTAATTTTTTTTTTTTTTTTGGAGGGGAAGATATAATGTAGTTTGTATGCAAAAATTACAGTAATATTAATGATAATAATGGTCTTAATAATAGAGTCCTGGGATGGTTCTACTGCTAGCCACCTGCTGGGAATAGTTCTTACGACACACCTGGGCAGTGTGGCACAGTGCAAAGATACAGAAGCATCTGGAACTTCTGGGCCCAGTCAACCCTGGCTGGGCAAAGAACATTCTCTTGGAGTTTCTGTCCTCGTAAAGGAAGAAGTCAGAAGAGACACTCCTGATCTCTTTCTTCATTCCGTCTGCAAACTCGTGTGCTGATTCCCTCGGGCCTGGGGCAGCCCGCGCCTGGGGCAATCCCTCCCCGCAGCACACAGAGCCCCTTTTCTCTCTGATTTACCTTGCCTGGGCTTAGAAACACAATTAGTTGTGACAAATGACCGCCACCAAAAAAAAACAAACTCCACGGAAGCGGTGTAGACATATTTTCATTTCTTTATTAGAAAGAGGTCTCTACACCATAGCCACCTCTCTCTGTTACTTTACACATCTTTTTCTTTTTCCCTTAGAATACTGTACAGCGGACACAAAAAAATCCCAAGGCAGGAAAATACAAACTGGCATATTTAATCAAAACAAGATCATATGAAATAACAAACAAAGTGAAACGTCTGTCAATGGTTTTAATTACAGTACAAACAATATAAATAAAGCATCATTGAGTCATTGTGAAACAAAGTTGCTGAATGAGGTAATAGAAAACATCCAAAAAAAAAAAAAAAAACCTAAACCCATCTGTGGATACACCCACGCTGCCCTTCCATCTCTATACACCGCTATTTACAGAAACAGAAAACTGGCTGCAAGGTGGGTTGGCCTTCCCTGCCCCTGCCTAGAAATGCATCTCAGTTGCCACCATTGACCTGCCCGGCTCCCCTTTAGGAAACACACCCCCGTGGCAAGATGGGAACCAAATTCCAAGCTGGCAGAAGGGAACAGCCAGGGCAGGAGACCTGCCCCGGGACCCATGCAACCCTCCCCTCTCCAGGCTGAGCCCAGTAAGGGCCTCCCCAGCGCTCAGGTGCTCAGGGCTGAGAGGGGCTGCAGTCTGGAGAATTAGATGTATTTCAGACACAAAAACTCAGCTGTGGGAGGGAAACTGATGCTTTTCAAGTCTGCAAGAAGGAATTATTTCTAACATTACAGTGCTGGTCCCTCTCCCCCTCCCCGTTCTTAATGCCACGAAGCAGCTTCTAAATGCACACTTTGCCACCCACCATGCAACTGCCCCACCCCTCTCCAGCCACCTGTGTACTCTCAAAACAGTCGTGCTGAGAACCCTGCTGGGACCCTTGGGGCTGGGTTGGGGTGGGGGAGGTCCCTCATGTGCCAACCTGAGCAGCGCGAGACCCACTCCCCAGACCAGCCCCTGGCTCACCCACAACACCCTTGGAGGCTTCTCTGTTCTCTACCCTGAGAACCCAGGCAGGAAATGCATTTGCCCAGGGACCTCCAGGAATGTCAGGGGACACCCCAGGGCTGTGGTATTGGGCAGGGGGCTGGGCTGCCTGCCAGTGTCTGCGTGAGGCCCATTAGGATTCTATGCGCCTGGACTGCCCTTCCTCAAGTCCAAAGGCCCCAACATCCTCATGCCCAGCTGCTGACCGAGTGGGCTTCCAGTGTCTTCTGTTTACCAGAGCTCTCCAAGTGGCTCAGACGTTAGCTTCCTGGGCCAGTGTAGACTGTTCAGCACCAGGGAGATGCAGGGAAATGAGGGTTTAATCCGATTTAGGGGCAGCTGTTCCCAACAGCTGGTGTGTTAAGGGGGTTTGTTCCACTGGGAAGATTCCCCAACACACTCACGCCTTGTTTGGTTCCTTTCTTTCACCTGCATCTCAAGGCAAAGGCCGTGCAATTCCCCTACGGGGCATTCTACATCAGTCCGATGTGGACTTCGACAAGGAGTCTCTATCATATGGTTTCACCATCCTCGGGTTGGGGGGGGTGCTCCCTACAGACACCCTGTGCCAGGCCAAAATGAAAACCAAGCCCTAAGCCAGCCTCTCCTCACATTCATGAGGATATCCTGCTTGGGGCACATGGAGCAGCTGCCCAGCTTGGGCGTCCCAAGGTCGGATGCCACAGCTGCCTGCTGGTCTCACCCAGCAGTCTTAGGCCTGAGCTCTGGGGCTTTCAGAGCCCCTGCAAGTCTCTGCTGGCCACTCCGGCCCCATCTGCCCACCTCCAGGCCCTGAGGCCCATCTGTAGGGGGTGAGGGCCTCAGACAAGAACAGTTCTACCAAACAGGTGCAAAACCCCAAACCAAGTGCTTGCTGTCATTTTACACCAAAACCAGCACCTCATGGTGAAAGACAGTACGAATGGGTTTTAAGATTTAGGTTTGCTTACCGCTGCTCTGGGGTGGGTGTTTACTACACTGGTGAACTTAAATACTTTCTCATACAACTCACAGATTTAAAAAAGACTTGTTGGTTTCCCAGAATCCCTTTCCTTTCCAGAGTCACCTGCCAACATGGACATGTGATGCGAAGAAAGCCGCAGACACACCGATTAAATGGGGGGGGGGGGGCATTAATATTTCAACAGTCTATTTAAGGGCAGTATTTCTTCTCTAAGGGGAAGAAAGTTTGTGTTTTGAAACAGTAATATCTAAGTAAATATTTCTTTCTTCATGGAGAGGGGAGGAGTCTGCCATAGGGGTTTCTGTCTAATCACAGATGGGGCACTGGCCACTTCTCTCTAATCACAGACAGCACGGCATCCCAGGGGCCAGCGATCGAGATCACTCTCTGGCTGTGTCGGAAGGACCAGTGTGAGGATTGTTTCTTAGTGATCCAGCTACTCCAAGGAGATACACCTGCGCCCCTTCTCTCTCCCACATAATGGGAGGAAAGCTGACGTTTCGCTGAAAAGCAACCTAATGTATGTGGTTAAACGACAGAGGGCTCGTCCCCACAGCGCACACAGCAGGGCTGGGGCAGATCTGACCACTGGGCAGGGCAAGGGGGATCTCCTGGCCCCACTCACTGTCACCTGGGCATGCTGGCCTGGCCTGGGGGGACGGGGGCGGCATTAAAGACACATGGCCACAAGGGCTCCCTGAAGAAAGCCACTCAGAAATCCAAGCGCGAGCCTCGGAAAGGTGGAGAATGCACGCCTTCATGCCAAAGGCCCTTATTTAGCTTTTTGGGGAAGGATGAGGGTGACAATCATTCAAGATGTGACTTCACAACATGTGAAACTCCCGTCTGAGGCAGCGGTTGGAAATAAATTACATTTCCTTTGAAGGAAAGATGTGTGTCTCCAGCACTTTTCTATCTGAACTCCTTCCTGACTGCTTATCAATTTGTTTGCTTGAAGGCCATAAATACAACCCCAGGGAGTTCTAGAAAAGTCTCAATGACCTTGTGCATGGGGTGAGGGACGGAAGCAGAGCAGATGCCGTGCCGGGAGGGAAGCGGCCCCTCTGGAGGTTTGGGGTTTGCTTTCCAAACACCTTTGCCTCCTGAGTAGTTGCTGAGGTCTGATCATACCCCATCTCAGGGGAAGCTACATTGTTGCCAGGCTTCCCATCTCCCGGGGCAGGAACGTGGATTTCCCCGCATTTCCAGAACATCCTAAGTGCAGGGAGGAAGAATTGGTGTCCTGGGTGCCACAGGGACCTAGAGCGCCTACGGCACATTGGAGGCTGCAGGTTGAGTAGGTCACTCTTGTGGGGTAAGATGAGTCCACCAAGTTCAAGCACAAAACACGCTGGGAACCCGGGGATGGGGAGAGAGGGATGGGCCTGCAGCCAAGCGCGGCGACCCAGGGTGCTCTCCAGCAAGGTCTGATCTCAGACAGGAGGAGGAGGGGAGCACCAAGCGAGGCCCAGTGCACGTGTGAGTCACAGCGGCTCATGGCAACGGCAAGGGGGCATCTTAAGGGAGGGGCGCTGTCCACGTCAACAGCACCTCAACAAGCTGTGGGGGAGAGGGAAGGGTCGTCTCGGCCCGGATCAGCACCAGCGAACAGCACGAGGGCAGAACTCAGCCCCTTCCTCGCTTCTAGAAAATCAACCTCAGACTACAAAGCGGAATATACATGTTGAGAAAAGTGGGCAGGTTCCAGAGAGGCTCTCAGGGAGCAAGTACCTCACTGACGCTGTTCCCCGCCATCTGGAGGCCAGGGTAGGGCAGGGCACTGGCAAGCCGAGAGAGGAGGGCCCTGGGCTCTACTGGGGGTGGTTGGCAAACGTGCCCATCACAGCCTCCCCAGGATGCAGGCTGGAGGACAGTGTCAGCCATGGGCAGGTTTCCTGGCGTGTGCACTGGCTTTGGTCCCATCAGTGTTTCTGATCTTAACAAATGCTCCTGTTTTCCAAGCATCCTCTGGACCAGGTGTGAGGCCAACATTTATCACACTGGTTTGAAACCTCACTGCACCCTGCAAGTTTCACAGATGAGAAAAAGAGCCCAGGAAGCTGGGTGCTTGCCCAGAGCTGCAGAGGAATCCTCTGGAGGGATGGCAGGGCCCGCTGAGCCTAGGGGTCTGTCTATCTCATTAGACCATGTTTCTCCCTAAACAAGGTTAGCAACAGCTCCTATGCAGATATAGGGAATGACCCCAAATGTGCAGATGTCACAAAAACGGGAAGACTGGCATCTACACTGGATGACGAGGCTGGAACCATGCAGGCCTCATCAGGCTGGGCAAAATCTCAGAAGAGGGAGCTTCAATGCAAGGCCCTTGTGCTGAAAAGCCACAGCCGAGAACTGGCCTGTGCACTAGGGGCTCTGCAGGACATGCAGTTCAGTAAGATCCCGCTCTCTCCTGCATCTGAGAACCCCGTGATTGGCGAGCGACCCGCTGCCTTCACCCTCCTTTCCAGTGCATATATACACTGTGCACACACTTGGGAGATAGGACACTGCACCAGGTTTTGGGGCCAATGACTCAGGAACTTGTCACTTGCTCACCCTGGAGCTGCTCATTTCCTGGGATGAAACAGAGAGAGGGACCAGGGACCAGGACTGGGGTGCTGGGCGGGGCAAACCATCTGCCCGCCGCAGCACCTGAGGTCAGAATCACAGAGTCCTGTCCCTGCGGGGTGTTGCTGCTGCAGCCAGGTCTGCACCACACCCCTCCACTCCCCTGCAAGTTCAGTCTCTGCGAAGCTGAACGTGGGGGTGCAGACGTGTCCAGATCACCCATGGGGTTACACAGGCCGCTCGTGTGCCTCCCCCAGCTGGCTGTTTCTCGTTAAGGGAGAGTTTTAATTCTGAACAGGAAAGGTGAGGTGGATCCTGCAGTGGTGATCTGTCATCGTCACGTCACAGAACTGAACATGGAAATGAACAACGAAAACTCCACCCCTTTCTCAAACTAGTTATTCCTAGCTCCGCCCTCGGTCCTTGCCTCTCCCAGCCTTGGTGGTAATTAGCTTGAAAGTGGGAACGAGAGTGCAGTCAGCAAAGAAAGGACTTCTGGTTAGACAGTGAAATACAAACAGACTGCCAACGAGCTCTGGGCAAAGCTGCCCTGTCTTCTTTTTTTCGAAAGACCCTTAAAACTGCCTCTCCTTCTGCTGCCAAAACTTGGGCCCTAGAAAGCGACTGTGGCGTGGAGCAGATGGACATCGCTGAGAATGGCAGGGGAGGGGCTGTGTTTTCTGAGGGGGAGTCATGGCGGCCCATGCTGGGGGCCAGGAAGGGAAAAAACCGATCTGGCATTCAGGTTGTGGAAGGCAAAGTGAAACAAGAAGTCATTTGGGAAAATATTATATTATAAACACATAGAATAATATGTACACACTCATATACATCCCAAAGAGAAGCCTCAAGGAGTTCCGTGTCTTCTCAAAAGAAGCTTCACTATGATAAAGCATTCCTATAGTGGGAATTAACTACAATGAAATAATTTAACAATTTCATTTATGCTATATCTGTGTCCACTACAGAGTCTACAGTGAAGGCTGTGTGGAGCGAGTGTGTCTAGTGGATTCGAACACCAACGCGTTCTTCAAAAATAGGCAATGACCTGTTTTTTTTCTATTCACATTTACAATAGCTACATAGTGATGAAACGCAGACTGAAAAATCAAATGGCAGGACGATGGGACTGTCGTCAAGGTTCTCAGACTTGTGGCTTCCGCACCTGTTATACTTTTGGATACGAGTGAGCTCCACTTAGCTTCGTTAAGATTAGAAATTTCCATGAAACACTTACCCACATATAAATTCTGTGTAAAGCTTTATTTTTTTCCCCACCTACTTTAATTTTTTTTTAAAAAGTGAAATAAGAGGAAAAACTCTTATAAAATATAAGGTTTAATATACGAGAGCGAGGAACACCCCGGAGGCTGCCGGCGCATGTGGCTTCGAGTTTCTGTGCTACAGGATTCTAGTGTCCTCGTCTTCCATCGTGACAACCCTTCTCCCCCCGTCACACTGCCAACGAGCTCTGGGCAAAGCTGCCCCGTTTGCTTTTAACCTAAGGGATGCTGTGGTTTGGCTGACTACGTTTGACTACCACCACCGAAGGCGGCGGACGTCTGAAGCGGCCGGATACCGACGACGGAAATCAGGCGAGGTACTAGCGCGGAGGGCCGGGGCTGCCGGTTCAAGGTCATCCGGGTTCTCAGGAGCCAGTCTGTGCCACAGAACTATCGGCAGCTGCCTTCGTAAGGCACCTCGGTCGGGCATTCGGAAAACCACCCCATCTTGCCAGAGCCCCTTGGTCCTTGGTTAGCAAAAGCCGTATCCGATCTAAATCATGCTTTCGATCATGAGAAACCACATTCCTTCTTTTTCCCTTCTAATATACTCCAGTGTGTCTTTTTTTTTTCTTTCTCAATTTTAATAAGCAAATTGTACCACCATCTTATTCTGAGATGCTCCTTTTTAAAAGCTGTAGATCACATTAATGGAAGTGTTTACTGCTGGGAATATTTTCCATGTACAATGATCTGTAACCCTCTTATCTCAACTAGTTGCACATTATTAGTTCACATCCAGTTCAATTTATAAATTAAGAGAGGTGCCATTTGTCTATACAAAAATCAATGCATATTTATGAACTTCTTTTATTCAAATATATTTTCACACATCTTATCTAAATACATAATACAGAAGCCTGTGTGACTTGGGCAATGTGGCCCAGGAGGGCCTGAGACTAACACATCCACCTCGGCAAAAGGACATAAAATATCTCTTACGGTCGGAAAAAATAGCCTTTTGTGTATTTACTTAGTTTACGAAATATACTGGAAATGTTATTATTAGCTGAATTTGTGGTTTCCTTTTGAATTTCTGAGTTATTCTTATTTATTTTTCCCATTTTGTTTTTGCACCAAGATCGCAGTCAAATAATACTCAGCGACTGATTTCCTCTCTTTGGACTGAAAAATTAAACAGATACTAAATTATGACAGTGAATTTAGAAAGGAGGGCTCCAAGGGCTTGAAAGAACATGTCTGGGATAATATGATGCTTCTAAGAGTATTGCAATCACATCGTGGCAATCACCGGAGCGTGCCGCGTAACTACCTCCTCGGCTAATATGCTTTCTTCTCGGTGATGACTAATCATGTTCTATTAAACAGCAGTAATGCTGGAAGAACTCAACTATACAAGTGTAATGAAGCCAGTATTCTCCCTGGACAGATTAGCTACAACTGATTTGACACATACCATCATAGGGGCTTCAAACCTGACAAACTCTGTGCTTGCTTCTGATTTATGCCGTCAAGCTCCTCAGAGAAGAGATGGAATCCAAGTGTTCCGTTTGGTAGAGGTGAAATGTACTATGTGCTTAACTGCCAGTTAAGGAAAGTTGCCCCTTCTCCTTGTTCCTCGCCTCCCCTCCCCCTCACGTCCCCGTCCCTTGTGCCACCAGGACAAGGGTCCTGCGCCATGTGCTATCATCAAAGGGCCAAGGCCCGTCGCTCTCTCCTGTTTGTGGTTTAGGGGAGTTTATGAAAAGGAGCCACTTCTGCAGTCTCCTGGCCGCCTCTTCGCCCCTTGAGGATGTCCAGGTTTTGTGATTTTGTTTGGGGTGAGAGTGGGTGGGCGGGAGGGAGGCGGCCACCAGGAAGAGGGAGGGGATGCGACGGGACTCACGTGCTGCGACTTCCGAGCGAGAATGCGGCGAGGCTGCCGTGTCCCGGGTGCGGCGAGCAGGTGGGCACGGCTGTTCCTCAGATGATGGTGGGCACCCTCCCGCTGCTGTTGTTCCGGTTATTGTTTCTCCTGGACAGGTTGGGGGTGGCCATGAGCACGAAGCGCTCGTCGGGGCAGCCATACTGCAGCAGCACGTCGATGCACTCTTGGCTGGAGGCCTGCCGGGCGTAGGCCAGCGCTGTGTTCCCGTGGGCATCTCGGGCCATGACGTCCACCCCGTACTGCGGAGGTAACGGAGCCCACGTTAGTATCATGGGGGACGTGATGGAGGGAGGGGGCAGGGAAGCTTTCTCTCAGCCCTTGCATGTGGCTTGTGCTTGGACAGCGGGGCCAGCTACACAACTGGCTGGGGCGCCAGGACCATCCAGTGCTGGTGATACAGCCTGTACCTGTGGCCAGCGGATTCTTTTAAGGGAAGAACGTGTCTTTTTTTTCAACTGAAAGCCCCTCCTTTGTGCAACATTAAGGAATCAAAGATAACTTTAGTTTTGCGGTTTCTATTTTGACTTTCCAATTGCACAAAGAAAAAAAAAATCATTGTTTTGATCTCAGAATTTTCATTATAGGAAATACATAAATAACACATAAGAGCTCAAGAAGAAAAAAAATCACCCATAATCTTACTATTTAGAGATAACCTTTGTGAATTAGTGTATTTCCTTCCAATGAGTTTTCTTTGAATCTACATGTATATGTACATGATTAAGACTATACAAATAATTTGTATTTTTTTCATTTTTCATTGATCACTATACTGTGATCATTTTCTTACATCATTAAAAATTACTCAGAAGCACAACACAAGCTGGGTGCAGTGGCTCACCTCAGCCCAGGAGTTCAAGACTAGCCTCAGCAATATAGGGAGACCCTGTCTCCAGAAAAAAACACATTTTAAAAAAATTAGCTGGGCACGTGGCATGTGCCTGTGGTCCCAGCTATGCAGGAGGCTGAGGTGGGAGGATCGCTTGAGCCTAGGAGGCAGAGGCTGCCGTGGGCCGAGATCACACCACTGCACTCCAGCCTGGGCAACAGAGTGAGACCCTGTCTCCCCACCCCCCAAAAAGCATGACATATGCAAGTCATACAGTATTCCACCACATGAACAGAATTCAGAACTCTCCCCTCAACTCTGCACACTTCATAAAAATTGTCAACGGATCCGGGCGTGGTGGCTCACGCCTGTAATCCCAACACTTTGGGAGGCCGAGGAGGGGGATCACGAGGTCAGGAGTTTGAGACCAGTCTGACCAACATGGTGAAACCCCGTCTCTACTAAAAATACAAAAATTATCTGGGAGTAGTGGTATATGCTTGTAATCCCAGCTAGTCAGGAGGCTGAGGAGGGAGAATTGCTTGAACCTGGGAGGCGGAGGTTGCAGTGAGCCGAGATTGTGCCACTGCACTCCAGCCTGGGCAACAGAGTGAGACTCCATCTCAAAAAAAATTGTCACTGGAAGAAACAGTGCCCGGATGTATATCCTCACATGTAGAATCTTTCTCAGGGTCTGTGATTGATTATTAGAGTGATGATTAGAAGGGGGAAAATATGAGGTTAAAGTACACAACATTTTTAAGCTTTTTGCTCATGAAAAAGAGTGGATTCACTTCCACTTCTGCCAACTCACAATGTGTGGGAGTCTGAGGCCACTCAACAGCATGGAACCACTGCCATCAAAGGAATTTCTGCTCAATTGGAGAAGGAAAGATGGCCTGTAATTTATAACTGTGTCCCTGCTCCCACCAAAAATTCGTATGTTTAAGTCCTAACACCCAGTACTTTAGAATGTGACTGTATTTGCAGATAGAGCCTTTATGGTGGTACATGAGCTTAAATGAGGTCACAGTAGGGTTAGTATCTATATGAGAAGAGGAAGAGGCTGGGCTGGGAGGCTGATACCTGTAATCTCAACACTTCGGGAGGCCGAGGTGAGAGGACTGCTTAAAGGCAGGAGTTCAAAACCCATGGGCAATATGGTAAGAACGTAACTCTACAAAATTTTTAAAAAATTGCCATTCATGGGGGTGCATGCCTGTGGTCCCAACTACTTGGGAGGCTAGGGTAGGGGGACTGCTTGAGCCCAGGAGTTCGAGGTTACAGCGGGCTAAGATTGTGCCACTGCACTCCAGCTTGGACAACAGAGCAAGACCTTGTCCCAGAAAGACGGGGGTTGGGGGAAAGGAAAGATCTAACAGGAGCAAGTGCAGAGGAAAGGCCCTGTGAGAACACAGGGAGAGGGCGGCTGTCTACCAGCCACGAGAGAGGCCTCGCCAGGAACCATCCCTGCTGGCCCTTTGATCTTGTACTTTCAGCCTCCAGAACTGTGAAAAAACAAATGTCTGTTGTTGAAGCACCCCTGTCTGTGGTATTTTGTTATGGCAGCCCTAGCACACTACACACAACTCTTATTTAATTTGCATTACATCACATGTATGACTAATGAGCAAAAGGGAGTATCTGTGTGATTTTGGTGTAGTGTCTGTATCTCATCTCATTCACCAACTGCACCCATCAAAAAAGTCAGATCAAGGCCGGGTGTGGTGAGTCATGCCTGTACTCCCAGCACTTTGGGAGGCCGAGGTGGGAGGATCACGAGGTCAGGAGTTCGAGACCAGCCTGACCAACATGGTGAAACCTCGTCTCTACTAACAATACAAAAATTAGCTGGGCGTGGTGGTGTGCACCTGTAATCCCAGCTACCCAGGAGGCTGAGGCAGGAGAATTGCTTGAACCTGGGAGGTGGAGGTTGCAGTGAGCCAAGATTGCACCACTGCACTCCAGCCTGAGCAACAGAGCGAAACTCTGTCTCAAAAAAACAAAAAACAAAAAAGTCAGATCAAAAACATGCAGAAACCTGCTGCACTCTACACATGCCACTGTAGAACGTGCTGCTGTGCTGGAGTGACCCATCCTGCCTTGCGGGTGGAGACAGAAGAGCCTCCAGCTGGGTGTCCCACCTTTGGGTGCTGTCCCTACTTCTGGGCACACACTTGCCTTCCCTACCTGGGGAGCCTCCCTGCAGGCAGCTTTCTGCCTGCCTCTGGTGGGGACCTGCCTCGGCTGAAGCCCCAGGGGTCCACAGGCAGCCCCCAGGTGGGCGTGTCTTCTCAGACGTAGCTCCCGGGTGGCACAGGCAGGGCCTCTCTGCACAACCGCTTTATCCTTCTCTCTCACTCCTTCAAGCATTGTGACACATGCTTCAATAGGAATGTAAAGAATACTTTTCCCCAGTAGAAATTAATCAGAATGGTTTGAAAGAAGCCCTTTGACAAACTCCTGCCACATCAGACCTCAAAGTTTAGGGTCCAGTATTTCTGTGTTAAGTGAATAAAAACACCAAAGGTTTGGAAATGGGGAAACCCTACAAGCCATCCCGTTAATACGTCGCCTTCCCCCGAGAAGATGATGGAAATGAAAAAGAGGGATACCACCAACCCTGCTTGACAAGGGGCAATCACAAAGCTGCAATTTTCAGAAACTCTAGCAAGTACTGTACAAGGAGGACCAACTGTCTCTCCATAAGGCCCTCTGCTCTTCAGTCAGAGTTTCCCATTAGGAACTGTTCCCACTTGCAGATCGAGAACAACAGCCTTCTGCCAGAAAGATGCCCACGAAAGCAGAACAAAGCAGACAGTGCCTCCTGTGGCCCCGTCCTCTGGCAGGCGTGCCGACCACCTACCCAGATCAGGAGTTGCGCCAGGACCACATTCCCCTTGCGGCAGGCCAGATGCAGCGCCGTGCGGCCGTCTCCCTCCCCGCAGGTCTCGTTCACCTCGTCCCGGGAGCCGTGTGCCAGCAGCAGGATGGCCGTCCGAAGGTCCTCGTCGGCGGTGGCCCGCAGCAGGTGCTGGCCCAGGGACAGCTCCGTGCATGGTAGCGGGGCCAGGAAGAGCTTCTGCTCGTACTTGGCACGGATCCACCGTTCCTTCTCTTCCCTGCAAAGAGCCACCAGACAGGTGCGGTCACGATCAGGCCCGAGAACACAGGCCGCCAGCCCCCGCCCCATGCGGTCGGGAGGAGCCGCGAGGGAAGTGAAATAACAGAAAGCAAAGGTCTTCACTCAGCACAAAGCCCCCTGGGGGAAACGTTTATCCACCTTCACAAAACAGTGTCCTCACCAGCAGCATCAGCCCAGAAATGCAGATTCTCAGGTCAGGCCCCAGACCCCCTGAATCCGAACCTCTCCGGGTGTTTTAACAAGCCCTGCAGGGGATTCCAATAGGCCCAAGGTGTGAGAGCCACTGATCTCAGGCTCATACACTGCCTTGGTGCTGTTTCTGTCACTTTTAGTGCAGAAGCTGTCCTTGGAAAGAAAACTACCAAGTGAGGGCTCAAGGCCACGGCCTTGGATCAGTGGCTCTCACACGCCGACGCACAGGGGAAACCACCCTACTGCCTGGGACCGGCACGATGGAGAAGCATGGTCTCCAGGGCCGAGAGCACAGACCGGCATGATGGAAGCATGGTCTCCAGGGCCTAGAGCATGGACCGGCACAATGGAGAAGCATGGTCTCCAGGGCCGAGAGCACGGACCGGCATGATGGAAAGCATGGTCTCCGGGGCCGAGAGCATGGACCGGCACGATGGAGAAGCATGGTCTCCGGGGCCGAGAGCACAGACCGGCATGATGGAAGCATGGTCTCCGGGGCCGAGAGCACAGACCGGCATGATGGAAGCATGGTCTCCGGGGCCGAGAGCAAGGACCGGCATGATGGAAGCATGGTCTCCGGGGCCGAGAGTTGCTTTACTGTAAGCAGGACTGTAAGTCAGGGCTGTAGGGCACTTCGCTGGAGCCGGGGGGGCGGGGAGGAGGGTGGGGGGGCAAGGGACAGCCGGTGTGCTCCCCACACCTGGGGGTGACCATGTGCTCTTAGCTCCAAACTCCGAAATAGGGGGTGTGTGTGGACTCCCCAGGGTCTCCAAACCCTTTCAGCTGAGGAAAACATGGCAACAGACTCACGCAGGAGAGGGCGGAGACTCCAATGAGGAGGTTTAGAAGGGAGATGCAGCTTTTGGAATCTCCAGATACTTGGGAAAGGCTTAAGTGGAAAGGACAGAATGTCAGGAATTCCTTAACTGACAAAGAATGGCTGGGTTTTCTGGGGGAAACTGTTGCAGGGCCTGGGAAACAGGCAGCTCCCAGAAGCCAGAGCTGAGCCCAGAGGCAGAGGAGAGGACAAAGCTGGGGAGGGGGTGGATGGGGTCGGAGGTGTGGAGAGCGGATGATGCTGATGCCTGCCCGCCCCGGCCCCAGCATCACAACCTGGCTGAGATGGGGCTGCCTGAGCTGGCCAGTGTCATACATGGTCTCCTCCTGGGGGGTCTACAGAGGATGGGGACCCTGCTACACATCTGTGGGGAGGGCTGAGAAGGAGAGGACAGGATGAGATGAGAAGCTCAAGAAATAGAAGAGGAAACCAACAGTAAGGCATGTTTATGTTGACGCAAAGGAAGGACCCCAGGCCAGCAGCTCCTATACTCTGTGGCTACTCATGATTGGTTTCTGGTTTCTCAAAAAAGCGTGTGAGAGAAAACTCAAGACTCTGCAGCACCGCTAGAGGGGAAAAAAAGGTGGGGTGGTGGGGGACAAGAAATTTACAAAGAACAATGTGAGATTTTACAAGTAGCTCTTGAAATTTTACAAGGATCCCAGGAACCGAGCCCAGCCAGGGAAGTGCTCCCTGCCTGCCTTTTTGATGAGGATGACAAAGAAAAGAGGCCGGGAGCGGTGGCTCACGCCTGTAATCCCAGCACGTTGGGAGGCCGAAGTGGGTGGATCACCTGAGGTCAGGAGTTCGAGACCAGCTTGGCCAACATGGTGAAACCCCGTCTCTACTAAAAATACAAAAATTAGCCAATGTGGTGGCAGGCGTCTGTAATCCCAGCTACTCGGGAAGCGGAGGTAGGAGAATCGCTTGGACCCGGGAGGCAGAGGTTGCAGTGAGCTGAGATTGCGCCATTGCACTCCAGCCTGGGTAACAGAATGAGACTCCATCTCGAAAAAAAAAAAAAAAAAAAAAAAAGAAAGAAAGAAAAGCCCTACATGTAAGAAGGGACTGCAGTTACCCATAGAGACTTTAATAACGCACTGATTCACAATCGCCCTCTCCAAAATTCAGGTTTCTCCAGGGGAATAATCAGAGTACACAGCTACAAACGACACGGAGAAACCACTCAGGGCTTCCGTGAAAGTCTAGAAAGAAAACTCATTACCCATGACATTTTTGCTTCCGAAGTACAGAGGAAAGGCCTTGTTTACACCTTTTACCCGTGTTTACATTGCACCTAGTGATCTAGTGTCGGGTTAGCCCTAATCTGTTTTTAAATACTTAGGCAAACAAATTCTTCCAGGAGTAAATCTGGATTAGTTTTGCTTCACTTCCTGGTACATGTGAGTGACCCCAGAGTGACCCCCGACTCTTTTCATTTGGAGATTTCCAGGACAAACACTTGGCTACAGCTGAGTACTGACACCGACCCCCACAAATGCAGCGGAGGCAGCCCCTGCACCCCACTCAGGCAAAAACACAAGCACAAAAGCACTGACAATGTCTGGGAAATACAGGTTCAGGAGACAGACAAAAAAGAAGTAGTTCTGATACTATTTTAAAGGCCTTATTTAAAATGTATTAAACGTTTGTTGATGCATTTCATAAATCACAAAAGAGAAGGAGCAAAACGTGAATTAAATGAAAAGGGATGACGGTGAAGGATACGTCCAGATTTTCCAGTTCCAATTTGCTAACTCTCATTTTTTGGTAGACATTAAAATCCCACAACTATTTGATTCCGCTCCGATTGACTTGAATGGTCATTGCCAAATCACCCAGGGATAAACCACATAACATAGTAGCTACAGTGCTAACTGCAATTATTCAATTTCTTTTTAATATTCGAACACCCCAGCCAAAGAATGAGTACAAACCTGCGGCTCCTGAACCCTTCGCTGCGTCGGTATGTTCTCCCTGGGAACCGCTGGAGTGATTCTCTGTCCTCACATCTCACCTCACAGGCAACCTCATCTGAACTGACAAGCTGATACACATTTGAATGAGCTGTTCTTTACTTTTAAAAATCAGCATTGTTGATACCACCTTAATCCTTCAAGAATGGGCCGTAATCAAAAAATCGAAAAACAGTAGATGTTGGCGTGGATGTGGTGTACAGGGAACACTTACTTCTATGCTGCTGGTGGGAATGTAAACTCGCACAGCCGCTATGGAAAACAGTGTGAAGATTCCTTAAAGAACTAAAAGTAGAACTACCATTTGATCCAGCAATCCCACTACTGTACCTACCCAGAGGAAAAGAAGTCATTATATGAAAAAGATATTTACACACACGTTTATAGCATCACAATTCACAACTGCAAAATTGTGGAACCTACCCCAATGGCCATCAATCAACAAGTGGATAAAGAAACTGTGGTGTATATATATATCTACGACAGAATACTACACACCCATAAAAAGGAATGGGTTAATAGCAATTGCAGTGACCTCCAATGAGACTATTATTCTAAGGAAAGTAACTCAAGAATGGAAAGCCAAGCATCGCATGTTCTCACTGATATGTGGGAGCTAAGCTATGGGGACATAAAAGGCCTAAGAATGATACAACGGACTTTGGGGACTTGGGGGGAAGAGTGGGAGGAGGGCAAGGGATAAAAGACTACAAATAGGGTGCAGTGTATAGTGCTCGGGTGATGGGTGCACCAAGATCTCACAAATCACCACTAAAGAAGTTACTCATGGCTGGCCGTGGTGGCTTAGGCCTGTAATCTCAGCACTTTGGGAGGCTGAGGTGGGTGGATCTCTTGAGGTCAAGAGTTTGAGACTGGCCTGGCCAACATGGTGAAACCCTGTCTCTACTAAAAATACAAAATAGTCGAGGGTGGTGGCGTGCGCCTGTAATCCCAGCTACTCGGGAGGCTGATGCAGGATAATCACTTGAACCCAGGAGGCAGAGGTTGCAGTGAGCCAAGATTGCACCACTGCACTCCAGTCTGGGCGACAGAGCAAAATTCTCAAAAAAAAAAAAAAAAAAAAAGAACTTAATTAACTGAATACCACCTGTACCCCAATAACTTATGGAAAAAAAATCAGCATTGTTTAAACTATGTAATAAAAGGTAGGTCCAGGTTTTGTGGGCCCGAAACCCACAAAAGGGAGGCTGAGATAGGAGAACTGCTTGAACTCTGTGGAGGGTGGAGGATGCAGTGAGCTGAGATTGCACCATTGCACTCCAGCCTGGGCAACAAAAATGAAACTCCGTTTCAAAAACAAAAAAACAAGTTTTCAGCCAGGTGCAGTGGCTCATGCCTGTAATCCTCGCACTCTGGGGGGCCGAGGCCAGGCGGGCCACCTGAGGTCTGGAGTTTGAGACCAGCCTGGCCAACATAGTGAAAACCCATCTCTACTAAAAATACAAAAATCAGCCTGGCATGGTGGCACACACCTGTAGTCCTAGCTACCCAGGAGGCTGAGGCAGGAGAATCGCTTGGATCCAAGAGGTGGAGGTTGCAGTGAGCCAAGATTGCGCCACTGCACTCCAGCCTGGGTGACAGAGTGAGACTCTGTCTAAACAAAACAAAACAAACAAAAACAGAAGCTTTCAATGCTGACTTCTGAGTCCTTTGGGACTGCAATATTTCAGTGTTTTTTTGGACACTAGGAGATGGCCAGGGAGTTGGGGCAGCCACTGGGCTTTGTGTCTGTATCAGATGTGATTCTTGTTAGCAGCTCAAATTTAACTAGTGTGAAAACAGGACTCAGACAAGGACACCGGGTTTTTTGGTGCTACTTCAGCAACCTGATGCACGTCAGCCACCTGCTATGACTTGAAGCCCACCTCCTGTGGATGTTCCCATCCGCATACCAGGGGGAAAGCTTAGCTCCCTGCACTTTCTGCAATGCCCAAAGGCAGAGAAAAGCCAATCTCCCCACCAACCCTAGGCTCATAGGCTGCACTCTTAAGCATTAGAGAGACTGTGGCTTATGTGCCTTTTTTCGACTTAGTGGTGTAGATGTTCGCCTTTCTAATAACTTCTTGGACTCTCCTTTCCTCATCTGTCAAATGTGGACAGTGACATCTACACCAGGCAGGGCTGTTTTGGGATTTGGGATCATGCATTTGGATGACACCATGGCCACAGTGGTTCCCCTGCAAACAGCCGCTGTTATGACTGAAGTGAACAACCTCTCTGATAATTCAATGTCATGTGAGCACACAGGAGCTCACCAGTGGAAGCGGCACGTGTGGGGGAAGTGCTGGTGGCACGGGGCCGCGGGTACTGAAGGCCTGCTGGGCACGGGAGGCTTCTAAATCACGGCTGTGTGCACATACGAGCTTCAAGCAACTCCTCATGCTCAGCATGGTAGGGGGGCCGCTCTTGGCCAGAGGCCTTGCCAAGCCTGCTGGCATCTTGTGAGCTCCCCCGAGGGTGCAGAGGATCCTGAGACTCTGGGGTAAGAAGGAGTCTGGCTGGTTTAAATGACCTCATAGCTGTCAGAGTTGCAGGAGTAACATCTGGTTGGCTCCTGCCCATAGCCTTGAGATGTTTAAAGGCTTCTTGGATGTTAGAGGCTGAGCCGTGTCCCATAAAATTCACATGCTGAAGCTTCAACTCTCAATGTTGCTGTATGTGGAGATGGGGTCTTCAGGGAGAGAATTAAGGTTAAATGACGCTATAAAGATACAGCCCTAATTCAATAAGCCCGGTGCCCGTATAAGAGGACGAGACACTGGTGATGTCTCTCTCCCTCTGAGCGCACCCGGAGGAAAGGCAGGACACAGGGAGAAGGCACCATCTGCGAGCCAGGGAGAGAGGTCTCACCAGAACCAACCCTGCGGGCACCCTGATCCCAGACTTCCAGCCTCCTCCAGAACCGTGAGACGTGAATGTCCTGCACTGAAGCCACCCATGTGTAATACTTTATTTTGGCAGCCTGAGCTGATGCATACTCTGGATAGCATCCTTCATCTTTCTCACTAGCATCTCCATACGCAGGTCACATATGACCAAGGGACATGCTGACAATGGCTTCTTCTCGATGAGAAGATTCCGTCTAGAGGCATTTGCCCTAAGAAGCCACGACGTCAAAGCACACAGACTCAGATGGTCACTCGGAGGCCGCGATTCTACTTCTGGGATCCCTGGCTTGTCTTGGCTGAGCCTTTCATTTTCCCCAAGGAAGGCCAGTTCAAGAGCAGGCAGCCGGCAGTAGATCACCTCACCTCATTCCAACCCCCGGGAGGACCACTGCTCACAGCCTCCGTTAGCTAATGAGCTAAAAAATGAATTATTGGCGCAGCCGGCCGTCAGCAGAAAGGAGGGGGCCCAGTTCCTCATCTGATGCGGTGCTGACACACCTTTAAATAAATCAACCGCAGGAGAGCGAGGGAAAATGAGGGAATGGGCGACTCATCTGAAGAAAGGCACTGACCCAATCCCCAAAATGAAAAGAAAAGGTACATTTCAGGCGCCATCGTGTTTTATATTTGCTTCACCTCCTGCCTAAAAGAAGAGGTAAAGGTGGCTCTTTACCTCTCTGGGCCATGACAGGAAGCCGTCCACAGGGACAGCCAGGCACTGAGCACAGGACATAGGAATCACTGGGTAGGTTGCAGGAGCTGTGAACCCTCTGGGTTTTTCGGGGTCTGCCAGCTCTGAGGCAGACACTCTAGCACTGCTGCCTGACGGGCTTTGCCGCACCTGACCTTGAGGGGTGGTGACTTGGCCAAGGTGGCTTCCCTGTGTCCACCCCAAAGACAATTCTCTTGGACACTCCCCACCTGCAACCCCCATACTTAGTGCCTGCCACGCCAAATCCACCGCATGACTCAGCTGGCAAGGTGTAATCTCCATGTAACTGGAGCACTTAGCATGGGGGTAAGGATGACAGTAACTGACTTTATTGATCATTCCTGGTAACACCCCCGAGCATGTACACATTTTAAAAAACAAACTCCAGCCGGGCATGGTGGCTCATGCCTGTAATCCCAGCACTTTGGGAGGCCGAAGTGGGTGGATCACAAGCTCAGGAGTTCGAGACCAGCCTGGCCAACATGGTAAAACCCCATCTCTACTAAAAATACAAAAATTAGCCAGGCATGGTGGCGGATGCCTGTAATCCCAGCTACTCGGGGGGCTGAGGCAGAGAATTGCTTGAACCCGGGAGGCGGAGGTTGCAGTGAGTCGAGATTGCACCACTGCACTCCAGCCTGGGCAACAGAGCAAGACTCTGTCTCAAAAACAAAACAAACCCCACATCAAATGTGGAACAAGATGCACACGTGACGGCAGAGTGGTGGCCGTATTTTGGGAAACCGTGGGAAAAAAGAAAGGCTGCAGGAAAGAAGAGGCAGGTCTATTTTATTGCAAGCTTCAAAAGGGGAAAAAGAGTGGAGAGCCTGGAACTGACAGACCCGGCTTTTCCTTCCTTGAAACAGAGCAAGAAGGAAGGAAAGACCCAGGGAATTTTACACCATTCAGGCCAGACAGGGCTGCAGAGCGGAAGCAGGGGGGCTCCCAATCTGGCCCCCACCTTCAGGACAGGCCTGGGGCCATGAGGTGGCCGGCCAGCAGCCTGGCAGGGCCAAGTTCTCTTCTCTGGAAAAAGATGGATGCTGAGCTGCCTTCAACCTGCCCAGGGACCAGACTGAGAGAGCGGGAGAGCCTCCTGTGCATATACGTGTGAGCGCCGACTGAGAGAGCGGGAGAGCCTTCTGTGCATGTATGTGTGAGTGTGTGCGTGTGAGTGCCGAGTGAGAGCGGGAGAGCCTTCTGTGCATGTATGTGTGAGCATGTGCATGTGAGTGCTGAGTGAGAGAGCGGGAGAGCCTTCTGTGCATGTGTGTGTGTGTGAGTGTGAGTACCGCCTCCCACCTCCTGAGCCCCTGAGCTTGGGCCGGGATGCCCACGCTGCTCCCAGTTTGCCCAGCGTCATAACGCCTCAGCCTCCCAAACTGGTTACAGGCATGTCCACCATGTCCGGCTAATTTTGTATTTTATAGAGATGGGGTTCCCATGCTATGGACCTCAGGTGATCTGCCCTCCTCAGCCTCCCAAAGTGCGTGGATTACAGGTGTGAGTCACCACGCTCGGCCTCCAGAGAGCTTTTATTTCAATCTCTGTGGCAAGGACCCAGGGTGGGGGCCAATCATCACATGCAGGCTGCACTGGGCTCTTTCTTGGGGTTACAGGTCCTAGGGTAAAAGCCCGAGGGAAGACCACGTGGGAGCCCTCACTGCGGTGCACACTGGAGAACGCACCTGAGCAAGACTGGTCGCGTGACAACACTGCCGATGACTCCAATCAAAAGGCAACAACCAACTGTGATGGTTTATCTGTCCTCAAGTGACTGGGGGATGCCATGGGCAGGTCTGTGTGTTCCCAGAACTTCACACTGCCCGATACTGGGATGGATCCTCTATGTTTTTTTTTGGAAATAGGGTCTCACTGTTGCCCAGGCTAGAGTGCAGTGGCTTGACCAGGGCTCACTGCAGCCTCGAACTCCTGGGCTCAAGCAGTCCTCTCAACTCAGCCTCCCAAGTAGCTGGGAATACAGGCATATACCACCATGCTTGGCTAATTTTTTGTACTTTTTGTAGAGACGGGGTTTCACCATGTTGCCCAGGCTGGTCTCAAACTCCTGGACTCAAGTGATCCACCTGCTTTGTGCTGGGATTACAAGTGTTGAGACACAGTGCCAAGCCTTCTTCTTCTTCTTTTTTTTTTTTTTTAAGACAAGGTCTTGCTATGCTGCCCAGGCTGGGTTTGAGCAGGCTGGATTGCTTTGGGCTCAAGCGATCCTCCTACCTCAGCCCCTTGAGCAGCAGACTTTTAGCACTGTCTTGTGGCGGGGTCTGGGAGATGAACCTGTGCCACCATGCCTGGATAATTTTTTTTTTTGTAGAGATAGGGGTCTTGCTATATTGTCCAGGTTGGGATTCAAGCAATCCTCCCACCTCAGCTTCCTGAGTAGCTGGGCCTATAGGCATGCGCCACCACGCTCAGCTAGGATCAGCCCTTTCTCATCCCAGTGACTGGAAACACTGCAGTGAAGGTGCCTTCCCTGCACGGATTTATCAACAAAGCCTGCTCTTTTATCACTGCTATGTGTTTGTGTCACCCCAAATCCACTTGCTGAAATCCTAACTCCCCAAGGTGATGTTATTAAGAGGTAGGGCCTTTGGGGGGTGACTAGGTGATGATTGCCCTGCCCTCATAAATGGGATTTAGTGCTCTTATAAAAGAGGCCTGAGGGAGCTGGTTTGCCTCTTCTATCACATGAGGTCATAGCAATGAGCTATTCTGCATGAAGCAGAGACCGAGCCCTCACTAGACACCAAATCTGCCGGTGCCCCTATCTTGGACTTTCCAGCCTCCAGAACCATGAGCAAGACACTTCTTTCGTTTATAAATCACCCCATCTAAGGTATTTTGTTATAGCAGCCCCAGAGGACTAAGACAATAATAAACATAGGCCTTTCTGCATAATTTCTCCATTTTTATTTACAATGCTACATAAGCCAAATGGTGGGTTTTAGGTGATTGATCATGGACATATATTTATATAAATGTAGAGTCACTATTAAAATAGACAAACTCTGTTATACAGACTAGGAAAAGTATCAGTAATGTTCACAGCCAATGCTTATCAAGTATTTGTGATGTGCCAACCACTGACTTGAGGCTTTTTTATTTTTTGAGACAGGGTCTTGCTTTATCACCCAGACTAGAGTGCAGTAGCGCAATCGTAGCTCACTGCAGTCTGGAACTCCTGGGTTCAAGTGATCCTCCTGCCTCAGCCTCCCAAATAGGTGGAACTACAGGTGCACAGCACCATGCCCAGCTATGTTTTAATTTTTTTTGTACAGAACGGGGTCTTTTTCTTTTCTCTTAGAGACAGCGTCTCTCTCTGTTGCCCAGGTTGGAGTGCAGTGGCTCCACCAGGGTTGGCCAGGCTGGTCTTGAACTCCTGGCCTCCAGCAATCCTCCCACCCTGGCCTCCCAAAGTGCTGGGATTACAGGTGTGAGTCACTACACTCAGCCCAGGCTGAACCTTTTACACAATTACCTGGTTTAATTCTAACAACGCCTAGTGAGGAAGGTCCTATTCTTACCCCCATCTTAGAGGAGAAGGTCAGTGATACAGAACACTGCCCAGGGCCCCCAGCTGGGACACCCGACAGACTGGCTGCCCTGGCACTGCCTGACCTCTTGCTCAGGGATCTGATGCCTCCCAAATTAGGAAACTTCTTCCCATCTGTACAACCAGATCTCTGGGCTTCGAGAGTCTAGGTGGATCCACAGCATCGTTTTCTCACTCTCTCCCTTTGGCCATCTTAACACTTGGCTCTGGTCTCTGGCGAAGGGTTAGGAAGGGTTTGCTTCAGAGAAAGAATCTAGAGCTGTGCGCCCCAATGGGGCAGCTAGCTATAAGCTGCCCGTGGGTGTGGACGTGAATTAATTGAAACAAAATAACATTAAAAACACAGTTCCTTTAGACACATTTCCAGTGCTTTACATAAATATGTGGTTGGCAGCTGCCACCTTGGGATGCTCGGATCCAGAATGTTCCCACAGCTGCTGGTCCAGAGCAGGTGGGTCAAACACCCGGTATCGCCCGTAGACTTCCAGGTCGGTCGAGACCGGCGTGCCGCCCGATAGTTCCAGACACTGCCGCCGACTAGGACATTCCCACGGCTGCCGGTCCAGAGCACCGACACTGCCGCCGACTAGGACATTCCCAGGCTGCTGATCGAGAACACTTCTGCCATTACAGAGGATGCATGGATCTAGATCATCTCAGTTCTTCCTTCCTCCTCTTCTTCCCTATCAAAACTATCTATAATTTATTATTATAAATATTTACAATAATTACAAAGATGAATAATAATTCATGGAATTTTAGAATGAAGAGAAAGGAGATCACTAAAAGAAAAAGGCAAGTCATATAGATACCAGTACCCAAAACAGAAGTGCTGCCCAGGTATGAGGTGCTGGGGGGTGGGGGGTCAGGCTGACCAGGCAGCTGAGTCCCAGAGGTGACCCTGGTCACTGCTGGTGGCATTGTCATCTATGCAGTGGCAAATCCTTGTCAGTGATGAGCAAAGCGTAGACCAAGACCTCTGGGGACACCTGGAGAGCGCGGGGAGAGTCACACCTACACACAACTACCTTCAGAGAGAAACACTGTCTTCCCGCAATGCCCCATTCTCTGTTCCTCACGCATTTGAGAGCTGCAAAGATGCGGTCTCACACAGCCACCATCAGCTGTGTTTCGGTCCTGGCAGGGAAGGGTCAGCACATTGCCAAGGGGTAATAAGGTTAATGGGTTGGATTCCCAGAAAAGAAAGTTTTAAGCAAATAACCACAAAGCTTCTGACTGCCTTTCAGCACTGTCTTGTGGCGGGGTCTGGGAGATGAACCGGACACAGACAAAGGAGTGGGCAGCCAGACGTCTGCCTCGGTCCTCACAGGGGCCGCTGTGTGTGGTAGGGCTGGGGCGCTCTGGGGTGCTGTAAAGCAGTCTCTTGGTGGTTTCATCCTCAGCCTTTGAATCTCACAAATGTGGCTTTCTGAGCACGTCTATAAAACACTGAGCAACACCCCTTCCCGAAAGTGCACTCCAGGTCGAGTCTAACGTGTTCATTTTTATTGGAACCCCCTCTCTCTTCCAGTGCGAAAAGGCCAAAAGAAGAATTTGTGTCTGTGTGCCTGCCACTTGTCACAGTCTTTCCTTTGGAAACTCTGCCCTGCCCCCACCAACAGGTGGGAGAGGAGTTTGGCAGTGATTTTCAAGGAGATTCTGTAGCAGAGCGGGCGGGCATGGAGGAACACCCTCAGGGTGAGGAGCAGACACTGGAGGGGACCCGCCTGCCCAGTGTTGAAACTGACGAGGAGAGGAAGGGCAGAGGAAAGAGAGAAAAGGGGGCTAGCAGCAAGGAATTTCCAGAGTGCTTCCTGCCTCAAGCAAAACAGGAACTGGGAGGGGAGGCATGGAAGAGGGGGCTGGAACAATATGGGAGGAAGAGAGAGGGGCTTCCTTTCTCGGCAGGGGAAGACCCCGGCCCACTGCGAGCAGGCGCTGACAGCTGCCTCCCCCTTGCATGCATGCCTTCTCCCCTAGCCGCGTTGCTAGGGGGTCAGGCGGAGGGACGGAGCACAGCCCACAAAGGCCAATGGATATTTATTCCTTAATTACTGAATGCTTTTAAGAAGCTGGCCACTGTAAATCCCGCACGCCGGGAGCAGGAAGCAGTGGACAAGGATTTATGCTCGTGGGGCAAAGACAAAATAAATATCCCGCCTGACTTCTGATCAATATTATGAGTGTTTTTGCCAACCTGCAGGGTGTTTTATGAGCACAGAGGAACAGAAGAGGATCATTATTAATTAAATAAAGTCAAGCATATTAGGCTTATTACTTCTGCAAGTCACAGTTAAATGTGCCCGGCCGCAGGTGTGGGGCTGGCAAATCCCCGGGCAGGTGCAGGCCCCAGGCGGCCCAGGAGAGCGAGGATGTGCCCAGGTACTCTGGCCCTAGCCAGGTTTTCCTGATTCTGCACTGCCCTGTGCAGGCTGGCACAGCCTGTGTTGTTCCAGAAGGGACTGGGGCAAGGGGAGGGCCAGTAACTGGGAGCTGAGCTTGGTCCTGTCCCCAAACCTTCGCCTGAGGTTCAGGTTGAGACTTGGGGCACTCATGGCTTTGCTGCCATTAGCGCTGGGCACTCCCAACACTCCCTGCCTGTCGAACCTGACCAGCCCAAGTAGGACACTATTCCCGGATACAAGTCACAGTGCATATGCAACCTCATTCTTCGAGAGTTTTGAGGCAACCTATGGAGACTGTCCGAGGAATCATGAAAGCAGGCACAAAGGAGATGTGGGACCAGGCCAGCAGCCCACAGCAGCCTGGGAGGGAGGAGGCATGAGGCTAGCTAGCGAACCCAGTCAGCTCAGACCCAAGGGTCTGTTTGGTGTGTACATGTGCCAAGTGCTCAGGGAGCACCCAGCACGGAGGAGGAGGGACCCAGGCCTCTCTGGGCAAGGCCATGGTTGGCTGTGGGGCCCTGGGCAGCCACCCTCTCCCAGGCTTCAGTTTTCCCTCTAGAGAGGCTCGATGATTCAAGTCCTGCTGCCTCTGAAGTCTGAGGTTCTGCAGGAGAATCCGCTGGCGGGGAGTAGGGTGGGGGTAAAGACAGGACAGAAGGCAGCTGCTGCCACCTTGGGAACAGAGAGCTGCCTACTAGCAAGAGGCCCACATAGCAGGTCCAGACCCTACCCAGGGTGCTGTCTCATTGAGCCTCCGCACAGGACGGCCTTGGCCCAGCTTGCCATGTTGATACATCTGTAAAATGCACCATAGGCCAGGGCAGCCACCCCCTTGTAGACTGCAGCCACCTCCACGGGGCCCAGCACACTCTAATATGCAGTTGGGCAAGGAGGCAGCAGGGGTTCTTGGGGTCCTCTCTCCTGGGTCCCCATCGTGAAGCCAGACCTTGCCTGGTCCTCTTGGCCTACTCCTGCGAGACCTGCAGACCCCATCCTGCTGCCACCAGCACCGTGACTAACACAGGTGGGAAAATGAGCCCATGGCCTGCAGAGAGCCCTGCCCACCAGCTGGCTGTGCATGACCCCAGCCGCTTTCTCCAAGTGTATTCGTGGGAGCCCAGAATGAAAGAATTGGCTTACGTGAATTCTCGGGTCCCTGGAATCACAGCATGGCCCCCAGAGCCCACCCTTCTCGAAGCTTTTCACTGCCTACTTGGGATGCCACAAGGCTGGAAGAAGTGCAGTGTCCATCACACGGAGGGCAGGGGCTGGCCGAGTCACGCACACAACAGCCCGGGTGGCACACAGGTGCCCAGGGGTCCTGAGCCCTGTGCCCTGCTGCAGCGCCTGCACATCAACCCTCCTTAGGCCGGCTCTGGTGAGCTGCAGATGGACATCCGCTTCCCACACAGGCTTGGACGACATGCTAGGAAAGGCCAAGAGAGGCTTGGCCACTGCTGCTCTGCAGATGGACCAACGGTCCTTAGGCTTCAATCAAAGTTCTAAAACCAAGGTCCTCTCCAGCTCCAGCCACACTGATTCCGGTATGTGCTTTGAAATTGGCAAACAAACAGAGCAGACATCCTGATGCCTAGGGCCCCAAAGGCTGCCAGTCAGCCAGCCAAGGGCAGCCAGAAAACAGCGATTTGCTGCAGTGCAAGGTGTCCCTGGGAGGGGCAACAGGAGCGCTGGTGTGTGTGTGCTCCTGAAAGTCACTCGCTGAAGCCCTAACCCCCCGTGTGATGGTGTTTGGAGACAGGACCACTGGGAGGTGATTAGGTTAGGAGAGTAGATTCCCATGAATGGGATTCTCACTTTTATAAGAAGAGGCACAAGAGGGGCCGGGCGCAGTGGCACACGCCTGTAATCCCAGCACTTTGGGAGGCCGAGGAGGGCGGATCATGAGGTCAGGAGATCGAGACCACCCTGGCTAACATGGTGAAACCCCGTCTCTACTAAAAATACAAAAACAAAATTAGCTGGGCGTGGTGGCTGGCGCCTGTAGTCCCAGCTACTTGGGAGGCTGAGGTGGGAGAATGGTGTGAATGTGGGAGAATGGCGTGAACCGTGGAGGTTGCAGTGGGCCGAGTTCGTGCCACTGCACTCCAGCCTGGGTGACAGAGCGAGACTCTGTCTCAAAAAAAAAAAAAAAAAAAAAAAGAGACACAAGGGAGATGCCCCTCTCCTCTCTCCTCCACATGAGGACACTGCAAGAGGCATCTGTCTATAACCCAGGAAGAGGCCCCTCACCAGAAACGAATCAGCCAACACCTTGACCTTGGACTTCCCATTCCTCAGAAGTGTGAGGAACACATTTCTGTTGTGTATTTTGTTACAGAAGGCAGAGCTCACAGAGTCTTTGTCTTCCTCTCTGTCCTTGGTCCCCTGCCCCACCCATCTTTCACCCTTACCTGGCTATCATGTTAAAACTGAAGTTGACACAAGACTGTGTGCATACTAAGGCCGGGCGCGGTGGCTCAAGCCTGTAATCCCAGCACTTTGGGAGGCCGAGGCGGGCGGATCACAAGGTCAGGAGATCGAGACCATCCTGGCTAACACGGTGAAACCTCGTCTCTACTAAAAATACAAAAAAATTAGCCGGGCGTGTTGGCGGGCGCCTGTAGTCCCAGCTACTTGGGAGGCTGAGGCAGGAGAATGGTGTGAACCCGGGAGGCGGAGCTTGCAGTGAGCCGAGATCGCGCCACTGCACTCTAGCCTGGGGGACAGAGCAAGACTCCGTCTCAAAAAAAAAAAAAAAAAAAAGACTGTGTGCATGCCGGGTTCTTAAAGTGGGATGTTTTGGATTTTTCCATTCAGACCAATTCACCACTTTGCTCGAATCTAACTGCTTTTCTTGTAGGTAGCCCGAAAGCATGTCTTGCTGGCTTGGAAAGTCAGCCCTGATCTCTGCTTCCCTGGGTGAGGGCCGTGCCTTCTCTCACCAAGACAGACAGAAGGAACTCAGCTTCATCTTCCCACCCAGCAGCCAGGAGAGCCTGTCTCTCCTGATGCTAACCTGCCAGGGTGGAGTTGGTGAAATCCAGTCAGAGCTATGGGCACAGGCTTAGATGGGCATCTACAGCTCTGCTCTGGTACCTCGAGGGCTCTCTGTGCATGCTAATCCTTTTTTTTTTTTTTTTTTTTTTCTTGAGACAGAGTCTCGCTCTGTAGCCCAGGCTGCAATGCAGTGGCATGATCTTGGGCTCACTGCTACCTCCGCCTCCCGGGTCCCGGTTCAAGTGATTCTCCTGCCTGCCTCAGCCTCCCGAGTAGCTGGGATTACAGGCACGCACCACCATGCCCAGCTAATTTTTGTATTTTTGGTAGAGACGGGGTTTCACCATGTTGGCCAGGCTAGACTTGAACTCCTGACCTTGTGATCATCTTGGCCTCCCAAAGTGCTGGCATTATAGGCGTGAACCACCACGCCCGGCCTGTGCAAGCTTGTCTTTGTAACCCAAGTTGGATTCTCTAAGAGGCCAGAGGGCTGTGGCTTTGTAAGGGATTCTGACGGTGGTCCTGACCCTCATAGCCCTGTGCCCCCAGGAATCAGAGAAGGGACAAGGATTTTGTGAGGGGCAGACAGCACAGGGCTGGTCGAGGGGCAGGATCCACCCCGATGGGGAGTCGTTTGTGAGGCTGCAGGACTGAGGTCTCCACCTGTCTAGGAGCACAGCTGGGGGACTTAGCCCCGTGCAGTCAGAGGGCACTGGGGATGGAACAGGATGGGGTGCTGGAGGCTGGACTGCCTTGGGAAACTGGAACTGCCCATGTCAGCCTGGCCTGGTGGTGTGTCTCTCACAGCAGCCGACAGGCCTGGCCCTACCAGCACCCCGGCTGCTGGAGTGGGCCCTCAGCCTCTTCCTGCAGGCCTTTACACAGGCTTCCCGCCTTGTGGGGCTCCTGGGGCAGACCCACTACCCAAGGCCCCCTACCTAAATGCAAGTGGGAAGTACCTAAGGTTTCACATTGCTGCAGGCCTGGGTTTGAATATTCAATTTCCCTATCTGCAAAAAGGGGATAAAACCCTCCACATCTCAGGGATACAGTAAGGACGCAAGGTGGTTGTACATGTGGCTCAATGCCTGGGTCAGCCCTTGGTAAACGCACAAGGGCAGGGTGGGGACAGGAGCCAGTGAGGATGGCAGGGTGCTTAGAAGGGGCCCAGGAGAGGCTGGGCACGTCGCTCACGCCTGTAATCCCAGCACTTTGGGAGGTCGAGGTTGGCAGATCACGAGGTCAGGAGTTTGAGACCAGCCTGACCAACATGGTGAAACCCAGTCTCTATTAAATAGCAAAAATTTAGCCAGGTGTGGTGGTGGGTGCCTATAATCCCAGCTACTTGGGAGGCAGAGGCAGGAGAACTACTTGAATCCAGGAGGGGGAGGTTACAGTGAGCCCAGATCGCACCACTGCACTCCGGCTCTGGATAACACAGCAAGACTCTGTCTCAGGAAAAACAAAAACAAATAAACAAACAAAGAAGGGGCCCAGGAGAAAAAGATGGAGGCTGTGCTGAGGTCGGGGGCGGGGGGGCGGGGAGTGGCCTAGCAGGGTCAGACTGCACAGGCTGTGAACAAAATGAGGAGCAGCCAGCCCAGCTGCCCCCTTGGGGGCTAACATGCCCCAGGCTGGGTGCTCAGGGCTTGTGACCAGTGGGTGGGACCATGCCTTTGGAAACAGCAGAGCTTGGCACCTGGGGTGACTGACCTTGGTGTAGAGATTTTTCCTTTTTCTGGGAGGCAGTGGGCGGAGGTGAGGCCGGAGGATGGAGCGGGACAGAGTGCTGGTTTTGGTGAGGGAGACCCCTCCACAACATGTGTGCTGTCTGCAGCAGGGAGGAGGCGCTGTGCAGGGGGCTGAGTCTTCCGGGAGTCACGGTCAGAATGCGGGCCCTTAATGGGGTGGACCCTGGATGTGTGGCACCCAGGAGGCCAGGCCTGGGGGTGGGGGGTGGGCAGAAGCCCCGGAGGGGAGGGGATAGGCAGAGCCAAGAGGTGGGGCAGGGGCTTGCGGTGGGAGTACAGAAAGCAATTTTGAAGTCTAACTTTTAAGAAAATGACTTTTGAAAAAAAAGTTACACTATTAGCGAAAGGCAAAACATCCAGAATGTTCCAGAAGCAGCCGAGATATTTTTATTTTTAGTATTTCCCCACCATTTTCTAATCTGTTGTAAAACAACACAACAAAACACGGGACGTTTACAGGAAAAATCGCCAGTGACACCCCCTTAACTCACAAAGTCTCATTGTGTCTCTGAGCCCCTTCCTGCCATTCTCCACTTGCAGACATATTTTACCTACTTGGCATTTAACACAGGCACCTTTATTATTCTGCTCAAAGGAAGTTTTCTTTTCTTTCTTTCTTTTTTTTTTTTTTTTTTTTACAGAGTTTCACTCTGTCGCCCAGGCTGGAGTGCAATGACGTGATCTGAGCTCACTGCAACCTCCGCATCCTGGGTTCAAGTGATTCTCCTGCCTCAGTCTCCTGAGTAGCTGGGATTACAGGCATGAGCCACCATACCCTTCTAATTTTTTTTTCTTTTTCTTTCTTTTTTTTTTTTTTTGAGACAGAGTCTCGCTCTGTCGCCCAGGCTGGAGTGCAGTGGCGCGATCTCGCCTCAATGCAAGCTCTGCCTCCGGGGTTCACGCCATTCTCTTGCCTCAGCCTCCCGAGTGGCTGGGACCACAGGTGCCTGCCACCACGCATGGCTAATTTTTTGTATTTTTAGTAGAGACAGGGTTTCACCGTGTTAGCCAGGATGGTCTCGATCTCCTGACCTTGTGATCCGCCCGCCTCGGCCTCCCAAAGTGCTGGGATTACTGGCGTGAGCCACTGCACCCGGCCTAATTTTTGTATTTTTAGTAGAGACAGAGTTTCACCATGTTGGCCAGGCTGGTCTCAAACTCCTGGCCTCAAGAGATCTGCCTGCCTCAGCCTCCTAAAGTGCTGGGATTATAGGCATGAGCCACTGGGCCCAGCCTGAAAGGAAGTTTTATAAGGGAAGTTTGTGAATTCATTTGGAAACTGTGTGTGTGTATGTTTGCACAGAAACATAGCTAAGCCATGCTAGTCACACGTAGAGTGGAAGTTTCTGCACTTCAAAATTAGAAAAAATGTGAACTACTGTTTAAAAGCATAAATCCTGATAAATGTGTACCCAGTGAGAGGGAGCCCGAGCCAGCGGGGTGAGGCTGTCCTAGACTCCGCGTAATGTGGCATGAAGCACACGGTGGCTCTGGTGGTGCAGCCCCTATCACAGCGAATTAAGTTCACCATAACAGTGGCTGATGTGATCGGCTTTGGAACATATTGCATCATAAACAGATAAGGGAAGAGAAATGGCCCTTTTCCTCCGCTCGAGATCCTGTAAAGTGGATGTAAGCCCTCGCTGTATGTGCACCGAAGCCCTTTAAACACCAGGGAGAGGAACAGCCAAGGCTCTTCTCACATGGGAGAGGCAGGGACAGGCCGGAGCGACTGCAGAGGGCCCAGGACAGGCCGGTGGCTTCTCAGGGACTTGTTGGCTAAGTGATTGTCAAACCCAAGAAAGAGAAGGTCGCAGGCTATGACACAGCGACACGTTCAGAAACAGCTGCAGAGAACTCCAAGTAGGCTTCCAATAAAAACTGCCAAGTGGCTTTAAGAACTGCAGCCTGTAGTTATATTATTTTTTTAAAGACATAGGACTATTGCTTTGGAACAATAAGGAGTCTTCTTAAAGTGGTATTCCTTTTAATCTGCTTGCGGTGGGGGATTACAACAGTTCCAATGGCCAAACAGAAGAACAGTACCAACAACAACAGAGAGTTTAACAGAGGACAGGCATGGGAGTGGGGAATAACCAAAGGGAAACACACTGAAAATTAATTTGGATTTTGACTTTTTTTCAAAATATGGAAACATGGAAACATGCTGAAAGAAGCTGACGGAATGAGGGGCCTGGGTCTGCAGATCCCTGTGTCAGCCTGGCTGATGCTCACGTTCTTTGCAATGGGGTTGCCCTGTATGAAGCCACCCACTCCAGCCAAGATAAATTCTATCCAGGGTAACGACAACTGGAATTTTATTATAGACTGGATGGCGTTTCCAGAGAAAATCCAACAAATGCACAACAGTTGGCTTTTCTTTCTCAACTAATTTTTTTTTTTTCTTGAGACGGAATCTTACTGTGTTGCCCAGGGTGGAGTGCAGTGACACGATCTTGGCTCACTGCAGCCTCCGCTTCCTGGGCTTAAGCGATTCTCCTGCCTCAGCCTCCCAAGTAGTTGGGACAATGGGCGTGCACCACACCACATCCGGCTAATCTTTTTTTGTATTTTTAGTAGAGATGAGGTTTCACATGTTGGCCAGGCTGATCTTGAACTCCTGATCTCAAGTGATCTGCCCACCTCGGCCACCCAAAGTACTGGGATTGCAGGTGTCAGCCACTGCATCCGGCCTCAACTAATCTTAACCTTAAAAATAATAAAAATATCAGAGTCAAATCTACACATCTATTAGGCTCCCCCCTCCCGCCCAAGTTTGGCTGTGTAGCTGGGGAGCTGATGAGAATGATTCATCATGAATACATACATTAATTCTCCGGAGTAAGGAAAGCATTATTATTTAACAAGCTCAGTGAAATTCTTTCATTAAAATCACCAAACCTATCAGTAATGGGATCAGGAGGCAGAAACTGGTCAGATGTTGTATTTTCTACAATCAACACAGAGTTTAACTTGCTCAATGTCACTGATAATGCAAAACCAAAACTCTCTGCTGAGCTTCTTGGTGAGAAAGGAACCTTAGAAGAGGGGCACGGAGGGGGCCTCAGGGGTCTGCTAGTCCAACGCTGGCTGCATGGGTGTGGATCTCTACGGCTGCAAAGGCCCAGTGCTCAGAAGAGGCCCATGCTTGGTTCTGCTCTTACCATTTTGAAATTCTTTTTTATTGTTTTTTGAGATGGAGTCTTGCTCTGTTGCTCAGGCTGGAGTGCAGTGGCCCGATATCGGCTCACTGGAACCTCCGCCTCCCGGGTTCAACCAATTCTCCTGTCTTAGCCTCCCTCGTAGCTGGGATTACAGGCACATGCCAGCGTGCTTGGGTAATTTTTGCATTTTTAGTAGAGATGGGGTTTCACCATATTGGTTAAGCTGCTCTCGAACTCCTGAACTCAGGTGATCCACCTGTCTCAGCCTCCCACAGTGCTGGGATTACAGGTGTGAGCCACTGCGCCCAGCCTAAAATTCTTGATAATAATTGAAATGGGCCTCAAATTCTCTAGCTGATCCTGGAGAGCCCAGCTGCTTTCAAGTGTCAGTTGGTGGCAAAGATATCACCAAGTCCTCTGAGAAACAATAAAACACCATATAGTGAGGTTTTCAGAAAGCTAGATTTTTGAATTTGTAGGGCAATTCTGATGTTATGGCCTCCCTATGATAAAATGTCCTTTTTTTAAATGGTGGTGACAGTAAATGACTTATTTAATGTCCTGAATGCTGCAAAATTAAGAACCAAGCACCATATTTTTTTTTTTTTTGAGGCGGAGTCTCGCTCTTGTCGCCCAGGCTGGAGTGCAGTGGCGCAATCTCGGCTCACTGCAACCTCCTCCTCCCGGGTTCACACTATTCTCCTGCCTCAGCCTCCCGAGTAGCTGGCACTACAGGCGCCCGCCACCACGCCCAGCTAATTTTTTTGTATTTTTTTAGTAGAGACGGGGTTTCACCGTGTTAGCCAGGATAGTCTCAATCTCCTGACCTCATGATCCGCCCGCCTCGGCCTCCCAAAGTGCTCAGGTTACAGGCATGAGCCACCACACCTGGCCCCAAGCACCCTATTTCTATTCCCCAATTATATTTTGAAACCTGGCTTAACTGGGAAGCCCCCCCGCCCCAGCCTGTCCCTCCTTGCAGTGAAGTCCTTGCCCAGCAGCCCACCTGCTGGCTCCTCCGCTGGGGAGGTGGGGCTGGTCTGCTCCTAGGCCTAGCCTCCTTCCTCTGTCCTTACGCACTAGGATGTTTGGAGGCCTTTAGAAAAGGCTTTTAGGGCCAGGTGGGCTCACATCTGTCATCCCAGCACTTCGGGAGGCTAAGGCGGTAAGATCGCTCGAAGCCAAGAGTTTGAGATCAGCCTGGTCAATATGAGACCTTGTCTCTATAAAAACTAAAAAAAAATTAGCTGGGTGTGATGGTGCATGCGTGTAGTCCCAGCTACTTGGGAGGCTGACGCAGGGGGGATTGCTTGAGCCCAGGAGTTGGAAGCGGCAGTGAGCTATGTTTGTAGCACCGCACTCCAGCCTGGGCAACAGAGCAAGACCCTGTTTCTCTAAAAAAAAAAAAAAAAAGAAAAAAAGATTTCATCAAGTCAGCCAACATTTTAATTTAATTAATTTATTTTTGCGACAGAGTCTTGCTGTGTCATCCAGGCTGGGTTGCAGTGGTGCAATCTTGGCTCACTGTGACCTCCGCCTCCTGGGTTGAAGTGATTCTCATGTCTCTGCTTCCCTAGGAGCTGGGATTACAGACGTGCACCACCATGCCTGGCTGATTTTTGTATTTTTAGCAAAGATGAAGTTTCATCATGTTGCCCAGGCTGGTCTTGAACTCCTGAACTCCAGGCCCCCTCGGCCTCCCAAAGTGCTGGGATTACAGGTGTGAGCCCCCGCACCTGGCCCAACAATATTTTAAATGAATAAAACGTTCAGAATCTGAAAAACCGGTATGACGGTTTAGCATGGAATTAGCGTATAGTCCAGCAATCCCACTTCTAGGTATATACCCAAAAGAATCGAAAGCAGGGACTGAAATAGATATTTGTATGTCCACGTTCACAGCAGCATTATTCACAATAGCTAAAATGTGGAAGAAACACAAGTGTGGTTGGGTGTGGTGGCTCACACTTGTAATCCCAGCACTTTGGGAGGCCGAGGTGGGCGGATCATAAGGTAAGGAGTTCGAGACCAGCCTGGCCAGGCCAACACAGTGAAACCCCATCTCTACTAAAATTACAAAAATTAGCTGGGCGTGGTGGTGGGCGCCTGTAATCCCAGCTACTCGGGAGGCTGAGGCAGGAGAATCGCTTGAATCCGGGAGGCGGAGGTGGCAGTGAGCCAAGATTGTGCCACTGCACTCTAGCCTGGGTGACAGAGCTAGACTCTGTCTCAAAAAAAAAAAAAAAAAAAAAAAAGGAAACACAACACAGCGTTCACTGACAAAAGTTTAGACAAGCAAAATGTGGTCTATCCACACAATGGAATAGTACTCAGCCTTCTGAAAGGCTGCATATTCTAATATTCAGGGACAGAAATTCTAATATCTGCTACAACATCATGAGCCTTGAGGACACTCTGCTAGTGAAGTAAGTCAGGCACAAAAGACACACACTATAAGATTCCACTCCCATGAGGTGCCGGGAGTTGGGAGTAGTCATTTCACAGAGAAGGAGAGTAGAATGGTGGGGGCCAGGGGCCAGGGGAAGTAGGAGTTTGTACTTAATAGGTACAAAGTTTCAGTGTGGGGTAATGGAAAAGTTCTGGAGATGGATGGTCGTGACGGATGCACAACAATGTCAATGTACTGAGCACCACTGAACTGCCCACTTAAAAATGGTTAAGATGTCCTGACCTTGTGATCCACCCACCTTGGCCTCCCAAAGCGCCAGCATTACAGGTGTGAGCCACTGTGCCCAGCCGAGACCATCCTGGCCAACATGGTGAAATCCCATCTCTACTAAAATACAAAAACTTAGCTGGGCCTGGTGGTGCACGCCTGTAGTTCCAGCTACTCAGAGGCTGAGGCAGGGGAATCGCTTGAACCGGGGAGGCAAAGGTTGCAGTGAGCCGAGATGGCGCCACTGCACTCCAGCCTGGCGACAGAGCAAGACTCCATCTCAAAAAAAAAAAAAAGTTAGGATGATAAATTTTGTTATGTATATTTCATCACAATTTAAAAAATCCAGAATCTGGGTACTCCCTTGCTCCCTCAGACAGACACCACTGTGTGATTCTCTCAAGTTGCACGCCCATATTTTGAAGGCCCATATTATTATAGCCAAAGAACTTACAATTAATACATTTTTACCTATCATGGGTTTGGATCATAATCCTGAAAGACACAATGTCAAACGTCATAATCCCAAATGCTGAAAAAAGTACAGCACTTTATTATAAACGCTTATTTGAAGATTTGACGGACTTTGCAGGAGGAAATAGATTTCACTTGAATCCCAAACCGTTAACGACAGATTTGGAATTGGTGCCATCAAGGCTTCTGAAAGTGAACTTCAAGATATTACCAATAAAGTTTGTTTTTTCCATTCAGCTCAATGCATTTGGCAAAAAAAGTCAGATGAGTGGATTGGCCACGTGATACTGGAAGGATGAAACTTCAGTTTAAAAGTGTATCATTTGGCCGGGTGGGGTGGCTCACACCTGTAATCCCAGCACTTTGGGAGGCTGAGGTGGATCACCTGAGGTCAGGAGCTCGAGACCAGCCTGGCCAACATGGTGAAACCCCGTCTCTACTAAAAAAAATACAAAAAATTAGCTGGGTGTGGTGGTGGGCACCTGTAATCCCAGCTACTCGGGAGGCCGAGGCAGAAGAATCACTTGAACCGGGGAGGCAGGTTGCAGTGAGATGAGATCGTGCCACTGCACTCCAGCCTGGGTGACAAGAGCAAGACTCTGTCTCAAAAAAAATAAAAAATAAAAAAATAATAAAACTGCATCATTTGTCTGCACTGGCATTCCATCTAACTGATGACATTCCAGAAGCCTTTTTTTTTTTTTTTTTTTTTTTTTTTGAGATGGAGTCTCACTCTGTCCCCAAGGCTGGAGTGCAGTGGTGCGATCTTGGCTTACTGCAACCTCTGCCTCCCAGGTTCAAGGGATTCTCTTGCCTCAGCTTCCCAAGTAGTTGGGATTATGGGTGCACACCACCACACCCAGCTAATTTTTGTATTTTTAGTAGAGATGGGTATTTCACTATGTTGGCCAGGCTGGTCTCGAACTTCCGACCTCAGGGATTCGCCCGCCTTGGCCTCCCAAAGTGCTAGGATTACAGGCGTGAGCCACTGCACCTGGCTGACATTCCAGGAGCTTTTAATGAGAAAAGCCACATTTGTGTGAAGAAGCCAGTGACGTTACCTACTGGTTCAAAAACAACTATGCACATGGTAGGGTAGGATATACAGTATTGCTGTTCCATCACTAGTATTGCTTCCACCAAATCTGTTGTCTGTACCTGAGTGAATGCAGAATGGATTTCCAAGTACCCAAAACAATAAAGAAGCATGGCACAGAAGCTGGAGAAATTTAATGGGAAATAACTCATGTTGGCAAACGCTGAAACATGGAAGAATTTCTAAAAGAGCAGCGTCACACAGAAAAGGAATGTGAACTTCTTCTCTACAGAAAGCCACATCCTAAAAGGAAAAAAGCAGCTATGCGCCATGATGCAAAACTCAAAAATATAATGATTGTGGAAGTTGGCCAGCTCTTAGGGACTATCTCTGTGCAACTACCCATAATCTAGCCCTAAACTAATATACTTTTTCATATGTCTAATTTTTTAGAAGATTTTTTCAACAACTTTACATTGTCAGCATTATTCTAATTAGTTTTATGCATTTTTTGCAAACTTGACTCCATCAAAGTACATTATCACAACACTGTAAACACTGCCCGTGTCAGTATCTACCAACATGAGAATTTCCTGTTAGATTTTCCCTTTTTCTTGTATTTTTTTAAAGAGAGAGTCTTTTTTTTCATATTTTTAATGTTTTTTTATTTTATAGAGATGGCGTCTCACTATGTTGCCCACACTGGTCTCAAACTCCTGTGCTCAAGTGATGCTCCAGCCTCAGCCTCTCAAAGTGCTGGGATTACGCTCGTGAGCCACTGTGCCCAGCAAAGACAAGGTCTAACTCTGTCAACCACGCTGGAATGCAGTGGCATGATTATGGCTCACTGCAGCCTTGACTTCCTGGGCTCCAGTGATCCTCCCACCTCAGCCTCCCAAGTAGCTGGGACCACAGGCATGCAACCACACCTGGCTAATTTTTAAATTTTTTGTAGAGAGGGGGTTTCACCAGTTCCCAGGCTAGTCTCGAACTCGTGAGCTCAAGCAATCCACCCGCCTTGGCCTCCTGAAGTGTCGGAATTACAGGCGTCAGCCACCACGCCTGCCCTGCCCCCCCCAACTTTTTTGAAACAGTGTCTCACTCTCACCAAGGCTAAAGTACAATGGCTTGATCAGGGCTCACTGCAGCCTGGACCTCCCGGGCTCAAGTGATCCTCCCATCTCATCCTCAAGAGTAGCTGGGACCACAGGCATGCACCACTGCACCAGGCTAATTTTTTTTTTTTTTTTTGTAGAGATGGGGTCTTGCTGTGATGCCTAGGCTGGTCTTGAACTCCTGGACTCAAGTGATCCACCTGCCTTGGCCTCTGAAAGTTTTAGGATTACAGGCATGAGTCACTGTTGTCCAGATCAATTTTCCCATCTTCTGTGCCAGGCCTTTTCATTGTTTTGGGTATGTGGGAATTCATTCTGTATGCACTTACATACAGCCCACGAATTTCATGAAATTTCTTCAATAAATGAACATCTGCATTTGTGAAAGATAAAATTTCTCTAGATCTCACTGGGCGCAGTGCTCATGCCTGTAATCCCAGTGCTTTGGGAGGTCAAGATGGGAGGATGGCTTGAATCCAGGAGATCAAGACCAGCCTGAACAACACGGTGAAGCCTGATCTCTACAAAAAATACAAAAACTAGCTGGTCGTGGTAGTCTGTGCCTATATTTGCAGCTACTCAGGAGGCTGAAGTGGGAGGATCGCTTGATCTCGGAAGGCAGAGGTTGCAGTGAGCTGTGATTGAGCCATGGCACTCCAGCCTGAGCAACAGAGACCCTGTCTTAAAAAAAAAAAAAAAAAAATTCTCAGCTCTTTTGGCAACTTCATAGGCCATGGTGACCCATTGTATTTGCAATTTTTTTTTTTTTTTTTTTTTTTTTAAAGATAGAGTCTTGTTATGTTGCCCAGGCTGACCTGGAAATCCTGGGCTCAAGCAATCCTCCTGACGTGGCCTTCTGAGTAGCTGGGACTATGGTTGTGTGCCACACACTGGCTCCATCACAGCTTTTGATCAATCTCGTCAAAAGACTGAAGTTGTTCGTCACAGTATTTCAGGTGTTATAAAGCTGAGTGCCCACAATTAGCAACCACAGTGACATGCATTTATATATTCTGACCTATGAATACGGTCTGCTTGTAACTGTTACAGCCATATGACTGTTGTTAGTACACCTGGGGTTTATGCTTGCAAAAATATATGTTATCATTGCCTACTTAATTGTGAAAGGTGCTCTAAAAAGTGTTCCGTTGTGTTTTTATATGTTTCTCAGAGAAACCGCCTTTAAAAATGTCAAAAAATACCTTTTAAGTAATTTTTCAAATGATCTTTTCCAGGATTATATTTTTGGGATTTTGATTTTTTGGGATTGTGATTTTGGGGATTTCAGACTTGAGAGATTTCAATTTTTCAAGATTTCAATACTTGGAATTACGGTGTTTGAGATTGTGTTTTTCACGATTATGACTGGCAGGTAGCCACTGATATATGGTCCATATTCAGTTTTCCCCAAATGATCCAAAAATACGTTCTAGGGCTGAATTTCTCTCCCAATCCAGGATATATGTTGCCTTTGGTCATCCTCTTATACCTCCTCCCATGTGAGACTCCCTTCCAAACCCCACTCTTCTTTTTGGTCTTTCTTTAACGTTGGTATTTTGAGGATTTCAAGCTATTTCTACTGGAAAATGCCCCCAACTGTGTTTGTCTGATTCCATTTGGGTCAAAATATTACTACGGAGGTGCCACGTCTCCCTTGTATCACCAGCAGGAGGCACAGACTGTGAGTTGTTTCACTACCGAGTCTGTCTGAGTCTGTGGTTAAAGCAGGAGCCACCAGGCCTCTGTCCAGGTCCCTTCCCCCTTTACGATGACCAAGTGATCCCTGGGCTGACACCTTGAGGCGGAATATTTTGCTCCTCTCCCCCAGGGGTGCAGCTTCAGTTGATGATCCTTGACTGAACCAATTAAAATATCACGTTTTTTGGTTGCGGGATAGAGATTTTCCAGTTCCCTCATCCTCTCTGTTTACTGGTTGGCATTTTTTATAAAGAAGAGCTTCTCCCCCACTGCCTTTCTGGAGTATCGTCGTGGACCCATGTTTAAAAATTAAATGTGTCACATAAACTGCCACCAACACTATTCTTTTTGATGCTTCAATTGTTCCAGATTTGGCCAGTGGGAGGCCTGGAGCCGCTCCTGTTTCTGTCTGCGGCATCTGCCCTGGTCCCTGGTAGCTTTGTGCTTTCTTTCTGGCACAGCAGGATGCTCCGGGGCCATTCCCTACTTCTCAACCAGATCTGGAATGAGCCATTTCTCCAAGGAGCCCAGATTCTTTTAAGGGAAGCCACCTTTTATTTTGCTTGATTGTTTTAAACTTTTTAGTAAACTTTTTTGAAATAATTGTGGATTCACATGGAATTTAAAGAAATAATACGGCTGGGCGCGGTGGCTCATGCCTGTAATCCCAGCACTTTGGGAGGTGGAGGTGGGTGGATCGTGAGGTCAGGAGATCGAGACCATCCTGGCTAACACGGTGAAACCTCATCACTACTAAAAATACAAAAATTAGCTGGGCATGGTGGCGGACACCTGTAATCCCACTGAGGCAGGAGAATTGCTTGAACCCGGGAGGTGGAGGTTGCAGTGAGACGAGATTGAGCCACTGCACTCCAGACTGGGTGACAGAGCAAGACTCTGTCACAAACACAACAAAACAAAACAAAACAAAAGAAAAAGAAATAATACAGAGAGATCGCATGTATCCCTTACCTGGCTTCCCCCACAAAGGCAGTATCTTGAAAAACTGTAGTATGTTATCACCATAGGATATGGATACAACCCACCTGGCCTGTCCACATTTCCCGTTTGCCTTGTGGTCATTTGTATTTATGTGTCCATGGATTTGGTTCAATGCAATTTGATCACATGTACGTTCCTGTATCTAGCACCAGTCAAGGGTCTCTCTTGTTGCCTTTTTAAAACCTCACCCACCCTCTCCATCCCTAACCCTGGACAACCACTAACCTGTTCTCTAGCTCCGTAGTTCTGTAGTATCAACAGTGTTACATAAATGGAATCCTACAGCATGTAATCTTTTGGGATTGGCTTTTTTTCACTCAATGTAATTCCCTGTAGATTCACCTAAGTTGTTGTGTGTATTAAGAATTCATTCCTTTTCACTGCCAAGCAGTTTTCCACAGTGTGGATGGTCTACAGCTTGTTTGCTTTTTCGCCCACTGAAGGGCATCTGGGTTGTTTCCGGTTTTGGGCTCTTATGAACAACGCCACTAAGAACATTCACATACAGGTTTTCGTGTAAACCTAAGTTTTATTATTTATTTATTTAGGCAGAGCCTTGCTCTGTTGCCCAGGCTGGAGTTCAGTGGCATGATCCCAGCTTACTGTAACCTCTGCCTCCCAGGCTCAAGCGATCCTCCTGCCTCAGTCTCCTGAGTAGCTGGGACTAAGGTGCACACCATCACACCCGGCTAATTTTTGTAGTTTTTTGTAGAGACGGGATCTTGCTATGTTGCCCAGGCAGGTCTTGAACTCTTGGGCTCAAGTTATCTGCCTGCCTCAGCCTCCCAAAGTGCTGGGATGACAGGAGTGAGCCACCGCACCCAGCCTAGGTTTTTCCTTCTCTAGGATGAGTGCCTAATAGTGCAGCTGCTGGGTCATAAGGAAGGTGCACGTTTAGTTTTACAAGAAACTGTCAAACTGTTTTCCAGAGCAGAGGCAACTAAATGTTAAAAACAGTATTTCATAAAACCAAATTCCATTATGAAAAAGGAATGCTTGAGACCCTCAGGATTTAGAGGAACTTGAAATCCCCTGCGTCAGAGGGCAGGGCCGCAGGCGACCAGGACTAGCAGCGACCTCAGTCTTCACCCCTCCAAAGTTGCTGCACAGAGAGACAGGCATAGATGACTCAAATCTGTTTTTGGAAGTACACTGGACATAAAAATGCATGCAGATATGGAAACACGCATGCATGTGTGCAGAAAATGCGTGGCCAAGGACATGGCACGCAGGCAGCGGATTGATGTATTCAGAAATGTGCTTACCAGGAAGGATTACGGCTGACGCACTGGCTCACGCCTGTCATCCCAGCACTTTGGGAGGCTGAGGCGGGCAGATCACCTGAGGTCAGGAGGTCGAGACCAGCCTGGCCAACATGGTGAAACCTCGTCCCTACTAAAAATGCAAAATTAGCCGGGTATGGTGGCGCATGCCTGTAATTCCAGCTACTCAGGAGGGTGAGGCACGAGAATCGCTTGAACCTGGGAGGTGGTGGTTGCAGTGAGCGAAGATCGTGCCACTGCACTCCAGCCTGGGCAACAAGAATGAAACTCTGTCTCAAAAAAACAAAACAAAACCAAACCAAACAGCAAACAAAACAAACACCACCACCACCAACAAAAGAAAAACAAGGAAGGATTACGTTTGCAAGCTGGGCCATATAACCAGGAAGGCCCCCTCCCTGCTAGCTTTCAATATCAAAAAGTGATGAAAATAACACAAAAATCTGAACAACTGGAAACACGCTGCAGGAGGAAGGCCTCCCTCTGGCCCCCGCCTCTCACTCGCTTGGCAAAGCCCGTTTGCTTTTCCATGTCTCTGTTCCCTCCCTTCACAGTCTCTTTGGGGCACATTTGGAAATTATTTAAAAAGATAAAATGCCTCTAATCTGTTACCAATTAGAAGAAACATGTGAATATGATTTTCTAATTTGTGACTCTTGAGTGTGCGTCTCCAAAACCAGAGAGAAGTAATTGAAATAATTATGTCTGCTTCTGAATATTTCTATTATGCTCTTGAAATAAGAGGGTGGCTATGTCCTCTTTGCATGGTGTGCCTGAAGGTTGAATGTATCAGTAAGAACATCAAAGTCCTGGGTGCGAACGGCCACAAAACTGCCATTTCTACCCAGTCCACCCCCGGCCTGTGCAGCTGGAGCCCAGGATGGCGACAGAGGGGTGAGGACACGGCCGGTTTCTGTGACGGGCTCAGGAGCACAGGGCGAGGTGAGGAGAGCAGTGGGTTTCCTGGTAAACACGCGCTCCTCCCTGCAACTCCACTCATTCCAAACTTCTGTATCCGATGGACTCATTTGCAGCCAGAGAGCTGCCATACAGGCGTAAGGTTGATTTATAGTAGGAGCAGTATGGGTTTTTTTTTTTTTTTCCAACCTAGTTATAAGTACGACTTGAGTGACTAACTCTTGAAAATTGGTAATTTCTTGGTGGTTAACAGTAGAAAGTCCACCAATGAGAAGTGAGGCATGCTAATAAATTTATAGGGCGTTATATGCCAATTAGACCTCGTCAGCCATTCAAGAGGCAGGGATGCCAGTCAGGTTCTCATTCCACAAATGCACTCTTTATTGCCTGCACTCTCGCAATTCAATCCCCCATTTGGATGTCTGAAAAGCAGCATATTAATGCTGACTATACAGGAATCAAAAATTTGCAGCGGGCCTTTCTGGTTAAACAACCTCCCTTTTCTTCTGTGCAAACTCTTCTTTGTTCTCCAGTGCCAAATAAGGACTTCGTGATGAGCATGAATTCTATATGGAACCAGATTTGTTCCAGACTTTGGGTCTCAGCAACAGCAACAGCAACAGGTGCAGGCCATCGGGCCACCTCACAGTTGCTATGCTCACTCTCTTCTGCCAGTACCCGGCAGCCTAGTAGGCGCTTTATCTCCAGCATGCAGTTCATTTGCAATGATCTCAGCTTGACCTGGGATGGCATCTTTGCAACTGGGAGACTGACAGGCACAGCGGCACATGTGTCCTTTATGGAAGAGCAAGGAACATGTAGCAGTGCCCAGGGAAACTGTGTGTGTCAGTTTGCTCTTTGTGTTAAAGCAATTGACTAGACTGACTTTAACTTTTTATTTTTTTTCTTGGGGAAAAAAAAATCACACAAGTGTATGTGCTTTGAAAAGACCTCATCCATGAAGAAGTGTACAAACTGGACTTAGACGCTGCCACCCATGTGAGCGGTCTGACTTGTACCCTTTCCTTTCGGATATTTTCTGCCCCAAGTGTGGCATCCCACTCTACACTCCTTCATGTGATGGACGGTGGTGATGTACCTTCTACCTTCTGTACTTTGAAACATATTATACAAACCAGTTCTTTCTCTTTTGGTAGAAGTGACTTCTTTGAATTTGATTTCAGCCCTGTGTGTCTTTATGACAATCACCATATCATCGAATGCCCTGTTAAGCAACCATTCTTTCAAGAAATACCAACTGAGCACTCGTGAGGAATGAGGTACTGCACTGCACAGTGATAGGTTCTGGAACATGGGTGAATAGAAGCAGATGGATACACAGATTCATGACAATGGGGACAGGGCTACAATTGTGGTATAAACTGCTGCAATTCACAGAAATCAAACAAACAAAAGAGAATCTATGGTTTTACTATGTAGACAGCTCTGGACTTAGTTTACAAAAATTAAAGTGTAGTTAAACCCAGATAAATAATTAACACTACTTCCTGAAGTTTAAGAATACAAAATGCATCAGTAAACGTGAAAGCATCTATGAATCTGCCTGGAGCCCGTGAGTCACTGAACCAACATTTAAGTTCACAGAGGCATCTTCCTCATGTCACAGCTACCACCCACTAGCCCAACAGTAAGGATGACTCTGTGGAAACGCCAGACAACTCACATGCCCACTGCAAGTGTCTTATCCTCCAAGACGGTCATTACAGAGTGTGGCAACCCAGGACCCAAACTCCAGATGCTTAATGGGCCTTTGCACTTTCCAGCAGAGCTGGAGCTATCTGGCTGTTTCTTCAGTGTGCATTAAACCCTTTCAAAGCATTGCAGGAGAAAACTTGCCTTTTGCCAATTCCAAAATGAAAACAGTGCCGGCCTCTCTCAGTAAGGTGAAGGAAAGATGCCACTTTCTGACAACACTGGGACACATGATAAGGCTGGGGACCCAGAGACGGGGATGTGGCTAGGTGTCCTGGAGCCCAGCTGGGTAAGGTTCACAATGAAAGGCACATTGGTGAAGGTCCCCACTTTTCTGGAAATAACCATCGTGGAGACTGAGGGTCTTTCTTGCTCATGAGGGAGTCCTGCCAGATAGCCATCAACAAACTGAATAACCTGGACCCCGGGGCCAAGGATACCAAGCAGGTCTCTCGCCCTCCCTGCCCCTCCCCTGGCTGTGCGAGATGCTGATGTTCAAGGTCTTTACACATCTTTAAGCAGGTTCCAACCAGAGAAGACCTGCCGTAACATCTCCTCCCCGCAAAGACCTCTGGTCTATTCCTCCCCGTAGCCCATTCAAAAGCCTTGTGATAATAAATAATCTAGTTTAATGGACGCCAACTTCTTATTTGGTGCTTCATGGACAAAGAAAATGGGTATGTCCCCGGTTGTCACCTAACCAATAAGGCCACTTACATGGCTTATGAGACTATTCACGGCACCACATGGAAACAGAAAAAAGCTTTAAAAAACGCCAGGTGATCATGTTATCACGCTTAACCAAGGGTCCCGATTCAGAACATCGAACTGGTCACAGGCGGGCATGAGCTGTCCAAGTGGCCAGTCACGGGCAGTATGCACCGCAGTCCTACACCGCACTAGCCATTTCAGCCGGGACTGTGGGGCGGGCACAGGCTCTCTCAGGAAGACGGTGTGGTAGAGCCATGAGAAGTGGTCATAAGATAAAAGGTAAATGATCCGGCAAGACGAGGTTGTCTGTCCTTGGAGCGGGGCTGTCGGGGACCTGGACTCTTTCAATGAACACACAGAGCTGGCCCCCGCCCCCGCCCCCACCCCGGGCTCCGGCTTCCTCTCATTCCCACCTCGCCCCCTAAATAACACTGGAATGCCCTGTCCCCTGATGGGCTCCATAATGAGAAGGCCTGTCAATCACAGCTCCATTAGCCTGGACAGACTTTCACTTCCTGAAACAATTTATTGGATTCCCAGAAGCAAATGGGCCTTCTTCCTTTTCAGCTCTGTTTTTAGGGAGCTATTCAGAGGGAGTGTGTGTCCCTTCTGCTCCTGCTGCGCGGCCTTTGTTTCCTTCATTTACTCATGAAAACAGTTTCCTGAGTTTACCTACCTCCTCTGTCCTGGGTTTCCCGAGTGTTTGCCAAAACTTTTTTCCCCCACTGTTCAGTAGCCACACAAAACCCACCAGCTGCTTCCAGCTACTCAACCAGGGAGGGAGCGGGGAATTTTATTTGCAGATTTTTGGAGGGAGGGACGTAGGGCAGGGGGGTGGGGGAGGGGAGAGGCACATACTTGAAGAAATTAAATTTATGCAAAGAAAGAAAGAAATAAGGCTGATGAATAAGTGCTGGCCGATGCCCTCCTGTGTATCTCTGGGGTCCATGACTTCGTTCTCTTTCTATCTCATTCCTGACCAAGAATTTAAGCAGCTCTATTAAAAATGGCTAAAGACGCCCTAGCTAAAATTTTATCCTAAGAATATTGAACATTTTTTGGAATGTATGCATAACACTTATCAGTTCTATGCTATGAGTGACAGTTAGTTTTGTATGGATAAGACTTCCAGCTATTTAAAAGAGAAACTATGTTACCTGCAATCAAATTGCTGTCCAAAGACTTTAAATGGGCAGTATTTCTTTTAGTTTCTGAATAGAAAAAGAGGAAAAAGAGGATTTAAAATTACATAAAATAATATTTTCCTTCTACTGCTCTTCTTAAAGAATAATATACACTGTGCAACTACACTTGAGCAGTAAGGCGATCTTCTTTTAGCATAAATCAGTTTAACTTTTAACCTGGGAAAACAGACTGAAGAAGACAGAGAGTTATGTCTCGCCTTCTGAGACTTTCAAGTCAATAGTAAATTGGGGGGCACGTTAGTACCACTGAGATCCAATCAGGATAAAATTACGCAGTCATGTAAGAAATAATATCTATTAGGCTAATTTAATCACCGAATACTTTACAGATGAATTAGAATTTAGAATCCAATTATTTCTTACATTCGGACTGTCAGAGCCGGTATCTAAGCAGGAGGAGGGGGGAAAACGGCAGTAGGAAAACGAAGATCAGGGCAGCTTTAAAAAATGCAGTCAATGGAACAGACCCTGTCCCACTCCCAGGCTGTGATAACAGCAGAGAAATGACGAGTGTGGTCAGGGTTGCTGCCATCAGCCCAGCCCAGCGGCCAGATGAACCCACAGCCAGCACGCTGGAATTTGCTATCACTGATGGACAGCCATTGTCCCCTCCAGGAGTCCTCCTCCTTGTGTGGGGCTTGCTTTCACAAAGGAAGCCGGCTGGGCCACATCCTGAGGTGGCCCATGGTGCCAGGCAGCTCCTTGGCCTGGAAAACCACAGGATGCCCCTGGGGGCCACCACATGGCCCTGGGCAATGGGACTCGGCCTAACCCTCTTCCAGCCCCCAGTTCTCTTTAGGCCTGCGTTTCTTTTTATGAACAGTAAAGGCTGTCTGGAGATGGGGAGGAGAGAAATGAGAAAAAAGAAGGAGCCCTGAGCCTGCTGGGCCTCTGGGATCCATGGGCTGGTCCTACCAGCTGGGACAGTGTTTGGTGCTCTTTGTGTGGGGAAACTGGGGACAAATGGAAACTCAGGCTGGGAAGTGAGGTTGGTACTAGAGACGCATTAGAGATTTGATCATCTGAGCAAGAACAAAACTAGCCTTAGAGAGTACTCCTCTCCCAAACAGATCCTCCAGGCGGCTGGGGAGAGCTGCAGCAACAAAGGACGCTTCTGATTTGCACCCTAGTGCTGTAGCGTGACTGGGTGCTCCAGAAAGAATCAAACACCGCCCCCCGCCATCCCTGCTCTATTTGTCCTGGCCAGTTCAGGCAGTCATAGAATTGGGTCAATAAAAACTTTTTTTTTTTTTTTTTTTTGAGACGGAGTCTCGTTCTGTCGCCCAGGCTGGAGTGCAGTGGCACAATCTTGGCTCACTGCGACCTCCACCTCCCGGGGTCACGCGATTCTCCTGCCTCGGCCTCCTGAGTAGCTGGGATTACAGGCATGAGCCACCATACCCGGCTAATTTTTTGTGTATTTTTAGTAGAGACAGAGTTTCACTATGTTGGCCAGGCTGGTCTTGAACTCCTGAGTTTGTGATCCGCCCACCTTGGCCTCCCAAAGTGCTGGGATTACAGGCACGAGCCACCGTGCCGACCTAAAAGATCTTATTTTATTTTATTTTTTTGAGATGAAGTCTCACTCTTTTGCCCAGACTGGAGTGCAATGGCATGATCTCAGCTCAACGCAACCTCTGCCTCCTGGGTTCAAGTGATTCTCCCACCTCAGCCTCCCGAGTAGCTGGGACTACAGGTGCCCACCACCATGCCTGGCTAATTTTTTGTATTATTAGCAGAGACATGGTTTCACCATGTTGGCCAGGCTGGTCTCGAACTCCTGACCTCAAATGATCTGCCTGCCTCAGCCTCCCAAAGTCCTGGGATTACAGGCATGAGCTACCGTGCCCGGCAAAAATTCTTATAACTGATATCTGAGTTGTGAATAGAATGACAGAATTGTTTCAAGGTTTCAATGATTTATATCCAAACAGAGGTTTTCCTGAAAGAAAATGTCTGAAAATTAATTTTTTGTTTGCATGCTACATTTTCTTTAAGAACTAGAAATACACAGAAGCCTCTTGCATTATGGCTATTTAAAAATGCTCCACAATCTCCCACACTTCCAAAAGTAGAGTAGGAATGTCAGGGAAAAACCACTACTTATCATTCGTTCCAGAATGATCCTTACAGCGTGAAATGAATGAATGTACTGTGAATTTAAATTTTAATATGCCAGCAGGTCACGGGGCTGGCCGTCAAGACTGAATACACTTGTTTAAGTTTAAGGTGGCCGCAGAGACCCCTCCTCTTCAGGAAGGCACAACTAAAGCGAACCATCGTTACAGCCGTTCCCCACTGGGGCCCCCCAACCCCACTCCAAGACAGGAGGGAACTTTGGTGTTTACAGGCCATAGGGGTTTTATGACAGGGGTGCTTCCTGCCCGGCTGAACAGAGAGCGCCAATCCTTCAGACTTCGTGAGTCTTCCTCCTGCACCTTTTCTTCCACCTGGCACACAATGAGTCCTTATTGTCCCTTTATTTTTTTTATTTTTTTTTTGAGACAGAGTCTTGCTCTGTCGCCCAGGCTGGAGTGCAGTGGCGCAATCTCGGCTCACTGCAAGCTCTGCCTCCCGGGTTCACGCCATTCTCCTGCCTCAGCCTCTCCGAGTAGCTGGGACTACAGGCGCCCGCCACCACGCCCGGCTAATTTTTTGTATTTTTAGTAGAGATGGGGTTTCACCGTGGTCTCGATCTCCTGACCTCGTGATTCGCCCACCTCAGCCTCCCAAAGTGCTGGGATTACAGGCGTGAGCCACTGTGTCCGGCTGATGGAGTTTTGCTCTTGTCCCCCAGGCTGGAGTGCAATGGTGCGATCTCGGCTCACTGCAACCTCCATCTCCAGGGTTCCAGCAATTCTCCTGCCTCAGCCTACCAAGTAGCTGGGATCACAGGTGCCTACCACTGTGCCAGGATAATTTTTGTATTTTTAGTAGAGACAGGGTTTCACCATGTTGGCCAGGCTGGTCTCAAACTCCTGGCCTCAGGTGATCCACCCGCCTCGGCCTCCCAAAGTGCTGGGATTACAGGCATGAGCCATTGCACCCGGCCCTCTTTTCTTTAACTAGGTGAATTTCGTAAACCAATCACCACTGCAGGTGAGCTGTTTGCCCCTGATAGGCCTTTTGGGAACCATCTTCCTTTCTGGAGGGGATCGATGCTTAGGAAAAGCTCTCCCTCCCTGGGAGATCAAATGGGCAGCGGCCCCGTAGCAGGACCTGGTGGGTGAGCTCCCACCACATGCCTAATTAATGACCCTGCTGGTCGCAGCTGGAAGAGCTGAGCTGGGGGTGATTAATTAAATTAGCTGGCAGAGGAAATTACAGTGGAAAAGCCAAGGTTTGATTGCTCCATAATTAACCGCAGTGCAAATAATATCTGCATCTATAACTTCCAGCGATGAGATCAGAAGCCAATTGAATTTGGCACTGATTGAAGCTGTAAATATCCCGTGGTGAAAAATGATAGGTTTGTTCTAGAGGGAAAACTTACAGAAATGGACATCTAGCAAATGTGATCGGGGGAAAGAAAAGGGCACCAGAGGAAACGGCAGGAAGGAAGCCTTACCTTTCATGCTGCCTTTTTCCAACATTAAAACAACTCTTTTTTCACATTCCTTTTGGATTACTGACTAGGCGTGCTATATTTCCTGTCTCTAAATTTCAGGTTTGACTTCCCATGCATGGAACCTATGTTAGGGTTCCATCCCCCTTTCTCGTTCCAGGGATTAAAACCCAATTCTAAAATAATTTCATAGGCTAATAGGAGGGGACCGCTTTCATCCCCCTGAGAAGAAAAATGTTCTATTTAGACCATCAAATGCATGAGCTATTGCAGCTTTTCTGGATAATGACATTTTTTCTTCTTTGTAACAATTTTCATGTTCAAAATATGGTTTCATTAGCAATAGGATTCTACTTAAAAGAAAAAAAGTATTTTATACAGATAATTGCCCTGCAAAAAAAAAAAACCCCACAGAACTTTCAGCAGACTGGAAACATTACTTTTTCAACCATCCACATATTTTCACTATAAGTTGTTTTAAGGAAGGAGTCATGTGTCTCTACTGGAAAAGCTTTGAAAAGTAATGACTTGGTGGCTTTGGACCAGGAGGTGTGACTTCTGTCTGCAAGTGGTCAGAAAGAATTTACCCCAATCTTGATACACAGACTCTCAGTTGGGTGGGGGACACACTGCAGCTACTAACATGTGACACAGACAATGTCCATCCAAATGCAGTGTGGTTCAGACATGCACCCCAGCCACTTTCTCCACTGAGCTTCCATGCAACCTGGGGGTCAGTATGGCAAGTGTTGTTACTCTCTCTCTTATTTTTAAAGAAAGTTGAGGTTCTAGGTGGTCAGTGTTGTGGCAGGACAGGACCCCAGCCTCCTGCCCACTGTCCTCACTCTAGCCAGGACCCTCCCTTCCGGATTCTATGTGGTTTTCCTTCCAACAGATAACTCCGTCTGCACCCTATGCTGAGACGTACCCACAGGCACCACCTGTCTGGATAGAAAGAAATAGGTAGGGCTGTGACTGTTATGGGGGTTTGATGACATGGGCCACAGTGTCTACAGAGGTCAGAATAATGTGGTAGAAGGGAAATGGCTCCCAAAGATGTCAACGTCCTAATCCCCAGGACCTGTGACTATGCAACCCTACATGGCAACTTAACTGCAGATAGGCCCTTGAGAGGGGAGAGTAGCTTGGATTATCCAGGTGGGCCCAATTTACAAGGATCTTTATAAGAGGGTCATATAAATAGAAGCATCAGAGTCAGAAGATGTGAGGACAGAAACAGAGGTCAGAGGGGATGCAAGGCCACCAAGATGAGTGGCAGCTTCTAGAAGCTGGAAAAGACAGGGGCGTGGACTCTCTCACAGCCTCTAGAAGGAATGAAACCATGCAGACCCAGCTTGGACTTCTGACCTCCAGAACTGTAATGGAATACTTCCATGTTACTTTAAACCACTAAGTGGGTGGTAATTTGTTACAGCAGCAATGGGAATCTTATACCTACCCTATTAGGAAGAGAAGGACTGAGAGGCTAAAAGCTGGATGGATGAAACGTGTACAAGATACAGCAGGTGGCTCTCCTTGGTGGCATCCATTGAGCCTGATATCTGGTGTGATCTGTCCCTCTTGGCCACAGAGTCTCTGTAACACCTCTTCCTTTGGCCTGGGAATTCCACAGGTCTCTAAACTTGTCTGGTTGCAAACTGATGTCCTTATTTCCTCCTAGCTGTCCCTCCTACACTGAGATGGAGGTTTCTGGACTCACAGAATCTAGACCAGAGACTTGGTGGAGGAGGCAGTCTGATCTCTGCCTTCCTTCCTTTGCTGGGTAACAATTGTTCTTTCTCCTTTCCCTGTGTCTTTCCAGCAGAGGCTCTGCCTGCCTTTTTTCCCCAACTGTCTTTCCAAGAACATGCACAGGAAACAGCCTTGATGATGCAGACAGCATCTCCCTCCACGGCACAGGGCAAATGTGCTTTCTGCCCACTGTAGAAGATTTGGTTCCTAAGCTTAAGGTTCGTCTCCTGCAATGCAGCCCTCGATGTGTGCGGATGCCATGGGGCCCTGACTGCATCACAGCTATGGGCACTGGGGCCTGGGAAATGACCCAAATGCTAATACTCTGGCTACTGCTATTGCCGTGAATAACGAATTTTTCTTTGTCTCTAACCCTGAAGTCTCATATCTTAGACGAGCTCCGTGAAACTGGAAGGCCAACTTGCCAGGTACATAAAATCTCAAACCCAACACAAGTTCTCATTCCCTGGTAACCAGTGCCTTGAGTGTTAGTCTTCAGCAACAGTGGAATACATGTTAGCATATTGGGGGGTCCTCTTTTATACCTTTGTGTGGGGGTTCCCTCTGTCTGTACCACCCCCTTCCCTGTCCCACCAACTGCCTGTCGGGGCCACATAGTCTCAGGTTTTTTTCTCTGAGGCTTGCCTTGACCCTGCAGCCCGCTTCCTCCTGTCTGCCTGCTGCAGTTTTTGCATGGATCACTATACATATATATATATAATTTTTTTTTTTTTGAGACGAGGTCTCTGTCACCCAGGCTGGAATGCAGTGGCGTGATCACAGCTCACTGCAGCCTTAAACTCCTGGGCTCAAGCAATCCTCCGAACTCAGCCTTCTGAGTAGCTGGGACCACAGGCACATGCCACCATGCCTATTTTTTGTGTTGTTTTTGTAGAGACAGAGTCTCACTATGCTGCCTAGGCTGGTCTCGAACTCCTGGCCTCAAGGAACTCTTCTGCCTTGGTCTCCCAAAGTGCTGGGATTACAGGTGTAAGCCACCATGCCTGGCCAGCATGGCTCGCAGTATCAAGCAATTTTTGGTGTGTCTCTCTCCCCTTCATGCTGTGAGCTTCCTGATGGCAGGTATGGTGCTAGCACAGTGCCTGGCACACAGCAGGTAGAGGGAACTCTGTGGAACTCTCTCTTTAGATGCCAGGCCTGGTGTAGCATTGGAGCCCTAACCCACCAGGCAGGGGTGTAGATCAGGCTGTTTCAACCACCTCCTACACCCCCAGCCCCAGCGTCAGGTATCTTCCCCCATGAGGGATGAGGCTAAAGGGACGGGACTGGAACCTCACTGTTCAAGCCCACTGGGTCACAGTGTGAGGCCGGACCTTCTGCTGGAATGAAGAACAGAGCCGGAGGTGAGAAAGGAAAGGCAGTGGGTATGGCCACCCACTTAACCACGTGGGATAGGGCCACTGCAGAGGTGGGAGGGTGGGCAACCGGCCTGGTAGAACGACCAGTCTGGCTCAAGCTTAGGAATCCTACAGGGAGAAGGGGTCAGAGGGTGGACTGGGTCCCATGGTCCCATCCAGCACCCAGCCACAGGAGCCAGGTAGGGGAGAGACGTGTGTGAAACCCATCTGGTGTCAAGAAATGCTACCACGCTGCTCAGCAGGTGGTTCCGTAGTAATACTTATCTAGGGAGATTACGTTTTCAAAGGCAAAAGTGCCCAATAAAATGCACCCCACCCCTCCGGGAGAGGCAGCATGTGGCTTTTGCTGGGAAGGAATTCTCCAGGCAATTAAAGTCAGCAGGGTGACTCATGATCAGTTTCACATGTCAACCCGGCCAGGCCACAGCGTCCAGTGATTTCATCACACACAACCTATGCATTGCTGTGAAGGCCTTCTGTAGATGTCACCTACAGTCCATGGACTCCAAGCAAAGGCGATTATCCTTGATGAAGCAGGTGGGCCTCATCCCATTAGGTGAGGGCCCAAAGAGCAAAAAACAGGTTTCCTGACGATGAAATCCTACATCAAGCATGCAGCATTAACTTCTGCCCGAGTTTCCAGAACGCTGGCCTGCACTACACATTTCAGATGTGACACACACACACACACACACCCGGCTAGCCTGCCCTACACACTTCAGATGTGACACACACATACACATACACACACACACACACCTGGCTGGCCTGCACTACACACTTCAGATTTGACATACACATACACACACACACACACACCTGGCTGGCCTGCCCTACACACTTCAGATTACACACACACACACACACACACACACGCACAAATTGGTTGTTTCTCTGGAGAACCCTGATGGATACAGCATGGCTGTGAGCTGAGCAATGACCCAATTGAAGCAGAGCTCTATCGCTGTGAGGCTGGCAGTGACCCAGGGGAGGTGCAAGGTGAGAAAGAACAGATATACACAGAGGGCACCACCCTTCTGGAGAGCAGCACAGTGATGCTGGATCAATACCTGAAAAAGTCCACAGCCTTTGACCTCATTTGGCTCCTTCTAGAAACTCATCCTTAGAAATGAATTAATCATAAGCCCCATAAGCTGTACTCACAAACATGCTCAACCCAGCAGTATTTCAGTATTTCATTGCAAACCCATGTCCAAGGGGGATGATTATGTAATGACGGCTCAACCATGGATGGATTATTGTGACACCATTAAAAATAACTCTTTAAAAGACATACATGGCTGAAGGCGGTGGCTCACGCCTGTAATCCCAGCACTTTGGGAGGCCGAGGCAGGCGGATCACCTGAGATCAGGAATTTGAGACAAGCCTGACCAATATGATGAAACCCCGTCTCTACTAAAAATACAAAAATTAGCCGGGCGTGGTGGCACGCACCTGTAATCCCAGCTACTCGGGAGGCTGAGACAGGAGAATCACTTGAACATGGGAGGAGGAGGTTGCAGTGAGCTGAGATTGCGCCATTGCACTCCAGCCTGGGCAACAGAGCGAAACTCTGTCTCAAAAAAAAAAGAGAGAGACATACATAAGGACATGAGATGTTCATGATATAGTGTTAGCCCAAAAAGGGCTCTTAAATTCTTTAAAGCACTGTTTCTTTTCACAAATGTTGCACAGGAAGACTACATGTAATATGTCAAACATCAACTGATTATCTCTTGGGGGTTGGAATATGAAAATATATATATATATATATATTTTTTTTTTCTACTCTTTTTTTTCTTTGAGATAGGGTCTCACTCTGTTGCCCAGGCTGGAGTGCAGCGGGACAATCATAGCTTACTGCAACCTCCACTTCCCAGACTTAACCGATCCTCCTGCCTCAGCCTCTGGAGTAGCTGGGACCAGAGACATGTACCACCATGCCTGGTTTTTTTTTTTTTTTTTTTTTTGGGGGTATTTTCTGTAGTGACAGGGTTTCGCCATGTTGCCCCGGCTGGTCTTGAACTCCTAGGCTCAAGCAATCCACCCACCTTGGCCTCCCAAAGTGCTGGGATTACAGGTGCAAGCCCCTGTGCCGGGCCTATTTTTCTATTCTGTAGGATACAGTCACTTCCCAAAATGTGGCTGTGGCTCACTGGAGGCATTTCTCTAGGAAGCGGTCTGTTGCCAGGTATGTTCATAGCGCTGGGCTGGGGCTTCCCTCTTTAGTGGTTTGGGAAATCATTATATACCATAAAGAAGCCTCTGTAATTTTGTTTAATCCAGTTCTCAAACACAACAACTCCTTTTCCAGAAACATCTATCATCACTCTCTGAGATTAAAATTTCCAGGAGTATACTGTGGAAATCACGGCTTTCCCAGATTCCACGGTGTCCTGGGTCACACGCTGAGAAGGTCAGGACAGCTTGTTAAGGGCCATGTGCAAAGCCGTCAGGAAGTGAACATTCTCAAGACTTTATTTTTTTTTGAGATGGAGTCTCACTCTGTCACCCAGGCTGGAGTACAATGGTGTGATCTCAACTCACTGCAAACTCTGCCTCCAGGGTTCAAGCGATTCTGCCTCAGCCTCCCAAGTAGCTGGGATTACAGGCGCATGCCACCACGCCTGGCTAATTTTTGTATTTTTAGTAGATGGGGTTTCACCATAGTGGCCAGGCTGGTCTCAAACTCCTGACCTCAAGTGATCCACCCACTTCAGCCTCTCAAAGTGCTGGGATTACAGGCGTGAGCTATGGCGCCCAGCCTCAAGACTTTAAAAAACTCCACAATAGTCTCTTGTGAAACCAATCTGACTTTCAATTCCTAGATCTGATTGAGGGGTGTCTCTGAAGGAGGACTGTCATGACAGCATGGGTCTTGGGCCCTGGTCCGTGTGAGCGGGCGGCACCGCCTCCGCCTGGGTGACCCACGCTGCCCCAGCCTCCTCTGCAGCATGGCCCCTGCTCTCACTCCCTGCAGAGGTTTGCTCTAATGGAACTTCTGCTGCTTCCTCTGAATGTTTGTTTGCCTTCTCCAAATAAATTTCAGATTGAGCCACCTATTTGGCCATAGATTTCAAAGCTAGAATCAATGGCGGCATCTTGATGACACTGGGCAGCAATCAGCTCTCACTGCTGTTTGTCAAAGCTCTTCTTGAGACCTTTGTTAGGTTCGCAGAAAGGCCTGTGAGGTTTGAGGGCTTCCCCTGGAGGCCACTGAGGGGCACGTCGGCTACTTCCAGTGCTGAAAAACCCTGGCAGGTCCCATATTTACCTGAAAGGCTTTGAAAACCAAGGAAAAAGATCTGGGCCCAGCTTCCTTCATCCTCACCCAAGGCCAGAACACAGTTCACTATTACGATGTCCAAGGGGGCAGCAGCGGGGACCCTCTGCAGCTTCATCCCCCATTCATCTGTCTTATTAAATTTTCCTTAGTTTTCTTAATAAACTGGGAGCCCTTGGGGGTGGGGATGGGCAGTACCAAGTCTTCTTTTTTCCCCAACAGCTTCATTAAGGTATAATTTACATACCATAAAATCTACCTGTTTTTGGGGATACACTTCAGTGATTTTTAGTAAAAAAAACCAGCGTGCAACCATCACCAGAATCTGGTTTAGAACATTTCTATCACCCCTGAAAGATTCCTCATGCCCACCTGAAATTCCCATTTCCACACCCATGCAACCGCTTCTCTTTCTATCTCTACAGACTGGCCTTTTCTGAGACTCCACATAAACCGAATCACATCACTTAATAGATCTTTTGTGTCTCGCTTTTTTCTTTTTGAGAGAAGGTCTGGCTCTATCGTCCAAGCTGGAGTGCAGTGGAGTGATCTTGGCTCACTGCAACCTCTACCTCTTGGGCTCAAACCACGCTCCCACTTCAGCCTCCTGAGTAGCTAGGACTACAGGCGTACAACCATGCCTGGCTAATTTCTGTATTTTTTGTAGAGATAGGGTTTTGCCATGCGGTCCAGGTTGGTCTTGAACTGATGAGCTCAACTGATGCACATGCTTCAGCCTCTCAAATTGCTGGAATTACAGGCATGAGCCACCGTGCCCAGGCTGGTTTCTTTCACTGAGAACTCAGCCTTTAGGTTAATTCTATATACTTTTAAGTAAGTGAAAACAGGAAATGGAAATAAAAACCAAATCTGAGCGTGCTTTGCACTGAAGAAATTTTTGGTCACTGTCTAATTCAATAAATGTTTCGTAACATTTTTACACATTTATTTTGGTTGAGTGTGGTTCAGAAATAGCTACTGTATGTAGGTGTTAGGTTTTATGGAGACTATTATCTCGTAAGAGCAAATGGACTCTTTTAATGTTTAGAATGAACTTGAAATTGCTGAGTTTAAGCTTGTAAAAATTAAGAACAGCCTGTGCCATGCCAGATGAAAACTGCTCATTAACTTCCCAGAGTGCATAGTGTGCACAGAAGATCCCAGTATCTTTATATGTTCATCCAAAGTCGTCCCAAAGAAATGGCTAAAGCTTTTACAGTTGATTCTATGGGGAGGGAGTGGAGAGAATCACACACTTCCCAAGCTAGCAGGGGCTCCCCGGGGTCTTCTTGCTTAGCCTCTCCCTTGCAGAGGGTACTGATGTTAGAAGTGACTTATGCTGACTTGTGGCCCAAATGGTCCAGGAAGGCAAGGTTTCTCACTAGGGCCCCTACCGCGTCAAGCTGCTCCTCACAGTCAGCTGGCATGCAATCGAGAAACCTCTCATGCAAACTGTCACTGGATCTCTACAGCTAGCAGGGGCTCCCCAGCCCCCTACCATGCAGGGACAATCCAGAATGTCCCCAGGGGGCAGATCAGCCCCAGGTGAGAACCTGTGCTCTTGGAGGAGACCTTGGCACCCAGAGGGTGGTTCTTGACCCGGGATGTGCCACGGAAATGCTTGGGGTGAGGGGCATGCCCAGGCCAACCAGCATAGTGTGATTCTGGGGGTCTGATGGGGGGCTGCAGGTCTCCTGCAGATTCTAAAGTGTGTTGAGAAGGCCACGGGAGACGGTGGGGTAAAGCCATGTTTGCAGCCCATGTGAACAAGCTGACCTGCCTATACCCCCACCACCGATGAAGTTACAAGTTACAAAAGGTTAAGTGGCTTCTAAGCTCAAAGTTGCTGTGGTGGGCCCTGGAGTTAAGCCCAGGTTACTTAATCGCCATTCTCAGGTTATGTTATAGGTATTTATAAATTATTTTATATGTGAGCATCATTACAAGGTCCTTGTCAAAGACTAACTTACGACAATTACTCCCGACTGGCGCAACACCAAGATGGTATAATCCAAGATCCCCACTCCCCAGCTGTTTTGCAAGCTGTTTTGCAGCATGTTTTGCAAGCTGATAGGGCAAATGTAACTCCTGTCCTCATAAGCCATCTAGACCCATGACTGCCAAACATGGGCCACATGTGGCCATCAGACGCTTGAAATGTGGCTAGTCCTAATGGAGATGTGCTGTGTGAAATAACCTACTGATGTGTCAAAGGCTCGGAATCAAAGAAGAATATAGGCCAGGCATGGTGGCTCACGTCTGTAATCCCAGCACTTTGGGAGGCCGAGGTGGGTGGTTCACGAGGTCAGGAGTTCGAGACCAGCCTGGCCAATATGGTGAAACCCCGCCTCTACTAAAAAATACAAAAATTAGCCAGGCGTGGTGGCGCGCGCCTGTAATCCCAGCTACTCGGGAGACCGAGGCAGGAGAATCGCTTGAATCCAGGAGGCGGAGGTTGCAGTGAGCCGAGATTGAGCCACTGCACTCTAGCCTGGGGACACAGCGAGACTCTGTCTAGAAAAAAAAAAAAAAGAATATAAATATCTCCTGAATGCTTTTTTACATTGCTTGCTATGCTGAATTGACATGTTACATATACTGGGTTAACTATATTATTAAAATTACTTCCATCAGGTTCTTTTGACTTTTTAACATGCAGCTACTAGAAAATTTAAAACAACACATGTGGCTCCTGGTATAGTTCAGTTGGACAGCAGACAGTGGTATGGCAGGTAAGACATTAGAGGGTAAAATGTAAGAAAAAGACTATTTTTGGCTAGATGCAGTGCCTCACTCCTGTAATCCTAGCACTTTGGGAGGCCAAGGTAGAAGGATCACTTGAAGTCAGGAGTTTGAGCCAACCTGGCTAACAGTGAGACCCTGTCTATACTCACCTACCTACATAAATAAATAAATTAAATTAAATGTAGCTGGGCATGGTGGCTCATACCTGTAGTCCTGACTACTCAGGCGGCTGAGGCAGGAGGAGCCCTTGAACCCAGGAGTTTAAGGCTGCAGTGAGCCATGATCACACCACTGTACTCCACTCTGGGCAAGACAGTAAGACTCTATCTCTTTTTTTTTTTTTTTTTTTTTGAGACAGAGTCTTGCTCTGCCACCAGGCTGGAGTGCAGTGGTGTGATCTTGGCTCACTCACTGCAACCTCCGCCTCCCAGGTTCAAGCGATTCTCCTGCCTCAGCCTCCTGAGTAGCTGGGACTACAGGCGCACACCACCGTGCCCAGCTAATTTTTTGCATTTTTAGTACAGACGGAGTTTCACCATGTTGGCCAAGATGGTCTTGATCTCTTGGCCTCATGATCCGTCTGCCTCGGCCTCCCAAAGTCCTGGGATTATAGGCGCGAGCCACCGCGCCCGGCGACCTTATCTCTAAAAAAAAAAAAAAAACAAAGACTACTTTTGGAGAGAACAGACAGGAGAGACAAAAGCATTTTTTGAGAATTGAAAAACCACAGGATATGAGAGTTTTTTTTTTAAAAAAAGTTTAGTTCTCTCCTAGAGCTGCGCCAGGGACACCATCTGAAGGAGAGTCATCCGGCATCTTTGGACAATTTTAAGTTTACCACAACGGTGGATAATTCCAAAATCTGAACGGGTTTTTAAAACCAAGAAAAATTATGACTGTGTACCAGCCACAGGCAGCTGTAGTGCTCCAACCTGTCTGTCTCGGAGGCTGCTGGGAGCTTCCAGGAGACCCTGAACAGGGGCTGAGCAGCAGCGAAACTCCCCAGCAACACCAGGGAGCACTCCCCTGCTGCTGGCCATTTTTTTCCTTCTTCATTTCTGTTATTAAAACTCTCACTTTTAATTCAGCTCTTTCAGACAGATCAGCCCAAATGGCTTTCCTAGGCTGGTCCTGGCCAGTCCACTGCAGATCACGCAGATCTTCCTGCATCGCACTGCAGATTCACAAACACTGGCTGAAATGGTTACCCAGAGTCCCTTCTGCACACACAGCACACATAAGGGTCTGCAGATCACATGGCCCCAGTGTGGTTCTGGGAGGGTGGCTGTTGAATAAATGTTCCAGATTGTATGTATCCTTGGGATCAGGCCCTGCCACCCCCAGCCAGGCCCTCACAGTCCCTTGGGTGGGCTCTGTTCTCTGTGCTAGAACCAACCCTTCCATGAGTGGCTGGGACCACCGAGGTGCTCAGCAGGAAGCCATCTGCAGGCCAGGTGGGCTCAGACTTGGTCCATGACTGTCCCAGACAGTTTTCACAAACCCCCTTTATTGTCTCAAATAAAATCTGTTGGACACTTCAAAAATCCTGCATATTTAGAGTGAGTGCTTCTTTGATTTTCTAAAAAGGATTCTTTGGGGCTAAGGCCACTGATGTCAAAGAAATGAACCAGCGCTGCCCTCCAAGCCCGACTGGGCAGGTGGTTCCCATCTTCTCGCTCCATGTCGGCAAAGCCGTGGGCTTCCTTAACGGTCTTAGAAACATGATCCCCTCTAGCTTTGTTTAAAACTCAGAACATGCTCTCTTTGATTTTTCCCACCACTTAAAATGTGGCATATCTTTTCTTTTTTCTAACAGCTTTGCTGAGATGTAATTCACATACCCTACGATTCACTCATCTCCAAATGCACCATTCAATGGTTTTAGCATTTTTCAGAGTCATGGAACCAGCACGACAGCCAATTTTGGGACATTTTGATCACCCCAAAAAGAAGTCCCACTCCCATGAGCAAGCACTGCCCATCCCCCTGATGCCTCCCCACCCCTGCCCCGGCCCAGGGCCACCCCAATCCACTTTCTGTCCGTATGGATTGGCCTATGCTGGCCATTTCATATAATTACACAGTATGAAGTCTTTTGTGACTGGCTTCATAATGTTGAAGGTGCATTTACGTTATAGTATACATCCATGCTTTAGTCCTTCCTGTGGCTGAACAATATTCCATTGTGCGGATACACCGTATTTTGTTTATGCACTCATTGGTGGATGGACATTTTAGTTTGTTTCCACTGCTTAGCTAATAGGAACAATGCTGCCATGAACATTTATGTGCAAGTTTCTGTGTGAACGCAGGTTTCATTTCTCGTTATACACCTAGGGGTGGAATTGGTAGGCCACAAAGTAGCCCCGTAGTTTCACTGAAACTTTGGAGGAACTCATAACTTTATAGATGCTCCTCATCTGCCAAGAGTCCTTCAGAATTAGCCTGAGGATTTAAATGCTGCTCTTTCTCATTCGTCCGGGTGGGTGAGCATGGTGTCTGGATGCTGCCCCTAACCACTCGCCCTGATGCCAAATCCAAACCAAGAGCAAACTGAGAACAAAAGGAAAACTAGCAGGTCCACTTCCAGAGGAGGAAACTGAGTCTGGGGAGGGCGCGGGTCATGGCTGCACAGCTTTCGGGAGCAATGTGGGGGTCACATCCCAGTGGTACTCCTAACACCGATGCTCTCATACAGCGCCACAGCCAGCAGATGCCAGGGCTCTAGGCGCCACTGACAGTGGACCAGTGTGCCCTTGGGTGGCGTCAGTCACCACTGTCACACTGGGTGAAAGGCAAGCCATGCCATTCATGTCAATGACACATCCCCGGCCCTCTGTGGCTCTGATGTCATAGAGAGCTTATTAAAAATCTAACCAAATTTTTAAAATGGCAGAAAATTAGAAAATAAAGATAAGCAATAAATAAGAATAAATCAGAACCCTATCCCCTGGAAAAAGAGTCACAATTAACAATTTGGGGTACACTATATTTTAACAGAATACCATAACCATCTCCCCATGTAATTACATTTTCACCTGCATCACATTTCCAGGTGCAGTGGCTCACGCTGTAATCCCAGCACTTTGGGAGGCTGAGGTGGGCGGATCACTTGAGGTCAGGCGTTCAAGACCAGCCTGGCCAACATGGTGAAACCCCGTCTCTACTAAAAATACAAAAGTTAGCCAGGCGTGGTGGTGTGTGCCTGTAACCCCAGCTATTTCGGAGGCTGAAGCAGGAGAATCACTTGAACCTGGGAGGCAGAGGTTGCAGTGAGCCGAGGTTGTGCCACTGCACTCCAGACTGGGTGACAGAGGGAGCCTCTGTATCGAAAGAAAAAAAAAGTTGCACTGTTTGTATCATGCGCTATAATCATATGTATAAATAATGCATATACTTACCATATAAAATGTATACATCATATATAATTCATTACATTATATGAAATGTAAGATTTTATGATATATATTCAATTATACATCATAATGTATGTATGTTTACATTGCATTGTCACATGTACACCACAAAATCATGTATTTTATATAACGTTAAGTATATGCATTACTTGCATACTAAAGCAATAATTTATTTAATTGCCTGTTTTGAATTTCTGCTTTATTTAAAATTTCTTTTTTTTTTTTTTAAGATGGAGTCTCATGCTGCTGCCCAGGCTGGAGTGCACTGGCATGATCTCGGCTCACTGCAACCTTCACCTCCTGGGTTCAAGTGATTCTTCTGCCTCAGCCTCCCGAGTAGTTTGGATTACAGGCATGCACCACCATGCCCAGCTAATTTTTGTATTTTTAGTAGAGACGGAGTTTCACCATGTTGACCAGGATGGTCTCGATCTCCTGACCTCATGATCCGCCTGCCTTGGCCTCCCAAAGTGCTGGGATTACAGGCGTGAACCATCATGCCTGGCCTACATCCTTCATTTTTTAGGATAAATGTTAAGAGAAGAACTGCTAGGTCAAAAAGCATATCATTTTAAAGGCTATTGACACATATTGCCAAGTTCCTTCTAGGAAGGTTTCCCTAACTTTCACTCTTACCAGCAGTGCTGGAGGAGAGGAGAGGGAGTTGGCCAACAGGAAGGGTTATTATATTATGGAACAAAACAACCTTTTTTCTGGTTCAAGCAATTTCCTGCCCAGCCTCCTAGTGATTACAGAGCCACCACCCCGCCAATTTTGTTTTTTAGTAGAGGGCTGGTCTCAAACTTCTGACTTCAGGCAATCTGCCTGCCTTGGCCTCCCAAAGTGCTGGGATTACAGGTGTGAGCCACCACGCCCAGCCAATTATTTGATTTTAGTAAGAGCCACTCTGTCTTACAGGAACATACACGACGTGTCCTTCTCTTTGCCAGATGAGCTAGTACAGGACGGATGGCTGACCCTGACAGCCCAGTGGCTATGATTTGGAACACGATGCAAAACACCCAGGAACGGTTAATACTCTTTGGGTTCCATGAGACCCTTGTGAAAAACACTCACTCTTCCTCGTCTCACCTCATGTGAACACGGCATACTGGAAAGGATATGCAGAACGTCTGTTAAGAGACGAGGTTTCTTCCCCAGAACAGAGGAAAGACAGCACCCCATTCTCTTTTTCCAATATGTGTTACTCACAGTCTTGGCCACATCATCTAGCGCATAGTAACATAGATTATTTCACACTACTTCCTAAGAAAATAATCAGATTGTCTTTCCAGAAACATCCTTCCTTTCTCAAATGGGTCAGCTCAATACTAGGCATTTCTGTAGATACTGAAGACTTGTCCTGCCCACCTGATTTAGCACATTATAGCAAATATGACAGGTAGACATAATATTTTTCATTATAATCTTTAACGAGGTTTCTGAACTTGCTCAAAGTGTCTCACTCTTACAAGTTTTTCCCCTTTAAAAGCTTACTGATTTTTCCTTAAAAAAACTAATAGGTGACTTCTATTTAGAACTTAGCCCTCTATCGAGAATAGGTGTTCAGCACTGTGTTACATATATTGTTCATTTAATTCTTGAAATCATCCTGATGAGGCAGGTACTACACTTAACCCTCACTTGGCAGATTGGGAAACTGAGGCAGAGTGAGGGTGAACATCCAGCCCAGGTCACACCGCAAGCCAGTGGTAAAGACCAGGTTGGATGCTGCCAGTCTGACCTGAGTTGGAACTCTGAACCCCAACTCCAGAAGCAGATCTACAGAGAGTACATCTGACTTACAGTAAACTCCTAGGTCTCAGTGATTAAAGAAAAAAAAAATTGGTTGGTGAGAAGACATTTGCAGATATTCCCTTACATGCGGAAAATGTATCCTTGGTAGATACACAATCCTTTTCAATTATATTTTTGAATGATAGTAGCCAGGCACAAAAACGTATATACCATATAATTCCATTTCCATGAATTTTCTAACAGGCAAAACTAACCTATCCTGACAGATGTCAGATTCATGCCTGCTTCTGAACAGGGAGAATAAACAGGAGGGGGGACAGGGGAAGTTCCTGGGGTGATAGGAATATTATTGATAGACCTATTTGCAGTTATGAAAACCAACTGAATTGATTGTATACTCAAAATGTGTGTAATGCAGTATGCAAATTATACCCCAATATAAATTTTTTAAAAAGCTAAAAGAAAAATATACCACTTGCTCTGGGTAATCCAACCATTTTAAGAGTTCCTGATTTATCTCAACAATCTCAAAAGAATGGCATGATACTGGGACCTTGAGAATGAGGTATTCAAAATTCTAGTAATTTGGCTGGGCACGGTGTCCCGCGCCTGTAATCCAAGCACTTTGGGAGGCCGACGCAGGTGGATCAATTGAGGTCAGGAATTTGACACCAGCCTGGCCAACATGGCGAAACCCCATCTCTACTAAAAATACAAAAATGAGCTGGGCGTGGTGGCAGGCGTCTGTAGTCCCAACTACTCAGGAGGCTGAGGCAGGAGAATCACTTGAGTCCAGGAGGCAGAGGTTGCAGTGAACTGAGATTGTGCCACTGCACCAGCTAGGGCGACAGAGTGAGACTCTATCTCAAAAAACAATAAAAAACAAAAACCAAAATTCTAGTAATTTGTGCATTCACCGCAGCCTGCAAATCAGGGCTTCCTGAAGCCCATGTGTCAGTAAATGGATGTGCAAAGTGAGTGTCCCCTCCAGAGCTTGGGCAGGGTGGCCCTAGTGGGACAAGCAATGGAAGAAGGGTTTTCAGGACACACGGGCAAGTCATTACTGAGGGCACATCCCACTGAGGGCCACGAGTAGTGACTCTGATGTTGCTGGACATACGTCGACCACGGTGCCACCCTGGCCATCAGACAGCTACTCCCTAGAATCTCAGCACAACAGCTGGGGACAAGCACAGTGACTTGTCACATCTAATGATGCAAGGATTTTCCCATCTGATAAGGAAGCTGCTGGACAGAAGGAGGGACTCTGGAAGGCTTTGCTGAAAGCAGTGCTAGATGGTGGGTCCTAAGGCTTCATTTGCCCTGAAGCCCAACTGGGCGCCACAGAGCTCCGCAACCCAGCAGGAGGCAGCTGTCAGAAGAGCCCCGTTTTTAAGAGGATGATGGAGATGATCTGTTCCGGCAACAATGGGACCCCACTCGCTTGCCTTAGGAAACAGGATTTCGCTGTAAATATGCACATTTAAAGGCGTTCCTTTTTCTAGGAGCTCTGCAGCCTCTGTAAGCCTCCCCCTTTCGATAATCACCCAACTGTCCACAGGCTGGCCGAACACTGTTCCTATTCCAGAGGGAGCCTGATGGAGTGTTAGCAACATGTCAGAAAAGGTTTCTAGGCTGCCTGCGAACGGAACATTTAGGGGAGCTTTCTTTGATGGCTGCTTCACAGCCAGATGAAAACCGGCCATAGGGCGAGTGCGTTTCAGAAATAAAATGCATCCAGTTGAATGCAGAGTCACAAGCAGGCAGCAACAATAGGGGCCCGAGGAGCTGAAGACACCACCATCCACACTCCTAACTCAAAGCCAATGGACGTGCCCCTGTGTGCGAATAAGTTATTCAACTTCTCTTGGCTTGGCAATTTCAAAACCACAAGTGGGAACGTCAGGAACAGAGCCTTTTCCAACGCTGTGTTGAAACCCGGAGGTTTTGACGAAGCCCGTGATGAAGGCAGCACGTAAGCCTTCCGGCCTCCGATAAGCTGCTGTCTGTCTGTATCTGCCTCACCTCTCCAGCAGTATCTGTCAGGCTGATACTCCATGGAGCCTTTGCCTGGCCACTTACTTCCACTTCCTTTCTTATCAGTCATATATTGTGACCCTAACTTTAGTTTCTGGGGAAAAAAACAATGAAAAAGTAACACAATCTCTCAAATATTTATTGAGTGTCTACTATGGCTCCTCTGGAATATTACAGAACAGGTGATTATTCTTATTTTCATTTTATGTGTTTTGAAAGGTATAATTTGGCAATTTAGAATGAAAACATATTCCTCTTTCTCAGTTCATTCCTTCCACACCCCCAAAGAATTCTCCCAGGAAGGGTGCGAAGCTCTTCCAGGTCTTTTCACGTGCTGTTTAAAGGATACCAGCAATCAGCTGGTGGGAGCTGATCCTGGGTCCCTCTGCAGCAGTGTGGGTTAAATTTTTGGAGGGCTCTTTCCATGCTCCTCAGCAGGGGTGCTACTGGCATTTTGTTTATTTATTTAGTTTTGAGATGGAGTCTCGCTCTGTTGTCCAGAATGGAGTGCAGTGGCACGATCTCGGCTCACTGCAACCTCTGCCTCCCGAGTTCAAGCGACTCTCCTGCTTCAGCCTCCTGAGTAGCTGGGATTACAGATGTGTGCCACTAGGCCTGGCTAATTTTTGTATTTTTTTTAGTAGAGACAGGATTTTACCATGTTGGCCAGGCAGGTCTCAAACTCCCAACCTCACGTGATCCACCCGCCTCGGCCTCCCCAAAGTGCTGGGATTACAGGCGCGAGCCACCGCAGAGCAAATCTGCACTGTGTAGGAGTGTCCTGGGCTTTAGCATCCGAAGCTGAAAGCCACTGGAGGCATTTGCAGCCATAATTCCATGCTCCTAAGCCATGCTGTTGGCTTCTTTCAGGAGCCTCTGGGTGACGGGTCCACAGGCTAATTCCGGCTTGGTCCAACTCACTGGGTTAATTATAGGCAAGTCACTTTTCCTGTCTGGGTGTCATCTTCTCTGATTTTAAACAGTTATCTCCTAATTTCATTAAGATGGCAAGGATCAGCGTGAAGACATTGTGGCAGCTCTTTGAGGTCCTTGAGGAGAAACTTATAGGTAAGTCATCATGATTATGTATGTATCCTCCAGGGTCATTTGTATTAGATCATGTACATCAGGATGCTTTTTATATGAGTGGGTCCCTAAAACTGAGTGATGTGTGCTCCAGATAACGTTCGTCTTCCAGACCCCTGGTTGATGAAATTTTGTATCAGTTATAAATGACATTTAATTATTTGAAGCTTTAATGGTGTTGTCATTGCTGTTCTCCCTTTCTGGGCCTCAAGTAATTCTGTGAAGAAGTCAGATCTCTGCAGCCAGGAGGGGCTTGCTTTATCCCACCGGCCTCGGACAGTTTGCCTCTAAAGCCCAGTGACCCAGCCACAAAGCCAAGACGGCACAGGTGAGGCTGGGCCTCTGCTACACTGGGTGGCCAGCCTAGAAATCAATCAATCAGTCTTGTCGAAATCACCAGCCCAAACGTGTGCAACTTTTACCTTTCTTAACATGAAAATAATCTCATCAAGATTTTACGACTGGAATTAGCTTTTGTGTGTTTTGCTTGTTGTTTAAAGGTCTCATCATCCTCCCAATGGCCCAAGAAAGAAAACTAAACATGAACACGGATGCTTGTGTTTCCCACACCCCACATTCACTTTGGTTAAGAGTCCCGGTGGCTCATGCCTGTAATCCTAGCACTTTGGGAGGTCGAGGCCGGTGGATCACTTGGGGTCAGGAGTTCAAGACCAGCTTGGCCAACATGGTGAAACCCCGTCTCTACTAAATATACAAAAATTAGGCAGGAGTGGTGGCGGGTACCTGTAATCCCAGGCGGGAGGCTGAGGCAGAAGAATCACTTGAACCTGGGAGGCGGAGGTTGCAGTGAGCTGAGATCACGCCACTGCACTGTAGCCTGGGCAACAGAGCAAGACTCCAGTTCCAAAAAAAAAAAAGAGTCAAAGAGTCCTGAGTACAGCAGGGCACATTGCCTCACACCTGTAATTCCAGAACTTTGGGAGGCCAAGGCAGGAGGATCACTGGAGGCCAGGATTTCTGTGAGACCCCCATCTCTTAAAAAAAATAGCTGATGGCCAGGTGCGGTGGCTCACACCTGTAATCCCAGCACTTTGGGAGGCCGAGGCAGGTGGATCATGAGGTTAGGAGTTCAAGACCAGCCTGGCCAAGATGGTGAAACCCCATCTCTACTAAAAATACAAACATTAGCTGGGTATGGTGGCAGGTGCCTGTAATCCCAGCTACTTGGGAGGCTGAGGCAGAGAATTGATTGAACCCAGGAGGTGGAGGTTGCAGTGAGCCAAGATTGCTCCACTGCACTCCAGCCTGGGCGACAGAGTGAGATTCCATCTCAAAAATATAAAAAAAAAAATAGCTGAGTGTGGAGGCATGTGCCTGTACTCCTAGCTACTTGGGAGGCTGACTAGGGAGGACTGCTTGAGCCTGGGAGTCTGGGGTTGCAGTAAGCTATGATCATGCCTCTGCATTCAAGCCTGTGTGATAGAGTGAGATTCTGTCTCTAAAAAAAAAATATGAAAATCAATGAGAAGTAACAACAACAACAACAACAACAACAAAATACGAGTCCTGAGTATGCTCCCAGAATCCCGTATTAGCCTAACTCTGCCTCCCAGCCCTCCCCTCTGGCCATGGCTCCCTCCAGGGAGGTCAGATCTGGGGTGGGTTCTGGCCCGTCCTGCATTCACAGGTTCAGGGAGACTCAGGCCTGAGTTTCCTAGTCCAGCAAAAGGAAAGAATGGCGTTGGTTTGTTGTATGGATTCCAGGAGGCAGGGCTTGTAAGTGCCTGGTCTCTCCCAGGGACCCCCAGTATCTGGTGGATCGCTGATTCAGACTCACTTGCTCACCTGGACACAGGCACCACCCTTCCACCTGCTCTTGCCCCACTCTGGGCCGTCCACGGGGCTGGAATTTGGCTGCAGTGCACATCCTGCTCAGAGCTCTGCTCCCCAGGCCTGAGGAGGAGCAGACACGCCAGCCCTGGCCCCGCACCCAGGTCCCCGCCGCCCAGCACGCGTTCCTGTGTGCCTGCACCTTTGCTCCAGCTGCTCTCTTTGTGGAACGCCCTGGCTCATCTGTTTTCCTTTGGAAATTCCTTTTTTTTTCCCCAAAATTGACATAATTTATACACCATAAAATTCACACTTCAAAAGTGTACAACTCAGTGGTTTTTAGTATATTTGCAAGACTGTACAACCATCACTACTATGTAAATCCAGATCGTTTTCACTGTCTCCAAAAGAAGTTTTGTATTCATTAGGCAGTCACTCCCTATACGCCATTGCCCCTCCCTCCCCTGCACCTGGCAAGCAGGAATCTACTTTGCATTACTATGGAGGTGCCTGTTTTGGCCATCAGACAGATGGAATGGTACACGGTGTGGCCTTCTGTGTCTGCTTCCCTTCCTTTAGCATCATGTTTTCAAGGTTCACCCATGTTACAACCTGTATCCACACTTCACTGCTTCCCATGGCAGAATCACATTCTGGTGTACGGACAGACCATGTTTTGTTCACCCATTCATCCACAGAGGGACACTTGGGTTACTTCCACTTTTTGGCTATTACGAATGATGTTGCTGTGAACACTCGTGTGTACATTTTTGTGTGGACAAGTGTTTTCCTTTCTCTTAGGTATAGACCTGGGAGAGGAATGGCTGGGTCATACGGTAACTCTAGGTTTAACTTTTTGAGGAAGTGCCGGACGATCTTCCCAAGTGGCTGCACCCTTTGGCATTCCCGCCGGGAGTGTCTGAGAGCTCCAGTGTCTCCACATTCCTCACCAACACTTGCCGTGACCGTCCAAGAGCATGTGCGGTGGGGGCTCAAGGGTTTTTGATCGGCATTTCCCTAAAAAGTAATGACATTAGGCATCTTTTCATGTATTTATTGGCCATTTTTATATCTTCTGGAGAAATGTCTATTTAGAGTCTTAGCCCATTTTTATTTTTTACTTATTTTATTTTGAGACGAGGTCTTGTTCTGTTATCCAGGCTAGAGTGGAGTGGCGTGATAGCGGCTCACTGCAACCTCAAACTCCTGGGCTCAAGAGGTCCTCCCGCCTCAGCCTCCCAGGTAGCTGGGACTACACGTGTGTCCCACTGTGCCCAGCTAATTTTTAAAAGTTTTTGTAGAGGTGGGGTCTCACTATGTTGATCAGGCAGGTCTTGAGATGCTGGCCTCAAGTGATCCTCCTGCCTCAGCCTCCCCACGTGCTGGGATTATGGGCATAAGCCTCCATGCCCAGCTCTTTGCCCATGTTTAAATTGGACAATCTACCTTCTATTGTTGAGTTGTAAGTATTCTTTTTTTAAAAAAAATATATATTTTTTTGAGATGGGGTCTCACTCTGTGGCCCAGGCTGGAGTGCAGTGGTGCGATCACGGCTCACTGCAGCCTTGACCTCCTAGGCTCAAGCAATCCTCCTGCCTCAGCCTCCTGAGTAGCTTACCTATGACCACAGGTGCAAGTCACCATACCTGGCTAACGTTTTTTATTTTTTATAGAGAAGGGGTATCCCTATGTTGTCCAGGCTGGTGTCAAACTCCTGGGCTCCAGTGATCCTCCCACCTTGGCCTCCCTAAGTGCTAGGATTACAGGCATGAGCCATCATGCCCAGCTGTAACTGTTCTTTCTATATTCTGGATACCAGATCCCTATTAAGTATTAGATATTTAATGTTCAAATGTTTTCACCCATTCTGTGCATTTTTACTTTTCTGACACTGCCCTTTGAAGCACTAAAATTTTTAATTTGGCGAATATTCAATTTATCTATTTTTTCTTTTATTGCTTGTACTTTAGATATCATATCTAAGAAACCACTGCCTAATCTAAAGTCACAAAGATTTACCCCCATTTTCTTCTGAAAGTTTTATAGTTTCAGTTTTTGCACTGAAGTCTTTGATCAATCTGGAGTTAATGTGTGTGTGTGTGTGTGTGTGTGTGTGTTTTGAGATGAAGTCTTGCTCTGTCACCCAGGCTGGAGTGCAGTGGTGCGATCTCGGCTCACTGCAATCTCCAACTCTTGGGTTCAAGTGATTATTTTGCCTCAGCCTCCCAAGTAGCTGGCATTACAGGTGCATGCCACCATGCCCAGCTACTTTTTCTATTTTTAGGAGAGATGGGGTTTCACCACGTTGGCCAGGCTGGTCTCAACCTCCTGACCTCAGTGTTCACCTGCCTCAGCCTCCCAAAGTGCTAGGATTACAGGTGTTGGAGTTAATTTTTATATACAGCATTAGGTAAGAGTCTAACGTCATTCTTTCACAAGTGGATATCCAGTTGTCCCAGCACCACTTCCTAAAAAGACTATTCCTTCCCCATTGATGGGGAAGATGTCTTAGCATCTTTTTTGGAAATCAACTGACCACCGATGAAGGCGCTCATTTCTGGACTCTCGATTCTGCTTCATCGATGTATATGTCTATTTTTACACCAATATCACACAGGCTTGGATCACGATGGTTTTGTAGTAAATTCTGAAATCAGAAAGTGTGAGATCTCCAACTTAATTCTTTTTTCAAGATTGTTTTGATATTTGATGGTCTCTTACTGTGCTATATGAATTTTAGGATAAGCTGTCAAATTTCTGGGAAAAAAACAGGCAGCTGAGATTCTGAAAGTGATTTTGCTGACTCTGTACATCAATTTGAAGAGTACTGCCATATTTCAATCAATGAACATGATGTCTTTTCATTTATTTAGGTCTTCTTTAATTCCTTTCAATGATGCTTTGTAGTTTTCAATGTACAGGTAATTTATTCCTAAGTATATTACTCTTTTTGATGCTATTTGTAAATGGAATTGTCCCTAATTTTATTTTGATTGTTCATTGCTAGTGTATAGAAATACAATAGAATTTTTTTTTTTTTTTTGGAGATAAGGTCTTGTTATCTTGCCCAGGCTGCTGGTCTTGAACTCCTAGCTTCAAGTAATCCTCCAGCCTCAGCCCCCCAAAACATTGGGATTTAAGGTATGAGCCACTGCACCTGGCCTTTTTGATTTTTTAAGAGTCAGAGTCTTGCTCTGTTCCCCAGGCTGGAAAGGGTGGTGCGATTGTGGCCCGCTGCAGCCTTGAAATCCTAGGCTCAAGCAATCCTCCTGCCTGAGCCTCTTGAGTAGCTGGGACTACAGACCTGTGCCACCATGGCCAGCTAAGAGTTTTGCACAATGATCTTGTATCCTTCAATTTTGCTTAACTTGTTTCTTGTGGGTTCCTTAGGATTTTCCACATAAAAGATTATGTCATCTGGAAATGGAGGTAGTTTTACTTCTTCTTTTCAAATCTGGATGCCTTTGGTTTCTTCTTCTTGCCTAATTCCCTGGCTTGAACCTCCAGTATAATGCTGAACAGATCTGGTGACATTCTTGTCTTGTTCGTGATCTTAGGGGAAAAGCCTGCGGTATTTCACCATAAAGTACAATGTTAGCTGTGGGTTTTTTAGAGATGTCCTTTATCAGGTTCAGCAAGTTTCCCTTTATTCCTAGTTTGCTGAGTGTTTGTTACCATGAAAGGGCACTGGGTTTTGTCAAATGTATTTTCTGCATCCCTTGAAAAGATTATGTTTTTTTCTCTCTTTACTGTATTAATGTGGTATATCACATTGATTGATTTTTGGTGTGTCGAACCAACCTTGCCTTCCTTGCATTCAATGCCACCTTATCACAGAGTATAATCCTCTTGTAGATGCTCTCTGGCTGTAACATCTGCTGGGATATACTGGATATGCTAGGCTAGACAACAGTCTGGTAAAGGAAGAAAACAGAAGACTTGGGTCTCAAGAAGTGAGGAATGAAGTCCAGGGACTTGGACTAACACAGTGAGTTCACAGGCAAGATTGTGGGCTTTTATTTTTACTACTTAGTGCAGACCAGAGTGTCTCAAACTTTAATGTGCATAAGAATTACCTAGAGAGTTAAAACACACCACTGGACTCTACCCTCTAGGGATGCTGACTGGGTAGGCTTGGGTGGGGCTCAAGAATATACCTTCCCATGTGATATTGATGCTGCAATAAACCACTATATAGATACGAAGCAAAGTAAACATGGACCACATCTTCTATATCAGCAGGCCCTCCACAACCCCTGGGGAGGGCATGGACCACCTGTCCCTCTCACTGCCAGTATGCATGACCCAGGCCTCAAAGCTGATTGTATCTTCCGGATAAAAAGGAAGCCCAGGAAACTTCATAAATATTATTTTCTTTTAGCATTAACTCTACATAATTAAGTGGGTGGAAAAATGGCTAGTCTCTTCTTAGAAATGAGGAATTACCCTGTTTTTAAAATTAAAATGGCAGAAGATGCTGGCCATGAAACCAGAACCAGGAACTCTATGGCCTGAGATATGGCTCCATATTGTACCACGCAGATAATAAATATGATTGTGAGGTCTCTGCAATACAGGCTTTACATTCCCAAAAGGCAGTGTTGGGTCAGGGACATGGGCAGGATGTGGTTATGTGAAACACTGGGGCTCTAACCCTGCACCTGTGTGGGTGGGTCTCAACATTTTACAGTTCGCAGTGCTGTTTTCTGTGGAAGCTCTTAGGATTAGCACTGATGGAAGAGAATTAAGACTTTACAATCATGGCTGTGTGACCTAAAAGGTCGAGTTTTGGCCAGGCACAGTGGCTCATGCCTGTAATCCCAGCACTTTGGGGGACCAAGGCAGGCTGATCACCTGAGGTCAGGAGTTTGAGACCAGCCTGGCGAACATGTTGAAACCCTGTCTCTACTAAAAATACAAAAATTAGCTGAGTGTGGTGGCGTGCGCCTATAATCCCAGCTACTTGGGAGGTTGAGGTAGGAGAATCGCTTGAACCCAGGAGGCAGAGGTCGCAGTGAGCCGAGATTGCGCCACTGCACTCTAGCCTGGACGATAGAGAGAGATGCCACCAAAAAAGTCAAGTTAGCTACGTGAATGTAAACTAAAATGGAAGAGGCTTTACGATTACCTGTATTACTGTAAGTGAAGCTACTGTACAGTGGAAAGACACTGTAGTTACATAATAAGTTTGCACTAGTTATTTCATAAGTTTGACACATGATGGCTACTGAGATAGAAACTGACCAGGGGCGAGTGGGAGGGGATGCTGCTAAACATGACGGTTCTCCCAGTGCCACTACTGACATGCATTTGGCAGAAAAGGAAGGAGCAGCAGCAGGACTGCAGAGCGGCATCTGGAGTCAGATCCTGGTGCCTGCAGTCTGACCTGCGCTCCCATGTGACCCTGGCACACGCCTGGGAATGGGAATAATCCAAGCACACAGGGCACTGTGCGCTCCAGCTGTGTTTTTCTCTCCCTCTTCTTCATTAAGAAGAAGAAAGAGAAAAGTTCCCTAGAAGACAGACAGTCTCTGGTGCAAAATAAGCAAAACACCACTGAAAGACAGGGACCTTTGGAAAATGCTCGACTGCTGGAGGAATCAAAACAGAGGCCATATTTATTGGCCCATGTTATATAATTCAAGCCTAAAAAGGTTCATCTTCCCATTCCATTCCTTCATATACTCCCACAAGTAGACACAGGCTTGAACGTGGTCAGGGCACCTGGAAGCCAGTTGCTGCCTGCTGATGACTTGCCTTCTCATCTGCCAGGGGTAGTAAAAATTCTTAAGCATCAGAAACTCCTTAATTGTCACGACGGCCGTATTTCAGAAAGTAAATGATGAGGATTTTCAACCCTAGACAGCTCTGTGGTAGCAAAGCCGGCTCCCAGCACACACTGGTTTCTTGCAGGATCAAACAAATAACTGGGGTTCGTGTGCGGCAGGCGGCATGATAAACCGAGAGCACCATTCTGTCTGTCTGGTTCAAAGGCAAATGTAAGTATAGTTATCCTTGAAAAAGCAGATCCCATTATACTTAACCTCATGGAGAATCTTCTTAGAATCACCTTTCTTATAATTAGAGCCAGTCTTTATGGAAAGCTTGCCCGAATTCCCACCAAGCTCCCTGGCGGAGGTTCACTAGATGCATTGCTGTATCTGTTGTCAACTGTAATCTATAGATATTATTTTAAAGGCAGTGTTAACGTACTTCTCATTTGTACATTTTCCTAATTGGCTTAATATTTATAGCAGAATACTTCTGATCCAGGCCCGGGGCTCTAGTAAACTGAAGCATATTTAGCAGTGTGCTAATGAGGACCATACAGTCATGAAGGGTGGCTAAGTGAGTCATGGTTCTCTCAGTCTGATTCCAAGTTGGCTTGCTAAGAGAAGTTGCTAAAATATCTTAAGTAAAGGCTGAGGTCCCTGAGCAGCTGTTGCGTTTGCAGAGCTGAGGATGTATAAACTTTACTGGTAGTAAACGTCACTCCTGCAAGCAGACGGTGTGCCTGCAAACCCACAGCTCCTCGGAGGAGTCTGCCACTGTCATGGCTTGAGCAGGGCATAGTCCCCGCCTGGATGGGGAAACTGGGAGGGTGGACCCGCTTTGAGGCTGGGGCCAGGGCATGCCCACTGACAAGCACGCCGCGGTGACAGAAATTCACTTTGAGTTGCAATTAGTGGCACTGTCATTTTCGGGGGCTCCTGCCAATTAATTAAGCCTGTCAAATAGAAAAACCACAGCGTTCACATGATAATTTATATTGGAAGAGACGAGCCTCACAGAGCACAGCGGCTTCCTCCACAAAACAGAATTCTCCCTCAGAGCACTGAAAGAAACACATGAAAACAAGGCACATGAAACTACACACAAAAGTGTGCATGTGTGTACGTGTAGGGGGGTCTGCATGGGGAAGAAGAAAGTTAAACTGTCCTTGCTATAATTGTTAACTCTGATCGCCGGAGTAGAAGACAGGCTGATTAAAACTCCAAACGAGCCCCCAGCTCCCTGAACCCTCTGCGTCCGGGTTGATAGAATCAGAGGAGTTTATTCATACCATTAAGCCCCAGAGAACTTAATTGAAAGAAGAGCACAGCCCGGACCTTGACAAGCGGGAGGTCACAGTAATTGCTGCCGGACATATTTAACATTAAGATAATCAGGCCATTAATTACCCTTTGGATCATTAAATCAGCCAGTTGCAAAATGAAATTTCTGCCTCTATTACTCACTTGAGAGACCACAGGGGTGGCCTTTAATTTATCAGTGAGCTTGAGATACAAAGGCTGGGGCTGGGGGAGGGCAGCCGGGGAGGGGGCCCAGGCCCGGCAGTGGCGGCAGGGGCAGGGCATCAATCCGCCATGCTCGGTGATCGTGGCAAATTAACTAGGTAAGATAACCTCCGCTTCCAAAGGCAGGAGCTGGGGGTATGTAAATAGATGAGGGCAGACAGGGAGATCAGAGTCTGCACACCACTTAGCAGGATAATAAAGGAAATCATCCTTGATTATCAGTGCTAATTTGGACACTGCCGGTAGCTTGTTATGCGTGTTCTGAGTAGCATTTAATTAATTCAATTGCTTGTTAATGAGGGAAGTGACATGTGGGGAGCAGATGCCACCCAACTGCAGATGGACTCTGGTCATCTCGGCAAAGTCCTTTTTTTATTTTTTTTTCTCCTTTTCTCCCCCTCCCTTTTTTTTTTTAAAGAAAGAAAATAGGAAAAGGTGTCAAGCATAGAAGAACACTCAAAAGAGACAAAACATTGACCTCAGCAGGCCAAGAACTGTTGAAAAATAATAAGATGAGACAATCCTGGGGCTGTATGGGCAGTCGTGTTCCCTGAGGCCACATTTGGAACAGTGCATCTTTATGCCAGAAATTTGAGCCCGAGATTACTATATTGTGATCTTATGATCAAACCTAACAAGACAAAGACACAGCCAAGTGGTACTGCTTTTAATATCTCAGAGTTAGCTGTAGGGATCCAATTATTTTCAGTTTGGATACATTTCCCCTTTATCAATATCTCCATGTGCATAAATAAGATCAAAGTGGAGTTCCAGAATCAAAAAGAGACGGAACTCACATCACTGGGCAGACTTGTTCCATCTGGAAGTGTACGGCCAGTCTCTCCCACGCGGATTTCTGATGTCTGGCCCCAAATCTTCCTATCGAAGGCGACATCTTTTTATAGGTTAAAGACAAGAAGGGAGTTTAGGCACAGAGGTGAACTTACAAATAATGGGGGGAAGAAAAAGAAAAAGGATGCTAAAAAAGGGAAAAGAATACATACTAAATCAGCAAACTCAGTTCCCTTCCAAGTGGCATCAAAGAGGTAATGGGTGATTTCAGTTGCGCTTAGAGCTCCTCTCCAGAGCTCTTTCACGGAATTGAAAACACTATTCTCCACTTCCAGGTTCCTCTGATTTCCTGGTCCAAATCAGCAGGCTCCCAAGCCACCAAGTAAACAGGCTACCTGCACTGAAATGCAAATAGCAGCGAGTCCCTGCAGGGCCTTGGGGGCCAAATGCTTTGACACCAGGACACAAAGATGGGGAGACGCAGTGCTACGCACAGCGAGGCTTCTGCCAAGAGGAATGTGGCGCCAGAGGGCTCTGCTCCGTCCTGCTAGGAAATCACTTGCACTGCAGCCAATCCCAAACATTTTTAAGTGCAATGGGGACAACAATAAAGAACAACGGGCCAGGGCACTGCCGTGCAGCCCCGGAAACACCGCTGTGCCGCGAGGGAGACAGGATGTGCGTGGACGGGTTTACTGAGACGGCTTTGCTGGTGCTGCAAACGTCAAAGCCCCAGTTTCACTCACATGAGGAATTCCAAGGCCCTGAAGTAGCAAGAGCACCTGACATGTGTTCCATGATGACGAGTTCTCGCTTTCACTCATTTACTCGTTCAATCATTCATTCATGCGGGAGACATTCGCTGTTTTAACATCTTCACCTCTGAGCTTATTACTCTTGCCTTTGAAAGCGTCACCAAGGAGCTTGGCAACTTCTCCTTACAGTAACACCATGTACCTCTAACACTGGAACCCAGAGCCCTGCCTGGCTGGCGGCCCCCGGCCCAGCTGCTCAACGCCCTACAACACGCTACGTTATGGTACCACACAAACACACAAGCCGGGTGTTATGAAGCCCTGTCCTACATACAGCTGACGGCTCCCTTCTTAAACCCCTAAAACCTAGTTAGTTGTGTCCACTGTTACCACCTCACCACCACTTCAACATCCCCACTTAAAATCATTATTTTAAGTGTGTGCTTAAATGCTGTCAATAGCAATTAGAGAGGGGAATTCTGATGCTACCCCAGATGTAGTTAACTGTTGTAGCATTGATCCGTTCTCTAACGCGCTTCCTTCTCCAAATTAAACCCCCATTACAGAGGGGGACGAAGGGCGTCCTCTCCCTTCCTGCGACAATAAATTTAATATCGAATGCATTGGGAAAAAATGGCAGTTGTTGCAGAATCCATCCAAAAAGATTTTTTTTTTTTCTTCCTGGGAGTAATTAAAAGATGCTTTTCTTGACTAATGATTCCCCTGTTTAGGAATGGGAAGTCAATACTGCTTCAGCCGCCGTCAGCTTCAATTGATCATGATGCTGCTCAAGTTTGAACGGCAGTTCTCAGGGCGGCAGAGATTCACTGGAACCAATTATAAGCCATCCGAAGCTGCCCTAATCAGGGGTGCAGGGACATAGCAGAGGCCGGCTGTCCAGGGCGCCTGCTGTCCTAACTGGCCGCACGAATAGGTGACTCCAGTGTGCGGCGGTCTCTCTGGAGGAAGATCTGCTGTGTTCTACTTCCCCATGGTCTTGAATCTGTGTGTGTGTGCATGCATGTGTGTGTGTGCATGCGTGTGTGTGTGTGCATGCGTGTGTGTGTGTGTGTGTTTGGGGGTGGGGGCAGGCGGAACGATGCATTTCTAATTATATTCCACTGTCAGAATGAATCTTCTGCACAAGATGGAATGGACCAGAGCTCCTCGGGAAAACAGCTGGGCCCTTTTTCAAAGAATTACACCAAATATATTGCACTTGGCTTTTCCTTTGATCGAGATAAAAATTTATTAAAATATTTCTTTTTGGTATTACCTCAGGGCCACATTAAAAGAACCTTCCAGCTGCTTCTACTAACAATCGTAGGTTCTGCAGAGAGACCAGGAGGGGCGGAGTGGGGCAGAGGGAGCGGGGGTCGCTTCGAAAGGCAGAATCTTCTCACGTCATGGACAGAACTGCTTGCGGAGATTCCAGCCCTGACTTTCACTTTTCCTTTTTCTATTGAGGGGACGTGCAGGAGGCGGTGAAGGTGGTGGGAGTCTGAATTTCTACTCTGTTATTGGGCTGGGTGTGTTTTGCTTTGGGCAATGTAGTTAAGGCTTCCGCATACTCCACCAGGACCCTGGCCTTCCAGCTGGAAGGGACACAGACCTTGCTGGCTGCCTTTAGTCCTCTTGGGAACAGGTGGGACAGACAGAACCTATGAATAGACAAACCCCTCCCCTCTCCCCTGCCCCCAGGGTCGCTTTTAAGGTGCCAGCCCTGGCTCAGAGGCCCTTCCTGCTTCTGCTCTTTGGGCCTCCGCAATCCCTGCTCCTCCTCATTCATGGGAGGCTCCCGTCCACGGTGCTGTATTCGCTGACATGCACACCTCCCCACGGGCCAGGCTGAGCCTGCATCCACCGAGGCCACTCCCACCCTCCAGCCCGCCTTCCCACCCGGTTCCCTGGCCCTGGCCCTGCGAATCACCCCCTATTTCAGAGTCCAGCTCAGATGCCATTTCTCCAGTGACACTTCCCAGAATGCACCTACTGCCAGCACCCTCCCGAGCCCTGGCATCCTCAGGCGGCCCTGAGAGCGTTCACCAATCACCAGGGAACTGCAATCATCACTCACCGTTTCTTTTCTAAGAGAAAGTGCGCAATGATTATTTGCTGATTTTCACTGAAAACAAAACTCCCCAGGAAAATTACTACAGGCACAAAGAAACATTCAATTCTCGTATGTGTTTATCTTCTTAGGTGCAAAGGGAATTTAGAAATTCCACAGTTACCTTCAGCAACAGCACAGAACCACATCACCAACACCACAGTCTTGGAGAGGAATTACAACTCGGCCTGCTCTTTAGGAAAGCCAGTGTGACTAAAGAAAAGATGGGACTTAACTGCAACCACTGCACTTCTGAGTAAGCAGTCTCTGCAATAGGTCTCTAAAATACGATGATGTGATGTACGTAACACTGGAAAAAAGACTGGGCTCTACACTCAAGAACTTAATTCAAGGATGCAAATTAGAACTATAAAATACCTGTGCACACACAATCTTCATTTATGAATGAAGATGAAATTATAAAGTATTTGTCAGGTAAAAAATGAACCCATATCTTTGCTTCTAATAATTCCAAATGGTTTCTAAATTTTAATGGATGGATAAACAAACTTTTCCAATAATTCATGATAGTAAAAATAGTGAATGCGCTTCTTTTACATATAAACAGTAAGATGCATAGTTTTTTCCAACTTATTTCAATGTTTTCTGCATTCACACATTAAGCTTAATCTAATTTCGAATCATTTTTCATTTTCAGACCCAAGTTTCCTCCAGTGTTATCATTATCTATGAAAAAATAGATATTAAAACATGAATTCATCTTTTAAGCATGTTCATAGTTGATGACCCAGCTGATTTCTATGGTAGCGTTAAACAAATCAAGAAAAATAATTTTTAAAGTGCCTAATTTCTTTGGTTTGTAAGAAACTTACCCGCATCTACACTATAGAGCATAACTCATAAAGAGCGCGCGTATCAAAACCTTGCAATTTTAAACAAATACGTTCTTTGCACCTTTCCTGTTGTCCCCACTACCACAGAATCCCTCATACGGAGAGCCACATGAGTAACGCACCAGCTTCATTCTCTCCAGTGAGCCAGAGGTGGCACCACAAATTCATTTTTCAGTGTTAATGAACTGAAGTCCACCAACCCTTCTCACGTCCTTACTGCTGTGCAGTAGGAACTGGTTTCTGTGGTGTAACCACAGATTACCACTTGAACTTTCATTTTATCTGATCAGCAGCAAAACAAACCAGAGGAACCTAAAAAGTACCAGCGATGGGAGATCTCTCCTCTCCCTTCGTCTCTTCAGACACCTGAGAGGCAAACACAGACAGCAAACCTCAACCTCCTACTTCCCATTGTGGGAGAAAATGCGCAACCCTGGAAGCCACTTGCTTTAGACAAGTACGGAGATGAAATGCTCTATTCCGCCTCCATGCCATACGCCTTCTCAGAAGACACGCCATTTTATCACCCCTTAGGAACATTAAATATGTATGTGTACTCAAAAACGGTTTATAATAGCTGTAAATGAAAAATGAGAAACTAAATGGCCTCAAAATAAATGCGTTTTTTTACACTGGATAACAATTAACATTAATGAGGAGTAACATCATACATTATGCTGAACTTGGTTGACTAAATGTGTTAGAAATATATTTTAGAAAATAAAATATATTTTGTTACCATAAAAATAACTTTTGTGTGATGGTGGGGGGTGGGGGGGGGAATCGGCAGAGCAGATGCTTATCAAAGCTATAAGAATAACAAAATTAAAGGATCAAAAATTCATAATTAGTGTTAATGGCACAGCTTATGCCTATTAGAAATGTATTAATTAAAGTAATATATTCATAAGATTAGAAGCTTAATACATTTCTAAGAGGGGGAGAGAAATCCCCAAGGCCTAAAAACAAACATAAAAAATTAAGGAGTGTGAATTATCCATGTCTGCTTAAGACCAGTTTTAAACACAGACATTCCCATGCCGGATGAATCGGAATTCCCGAATTCCTACAGGTTATCAGGGCCTTCCCAACTGTGGCTGTCATTGTGATCACTTCCAGTTGCCTAACCGTTGGCAAATGTGTCCAGAGCCAGGCATCTTCCAAAGCTCCTACCTTGTGGAGTCTACCGAGGGTTTCGTCCGCCCCTGGCTGCTCTCTTCCCAGACGCTGTTGGCTAGCTCGTTCCCAATGGACGACATCACCTTGATGAGTTCGACTGGCCAGTCATCCAGGTCCAGAGATCGCACTCGGGAAAGGTGGGTGCCAAGATTCCGGTGGATCCCTGAGCACTCGATGCACATGAGGGCTCCCAAGTTCAAACTGGCCCAGTTAGGATCTATGGGAAGAGGAACAGAATGCTAAATGCAATCAGACCATCGTCTATCATTCCAACTGTTCTTAGAAACACAAGGCCACGAATCAAACTTCACATCGACAGAACCACATCCATGGCTGGAAAAAATGCTCCCTAGCCAGTGCTCAGCCCTGTTTTAGGTGTCCCAAATGACTGGCAGTTGGTAGTAGCTTCAGAACACATCTGGCTGAAGCCAAAGCCTTGGAATTTTCCACACAATAAATAATTGACAGCGTTGGTTTGGATAGAAAAGATGCACTTTCCCATATGTCACAGCAGCATTCACCTTGAGAGGGCTGACCTGTGTGGGAAAAAACACGTGTGACTCGGCATCCACTGTGGACAGCTGCTGCCGAGAGGGAAGGAGAAGTGGTGCTGAGGGGAGGCTGGGTGACACCATGACTCTGGTCATTCCTTCATTGCTACCTCTGCAGCCACTGGCACATCCAAGTTTCCAGTAGGTATACAACGGGCATGCTTGCAAATTTCAAAGATGAGAGAGAGGTACTCTATAGTGAAAAAATATCGTTTTCAGTGATCTTATTTAACTATAGCTACTGAAGCAACTGCATTGCGGGCAAGTTGGTGGGCAGGGCCCTTTAGTGAGTTTATCACGCAGCACAACCAACGCTGACTTGCAGAATGAATGGTGACAGGCTTTGGGCTGTGAAACTAGACCAAGGACTAGTGCAAGGATTGTGCAGGACAAGAAATGGGTTCAGACAGCAGCAGTGGGACCCCAGAACTAGAGCACTCACTGCGTGAAACTGGCTGGCATCAGCAGAAGACCAAGAACTCAGGCCCGGGTTGACTTCACGCTAGAATCTACAGCTGATGTGCAGAGATAGGGTTGACCTTGATAGTCACTGGCTTTCACCACCGTAAGTAGATACGACTTACTCACCTGGGGAACAGGCAATGCTTACTCCGGGCACACTTGAAGAGTCAACAAAAGACCAAGTAGCTCAGGTCACATCTGACTCACTGGGGAGACATCCTTTGTTTTATAAATGGCAAATGACCAGCAATAGCCTTACGCCAGTTGATCAAAAATCAGAAAGCCAGTCCTTTATTTAACATCTACTACATATGCAAGAAGGGAGTGATAGATACCACAAGAAATGTGAGAAGAGGCCGGGCGCGGTGGTGGCTCATGCCTCTAATCCCAGCACTTTGGGAGGCCGAGATGGGAGGATCACCTGAGGTCAGGAGTTCGAGACCAGCATGACCAACATGGTGAAACCCTGTCTACCAAAATCACAAAAAAATTAGCTGGGCATGGTGGAGGGCACCTGTAATCCCAGCTCCTCGGGAGGCTGAGGCAGGAGAATCGGTTGAACTCAGGAGGCAGAGGTTGCAGTGAGCTGAGATCCTGCCACTGCACTCCAGCCTGAGTGACAAAGCGAGACTCCTCAAAAAAAAAAAAAGAAATGCGAGAAGAGAGGTCTGTGACCTCAGAGAGGTTCTGACTGGGAAGGGGAAACCTATGCATCAAATGAAAAAAACCCAAGCAGAAGAGAACAGAGAAATGCAGAGACACAACGCTGAAAAGTGCAGTCAGAACCAATGCACAGGTGGCACGGCAAGGAAGAGGGCAGCGGCGACATAGAGGAGGCCCTGGCCCGGGGGTGTGGAGGGTGGAGGCATGGCACACAGCTGGCGTGGACCCATCCTCGTCTGTGGCTCTCCCTTTGTGTCTGCACAGCCTACCTCCCCACTGGCCCCCTCTGCTTCTGCACCTCTGGATCACTGACAACCAGGTCTCTATCTCCTGACCATGGACACAGCACAGCCAAAGTCACCAGCCCCTTCCAGGGCTAAACCCAAAAGACCTGTGTGGCCAACATTTCACTCGGCCTCTTGTGGGCTGGCCACTGCCCCACCCCTTCTCACAACACTGACTACTACTTTTTTTTTGAGATAGGGTCTCTTGTGGTGGCACAATCACTGCTCACTGCAGCCTCAAACTCCTGGGCTCCAGTGATCCTCCTGCCTCAGCTTCTCGAGTAGCTGGGACTACAGGTGCACACCACCACGTCTGGCTAACTTTTTACATTTTTTGCAGAGATGGGGTCTTGCTATGTTGCCCAGGCTGGTCTTGAACCACTGGGCTCAAGCAATCTTCCTGTCTGGGCCTCCCAAAGTGTTGGGATTACGGGCATGAGCCACTGTGCTGGGCCAGTGCTAACTTCTGAGACCTTTTTGGTCCACAACCTCTCTGGATTTTTTCCCCACTTTCCTGGTTGCTCCGTCGTGATCTCCTTCCCAGCTCTTCCTCCCTGACCTCAGGGCTCCTGTGGGGTCATCTCTTCTGACTCTGTAGTCTCTTTCAGGCCAACCCAACCCACACTTCAATCACCACCCAAGCACTAACACCTCTTCCTGGCTCCCGAGTTATTATACACGCAGCGACCACGTACGTTTAAGTTGGAGAATCTCTTCGTCAACATCCACTCTGCAAATGCATTCTTCTGCCAGGTCCTTCCTGTCTCAGCTATTCAAGCTGGGACCCCACGGGTCCACCTTGATTCTTCCATCATTCCCACAGCCAATCGCAAGGTTCTCAACCTCTCGTAAGTCCAACCCTTTCTTCTCGAACCTACTGCTCCCATGGGTGTCCTCACCAGCATCGCAACTGGGGTGCAATGGGCTCCTGTCTGCGGCCTCGCCCCTCACTTCCCTGCAGACCTCTTCACACAGCAGCCAGGGCCCCACTGAACACAGCACCTCTGATCATGTCACACCACCGCTCAAAACCCAGCACCTCTCCTGCTCCCTTATGTCCCCGCATCCGGCCCATCACCAGTTGCTGTGGGGAATGCTCTGACACACTGTCCCCACTCACATCTGGATCCCTAAAGAAACTTGCCTAAACTCTTGCCAGAACCTCTGATTTGGTTCCTATGCCCACCCCACCGCCCTCCATGCCGCTATGGGTTGCAGATACAGAAGCCACTGACGCTGGCCCCTCATTCAGACCTTGGTGCACCCCCTCCTACCTCCCCCCAACAGCTTCCAGGCTGTCAGGTCCAGATCTGCAGGATGACATTCATGCGTGGGACACATTCCTGTGCCGGACTCTGAATTCTGTGAAACCCAAAATGTTGCAGGGGGCGGGGGTAAAGTGCTCCAGGGCCCCATGCTCACCACCCTCTGCTTAGAGACAGGTAAGGCTGGGGCTGACTGAGGGGAGAAACTTGCCTCTGCTCCAGCAGAGAATGACTCATTGGCAAGGGTTGGTATCTAAGCATCACCACTGCAATTTCTTTGAAAGACATCTTAAGGCCCAACTGGGACACTTCGCTGTGTCTCAGCCTGGGTGGAGAACCTCGGCCTGTGACTGATCCCAGCCTCCTAGCACGGACTCAGACCTCTGAACTGTCTCCTGCCCCCCCACCTGGCTTCAGGCCCCGCTGATCCCACAGCCCCAGGCCTGCCCTGCCTGCTCTCCAGGCCCTCACACCTGTGTGCGTGCCACCTGCCAGTACTGCCTTTCCACCTTTGTCCTCTGCAAGCCTCTCGCTCTCCGGGCCTCAGCTCCCCTCCTGAGAAATGAGGCTAATAATTCCCATCCTCAAGGGGCTGTCAGAAGGATTAAAAGCTACGAGGCACTTAGAGCAGTGACTGCCCCATGGGAAGTACAGTGTTAGGTGTTGGCTGTAATTACATCTGTTCCTTCACCAATATTAACACACTGGCTTCTGGGGATACAGCAGTGAACAAAATGGAGAAAAATCCCTGCCCACAGAAATGTGGGACGTAGATTGTATGGGGACAGACCAACCAGGAAAGAATTAAAAAAACTAGGCCCAGCATAGTGGCTCCCGCCTATAATCCCAGCACTTTGGGAGGCCAATGGGGGAGGATCGCCGAAGGCCAGGAGTTTAACACCAGCCTGGGCAGCATAGTGAGACTAACTCTCTACAGAAAATTTAAAAAATCAGCTCAGTGTGGTGGCATGCACATGTAGTCGCAGCTGCTCAGGAGTCTGAGGTGGGAGGATTGCTGATGCCTAAGAGTTCAAGGCTGCAGTGAGCCATGACTGCACTGCTGCAATCATGGACAGGCCCCGAGAGGCAGCCCACCCTTTCTGCTGCACTGCTGCACTCCATCCTGGGCTATAGGGCGAGACCCCATCTCAACCCGCCCCTGCCCCCGCCCAAACCAGAAAAGAGCTAAGAAAATTGTAGGATACACCAGAGCTAGGAAGCCCCCAGGGCAGAACAGCAGGGAGTAGGGAGTAGGGATGTGTGTGTGTGATTTCAAACCTGGAGGTCAGGGAAGGACTAAGAGGTGACAATGGGATAGAGACCTGACGTTGCGGGACCCGAGGTTCTATTTGTGGGCCAAGCTGAAGATGAGAGCCTGGATGTGCTCCTAACGTAGGTTGTGGTGAGCTATCTGGTGGTAGTGGTGGGTGCCAGTCCCTTCTTGTGCGCAGGCCTGGGGTTCACAAAAGGAAATAAGGCAGGATTCTAGACATCAGAAAGGCCCAGGAGAGAGAGGCACCTGTGAGGTCCATGCAGCAGGGCGGGAGGGACCAGCGCACGGTCAGCTCTGACCAGGGCTTCATGGGCGACATGGATGGGCAGACAGAAAGCAGCTGCAAGGGTGGGCTGCCTCTCAGGGCCTGTCCATGAAGGTCAGACCTGCTGGTGAGAGCCACTGAGGGTCCCAAGCCCTAGGATTCTCAGGGGCCCTCAGGTGTGAACTTTCCTTGGCATGTTCCTGGCAGAAGGCAGGCAACAGGTGCCCTAAACAAAGGCCCCACTGTCTGATGGGCCTGGGACACGCTGGGTTGGGCCATGCTGGACAGGTATCTTCAGAGCAGTACTCCCCGGAAGCGCAGGTGTCCGAAGGCTGCAACCTCCTGGGAGGTGGATGTTGTTAAGAGTTTCCCAAATTCACTGGCTCTCGGAATCCCTTTATAGACAGGCACCCTCAAAGCTCCAGAAGCTCAGTGTCCACTCTGGAAACAGTGCTCTGGGACGTGCCCAGTGCACAGACAGAGGGGGCTCCTGGAGGTCTAGCGCATTCTCTGCAAGAACTGGGGGTCAGGGAGCTAGTACCACAATTCCAAATTCCACGCTGCGTGAAAATTCCCAAGCCTCAAAAGACCCTACCACTCAGACACAACTGGTGCTAACCTTCCAGAGTGCAGCCTTACAGATCTTAACCCTCAAAATACCTGTGAATATTCATTAGGTTCATCTAGAATCATTGTCATGCCCCTTTTTCATTTTACAACACATTAGGAAGTTTCTTTATCTCAATTAAGCACCCCCTCCCCCACTTTTTTTCCCTTGAGACGAAGTCTCACTCTGTCACCCAGGATGGAGTGCAATGATGCGATCTTGGCTCACTGCAAACTCCGCCTCTCGAGTTCAAGTGATTCTCCTGCCTCAGCCTCCCAAGTAGCTGGGACTACAGGCAGGTGCCACCATGCCTAATTTTTGTATTTTTAGTAGAGATGGGGTTTCACCATGTTGGCCAGGCTGGTCTTGAACTCCTGACCTCAGGTCATCCACCCACCTCAGCCTCCCAAAGTGCTGGATTACAGGCGTGAGCCACTGTGCCCAGGCTCAATTAAGTCTTTTTCCATGATTTTTTAAGGTAGCAAAGAGAAGACATCACCATGAACTGCTCTTCAATTGTTAGACATCTGGGATGCTTCTGATTTTTTGTCATATAAAGCACTGTGATGAACATCTGGAAAGACAGATCTCTGCACCTGCCTTGCTCAATCCCATCGGTTTAGTTCCTGGAGTATATACCTGGAGTCAAGGGCATCCACTTTTCAAAAGCTTTTTATATACATTGTCAAAAGGCCCCATGGAGGTGTTCACAGTTCATCATCAGTGTGGGCACTGTACCTATCCCAGTACTTTCACCAAAATTGGGTATTTTTACTTAACAAATCCTTGCCAATGTGCTACATCTTCTGAGCCTTTCCATTCTTGAGAAAATACAGCAGGCTGGCCAACAGCTGAGTTTGAGTCCTGCTGTGGGACTTGCTATTTCTGTGACCTCAGACAAATGACTTGACCCTTCAGGCTCCTCGATTCCTCCCCTTTAAGTGGGGCCCACAGGAGCAGCATCTACTAGGGTTGCAGAATGAAAAGACAGCGCATGCCAGGGTTTGGCATCGGGCTGACATAGACCACACATTTAGCAAATGCGTGCTTGGTATCGCCTCTTTCTCCTGAATTGTCAAACTCTGCCTTTTCCCTTTGTCCCTGTCTATCTGCTCAGGTGGTCTTGCTTAGAACAAACTGGCCCACACCTCTCCTGCACTGGCCTCCCTTTCCCACCCCCCATCCGCACTCACATGCACAAGCTCATCTCAGACAGGACCTGCGACCTCTGATTTGCCAGGTATCACGGTCCCCGCAAGCCACGGATGGCTTTCCTTTTAAAGCAACCTTCAGATGCACGGTGGAAACAACTGCAGGCATTTTCCTTAATGGATGTTCTAATATTTCTCAGATTCGTGCTTTTAAAAAAGCTCTTACTTTTAAAACTTTTTGATAGAAAAACACTTCAAATAACTGCTTCTCTCTTCGAACTTCATCTCACCACACGTTTGAAAGTAAAACTTAAACATTCAAACATAAGGAGGTACTTTAAAGAAGAACCTCAAGATACCTGGAGAAGAACCCCTTCCCTCACCCGCAGGACAGGCTTCCACAGAGGCCGCAGACAGACTTTTGATCTCTCCCCTGCCTGCTATGCTGCTGAGTGGACTCTTGGAGGGGCGCTTCCTTTCCCTTTTGTCTGGAGCAGTCCTGGGCTCCTGTCTCCCTTCCCGGCTGAGCCGACCCTGGCTGGCCTCCTCCCTGCTTTGCCTCTATTCCAGTATGTTCAAAATGGTCTGGCCAGATCCATCTCCCCAAGTGGGGCTCAGGGTCCATCTCCTTCCTGCTCTAAAACTCCAATGATGTCCCTCTGCTTACAAATGAAGAATAAAGCTGGAAAAAGTTTCACTTGGCACTCACACTCCAACTGGCTTCTACCGGTTTTCCAGCCCAAAAAGCACCTCTGATCCTACAATCACCCGGAGAAGCTCTCCTCAAGCCACTCCTTTTGCTCACAATGATTCCTTTCGGCCCCTTCCCTGTACAAACCCTGCCCATCTCCAGAGCCCTGCTGACATGACAGCTCCTGCGTGGGTGGCAAGGCCGCCATGTGCCCCCGATGGCTCTCCCCAGCGCTTAGCTTCATGGTCAGCAGGTTGGTGCCTTGTCCAGTGCATTTCAGGCTTCAGGATGGCAGGACCCACCACGCCATGCATGTCTGACTCCTGGGCAGCACCCAGCCTGGTACTAGCACCTCTTACCTTGTTTGAACTGGACTCCCTTCTCTTCAAAACACTACTTAACAAAAAAAAATCTGAATGGAAGAAGTTTACTGAATGTCTCCAATACTGTCTCTGGGCTGGGACTGCAACCATGAAAATAAGTCCCTACTCTCAAGATTATGAACAACAAAACGACTTTTTCAAAGGGAAGGTAATAGTATGGATTGGACAACGGAAACCATGAAATAAAACTGGGGTACTCAATGGCACAAAGCAGTAATTACAACTTCTATCAGTTCAATCAGAGGCTTTAGTGGGTAATGGATTTAAGATCAAAAAAAAAAAAAAGAAAGACATCATTTGATGGCAAAACCCAGAACATATGATTGTGAAATTAAAAAAACAATACCCAAGAATCTCTAGGCAGGAATGAACCAATTATACTTTATTTTTATGAAAAAAAAAAAAAAAATCAGTAAGTGATCACTGATTAAGCAAGAAGTAAGCCAGCCACCACGCCTAGGTAATTTTTAATTTTTTGTAGAGATGGGGTCTCCCTGTGTTGCCCAGGCTCGTCTTGAACTCCCGGGCTTCCTAGATTTGGCACAGGCTGTGGGTGTGGGGTTGAATCCTTTGCACCTCAGGTATGACTGCTGCTCATCGGATGCCTAAGGCAAGGAAAGACTCACAGAAACGTACCCTGCAGCCAGGGGCGAGGCTTGTGTGGAAGGCGCTCAGTTAAGGCAAAATCCAAACAAAATACCTCAGTTTCCTAAAAGCAGTTAACTCTTATCTGCCAAACAGGACAGTTGTGAGTCCCCTGCAATCTGGGCCTAGTGGGACCATGTGGTCTCCAGCTACATAGCGCCAGCCCCTGCTACCACCGCACACACTTACTCTGGGTCTCGCAGTCCACACAGTGGGAGTTCCCGCGCATGTTCCGGATCGACTGCAGGGCCATGGCCTCGCTCTGGCTCGTCAGCCGGGACTGGGCACGGAGGAAGACAAAAATACAAGGCATAAGCACCCCAGGAGAAACGCACATCACTGATAACGTCAGGGAAAGATCAAACAGATTGGGAACAAATGTAGGATGAGGGTAATTTCTAAACAATCACTCCTGTTTTGATGTCTTTGGGAAAGAGCATAACTGAAGAAGAAATCATCATGCATGGGGCGGGGGGAGGGAGGAAATGTCACATTTTAACACTCATCAGTTGAGACGGACTCTGCCAGAAATGAGCAAAGAGGAGAGTTCTGGATCATCTGTGAATAAGCATGGACCACGATCACCTGGAGAAGGTAAATGGGTAAACTTCTGGGCAGTAGCCACATGTCTACTTGGTAAGAAGAATGAGAAAGAAATAATCCGTTTATAAGCCCAGGGTTAGGGCTTCATCAGCAATGTAAGACATATCTCATAGTTCCTTGTCAGAAAACTCCATCCATACCACACATCACCCTGGGAGATGCACCTGTCATCTGAAGACCCTCGGTTGCCACAGTGACAAAGCCACTCACCAGGGTAGGGGCAGGGAGAAACACGAGTATAGCTGGGGGTGCTGATTCTTAACCTTACACTTGATGGCTTGCTTTATTTTTATTTATTTATTATTATTATTATTATTTGAGCCAGTGTCTCACTCTGTGGCTGAGGCTGGGGTGCAGTGGTGTGATCATAGCTCACTGCAGCCTTGAACTCCTGGGCTCAAGTGATCCTCCTGCCTTAGCCTCCTATAGTGTTGAGATTACAGGTGTGAGCCACCACACCTGGCTCTATGGTCCTCTTTAAAAAGGATTTAAAAACATACATGCTCATTGCAGCAAGTTTAGAAAATACAGAGAGGGGAAAAAGAACATAAAATTGATTAACAATGATACGGGAATCCATAGTTAAGCATTATTAACATTTTGATATCTGTTCTTTTAGCCTGTTGTTTAAGCACATCTACATACACATATGTACTTTAAAAAGCCAGCGTAATACATATTGTTGTATAGAAACCTGCCCTTTCCAGCCTAACGAAACTTGTTCATTGCTCACTGCTGTCACATACTCTCTGACATCATTATTTTAAATGGCTGCATAGCATTCCACTTAGTGAAGACCTACTTATCAAGTTCTCTTTGATGGACATTTAAGTTGCTTCCAGTTTTTCTCCATCATAAACGATGCTGTAAGAACATATGATTGCTAAGTCTTGGTACACACTCGTGATTATTTACTAAGAATAGATTCCCGGAAGTAGAAGTTCTAAGTGAAAGGATATGTACTGGATATGTACCTTTTTCCCCACCTAGAGAGAGGGTCTTGCTCTGTTGCCCAGGCTGGAGTAGTGCAATCATAGCTCACTGCAGCCTCCATCTCCTGGGCTCAAGTGGTCCTCCCACCACAGCCTCCTGAGTAGCTGGAACTACAGGTGTAAGCCATGCACCTGGCTATTTAAAAATTTTTTTGTAGAGATGATGGTCTCCCTATGTTGCCCAGGCTGGTCTCGAACTCCTTGCCTCAAGTGATCCTCCCACCTTAGCCTCCCAAAGCACTAGGAGTACAGGCATGAACCATCGTGTCTGGCTGATATGTACAGTTTTTGAGGCTTATTTATTAAGTATGAATTTAATATTACGGTTAAAGCAAAAATTGATCAATTTCAGAGGACAGTTAAAATAAGCTTGATTTTTGTGTAAGAATTCTTCATAAATTGAAACATCTCGTCAAATTGCTATGAAACAATATATCACTTGCTACATACTAATAAACTATAATGTATTAATTACAACTGTCTAATTAGCATCTTGCGTTATTGAATTTTACTTCCCTTTGGTTAGATACCCAAGTATTCAAAATATGTTTAAACAGTTTACACTGGCATCTGGAATGCACGTGTGTGATCACACACACACACATACAAAGGGATGTGCCTCTGTCTATCTGTGTACCTGTATCATTTCTGTGGTTGGTTGGTTTGTCCGTCTAGCTATGCCTATACCTGTATCAGCTCTCAATTATCCACTGGCAGGTAAAATACTATGAAGCTGGTGGTCACCTGGGCCTGTGTTGTTGCCCTCCCGCTACTCCTTGTGGACAGTATTTCATGTTTTATGCCCTCACACCTGTTCAACCCACGCCCATGATGACCAGCTGGAGTCGGCCACCTTCGGTTGCTCAACACGTCCTCCTCCCAAGGGAGCAATTCCCCGGAGCACAGGCGCCTAGTGAGGGCCAAGGGGCAGCATTCTAAGGCTGGTGTGTGCATGAGCTGAGACACGAGTAGGGAGGAGCCTGGCAAGGTATGGAATGGGAAAGGCTGCCACCATCCCAGATCTTCCTGAATTAGGTGGAGGTGGCAGGGGCTCAGAGTCTGCTGTGAAAGACTGATTTCTCCATGAAGGCGGGAATCTGTGCCTCTCTGTTCGGTAACACATCCCGCCTCCCCGCCTTCCTTCTCCGAATGAGCTGCCCACGCTTGGAGGATGCTGCGTGCTGTTGCTCCCCATTGAGGCGGCCCCAAAGCCGCCTGTGCTCATTTCAGGAGGCACATCATGGATGCATGTGGACGTGACCCAGTAAAGCCAGGGTGTATGGAATGAAAGGCAGTGGTTCTCCCCACCTTGGGTATAAAACATCTTTTAAAAAGGGAAGCAAATTACATTATAATAATAATGACTGTGGTCTGGTTTACCCTGGTTAAAGAGGGTAATAAAATGAGACACTTTATCTTTCTGAAAGACAGACTCTCTTTTTAGTGACAAAGCTGCACATAAATCATAGGCAGAAATTTCTTCAAATGGTTACAAATGAAACTGCAGATCGGTGGGTAACGTCCTTTCTCTTAGTTTCTAGTTGATCATAGTCTGAAATATCAAAATGCTCTCCAAAAGTCTAAAATGTCCCAGCAAAGAGGTTAAAGACAATCAAACATTAAAATAATGAAACTGAAGCAATCCTTGACGGGAAAAAGGACTTTTGTAGAAGGAACATCACTGGGCAGTAGCCTAGAGAACGCAGGTTAAGCCAGGCGCAGTAGCTCATGCCTGTAATCCCAGCACTCTGGGCATCTGAGGCAGGTGGATCGCTTGAGCCCAAGAGTTTGAGACCAGCCTGGGCAACATGATGAAACCCTGCCTCCACAAAGAATATATATTAAATAAATATACAAATAAATAAGCAAGCAAGCAAGCCAGGCATGGTGGCACATGCCTGTAGTCCCGGCAACTCAGGAGGCTGAGGTGGGAGGATTGCTTGAGCTTGGAGGTTGCAGAGAGCTGAGATTCTGCCACTGTACTCCAGCCTAGGTGACAGAGAGAGACTCTCTCCAAAGAAAAAAAAAGAGAGAGAAAAATACAGGTTAAAATATTTTTTCTTTTCTAGCTAAATAACTACAAAAAACAAATTGCCTCTAATTATTTTTTTAATATAGAAACATTTGGGGGTGGCGTTTTCTGGTGAGAACCAGAAAACCTGCTAGACAAATTTTAAAAGAGCTGCAACACCACCTCTAATTATTGAATAAAAAGGCTTTATCAGTTTAGATAACAGAAACTTTATCTCCCAAACTCCCTGCACGCCCATATAGACCCATCTACTTTTCATTTATGTCCCTAACAAGAGACGGTTTTCCAACTTGATGTCAATTTGAATTCTGGGCATTTATGAGAACAGCGCATCTTTTAAGTCCGTCTCTCTTTTTCTGAGTGTATTCTGTCCAAAACAAAAATAAATGTGGACCCAGAAGCCACAAAAGTCCAAAAGATTCCCTCCGGTATTGGCTGACAGAGTGAAGATTTAACCTTGGCTCTCCTGCCAGGGAAGCATGGTCAGGCTGGAATACTCACGTATGATGGTATAGACACAAAGTGTTTCTGATTGTTTTAGTTATTGAGCTTTCTGCTCACAAAGAATAGCTAGGTCCTGTCATTCACACCAGTCCTCTATTTTCCCTCCCTGGGGCATTACTTGGGGCCCGCATTCCCCCTGAGCAGCCGCAGCCTTGGTTTTGGGCAGCCTGGGTGGGGCCTTACCTTGTTCTTGCTGCTCTCGCACGACTGCAGGCTGGCCAGGATCTGGCTCTCGATGGCTTGGACCCAGGCGTCCCGCTCCTCATACGTCGTGGCTTCAAAGTGCCACGTTTGGCCAGTGAGGGACACAATGATAAACTCAAAATTTTCTTCTTGTTCTGAAACACAGAGTGTGGGATGAAGAGTTTAGCTTTCATGAGACAGCAGTCCCCCTGCTGGCCCTTTGTCATAGAAGTGCCTTTGGGTTCAGCTGCCCCTGCACAGGCCGGTGACGCGCACGGCACTGGACAACCACAGCAGCGGAGATCTGAATCCATGCACCTCCCAACACTCCAGATGTGGTTTCTAAGGCCAGCATGGCTTAGCCAGGTTTCAATCAAGGCTCAGGGGACAAGGCCAGATGAAATCGACCAGTGATGTCAGCGTCTCTGTGTGGTGCACACACAAAGCAACTCAGGAGAATACTGTGTAACTCATGGCTGAACATCCTTATCTGTGGGATGAAAATTAAGTTAGGGCCGCTAATCTCCGGACGCAGGGTTAATTTCTATCTAAGCACTTGCGTAGATCCACAGACACTCCATGGAAAGAGGAACGCGGGAAGGTTCTGTTCTTTTATGGCAGAGGACCTGTTACCGTGGGAGAGGCATTAATTCCCACGTTTTCAGATGGGGAGAGTGCATGGGATCCCGCGCGCCTTAGGAGGATCTCAGCTGAGACGGGCCCCAGACTTGGTAGCTACTCTGGGGCCATGTCTGCAATGGGAAGAGAGGAACTTGGGGGTACACCCTGCGACCCTACCTGCCACATCTAAGTCTTTGGGCAAGTTCCTTGACTCCCTTGAGGTTCATTTTTTCTAACCCATAAAATGAAGGAAAAGGGCACCAACTGTCTAGTGCTTTTCTGCTAGTTCCACGAAGTATACAGACCCATGCGGACTTGGGGCCTGGTCCATGGGAGACACTCCACAGATTCACGCCGGCCTCTGTTCATTATTCCTGTCCCCACTCCCAGCCCCCAAGTCCACACCCAAAGAGGAGGCACCACCGGCAAAAAACATAACTAATTGCAGACAACCACGAAGAACTGTTTTTGAGATGGGGTCCCACTTTGTTGTCCAAGCTGGAGTGCCGTGGTGCGATCACAGCTCACTGCATCTTCCACCTCCCAGGCTCAAGTGAGCCTCCTGCCTTCGCCTCCTGAGTAGCTCGGACTGCAGGTGCGTACCATCACACCTGGCCAATTGTTACACATTTTTTGTACAGATGGTGTCTCCCTAGGCTGGTCTCAAACTCCTGATCTCAAGTGATCCTCACTCCTTGGCCTCCCAAAGTGCTGAGTGACAAGTGTGAGCCACTGCACCAGACCTTCATTAAGAAATCTTCACCTGGGTTTTTAGATGCAATGTCTCATTTGACTCAATGTTTCCGGGCCCTGGCCTGTAAACTAGCTGCATTATAATCCCCTGGCCAGTAACTATTATTGGTACTGACTTTCATCTACCTGCGTGCCAACCACTTTACTTATCTCCGTCACCAGCCCCTGGCCATTGGGCTGGCTCATGTCTACTGCAGGGACCTTTGATCTTCCGGACTCTTGGTCCCTCTAGCCCAGCTTCGAAGCACGGCTTACTGCCCTCACTTAGGCTGGCTCTCCCAGGCCCTTCCTCATGACGCGCCGGCAGCCTGGGACATGAGGACGTGCCACCCCACTCACCCTTTCCCCACTCTTTTCTGGCTAGGTGCACATGCAGCCCCCTTTGTGGCTGAGAGAGATCCCTTCCACCTGTGCAGCCCACTGATACTGCCAAGTCCCACTCCCAGGGGTGTGGGCACAGTACCCAGCCAGAGAGGGCCCATGGCCTCCACCAGCCCCTCAAAGGTCTGTGACTCCCCTAGTAGCTGACAGCTACTGTGCCCCGGGCATATTCTGGGGGCTGCAGGGAAGTGCCGTGGTGAACGTGCTGAGCGGAGGTCAGGCCTGAGGCCCTGGCTGGTTAGCCCCCTTGGGGTGTCAGCACTGAGGCCCACCCCGTCCGTGAAGGAGAGTGATGCGGGCTGGAGTGGGAGGGGAGAGAAAACTCTTTGGAGGAGTCCTCAGCTGGCCCACACGGTATGTGGGTGTCTTTTGTACTCTCAGTCACCCTGGTTCCCGATTTCTGGAGAGCTGGTGACAAGAGGTCAGGATGGGAGGGTCTGGTCACTCAGGAATTTTTTTTTTTTTTTTGAGACGGAGTCTCGCTCTGTCGCCCAGGTTGGAGTGCAGTGGCACGATCTCGGCTCACTGTAAGCTCCGCCTCCCGGGTTCACGCCATTCTCCCGCCTCAGCCTCTCTGAGTAGCTGGGACTACAGGCGCCCGCCACCACGCCCGGCTAATTTTTTGCACTTTTAGTAGAGACGGGGTTTCACCGTGGTCTCGATCTCCTGACCTCGTGATTCGCCTAGCCTCGGCCTCCCAAAGTGCTGGGATTACAAGCGTGAGCCACCGCGCCTGGCCAGGAATTTTATCCCAATCTACTGGGCTCTTGAATTTGGAGAACAAATGACCCCCCCACCCCCGCCACCTGTGTAATTATGAAGCAAACACTCCACCTGCTGTGGAAAGAGGGGTGGGGGAGGAAGGTAGAGGTCAGGGTGTCTGCAGGTCATGCCTTCAATAATGACCTTAAACACTCAGGGACTTGGAGTTTTCATTGTAACTGTAACTTTCACATAGGTTTCACCATGGCTGACTTAAAATGATATCGTGCAATTACTGGCTGAGCCATTGCATCTGTGGGTCTTGGTCCAGCTTCTTGATCCATGGGCTTTTACGTCCTAGTACTATGATTTACAACCTTTTCCATACAGATTCTCATAGGATAGTGCCCCAATTCATGTATTTTATGCCAAACTCTCCTAGTGAACGGATAGGTAAGGTAAGAAAAAACTACATAACTTGCAGTTAGATCATAAGGAAAACTTGGTAATTCATGGGTGGGATGGGACAATTTTTCATTAGGAGATCAACTCAACAGGCTCACACTTTGTTTAATCTGTGAAATTCAAATGCATGTATCAAAGCTCCCTCTGATAAGCGTTTATTGGATCTTCTAGTGAAAAAAATTACAACCATTAGCTTCCCGGTTAAATTCCTGCACAACTGATCCCTCGTAAAGCTTTCCTGTTCAAATGTCTGGCTCTAGCCAGTCATGAACTACAGTCACTGGCACTAAGGCCAAGAGCTGAGCTTGTATTACACTGTATGGGTACAGGGCTCGGTCACTGTGGTCCTCAGCTGCCCTCCCCCACGTGCTAGACACTGGGCTGGGTGGATGGGATTCCAGCATGCAGGAGAAGCCTGTGCCCTCTAAACGTGTCCACGTGGTGAGGACGGGCACACACGCAGGCAGATGACTAAACACAAAGTGATAAAAACAATGGAAATCTGAATGAAGCTCCATGGGAACGTCTCTATTTTTTGCCTCATCCCAACGCAGTAGCTGCTATCTGGTATCTTGCACTGTAATACTCAGTATCTCATGCAAAGACAAAACTTGCAAATTGAATTGCTAAAGCACAGTTTGGCTCTGCCCGATTAATTATGTAAACAAAATTTACCTATGCATGCAAACTCTACTTAGGGGAACAAATATATGTAAGTGTTCACAGGAAAATCAGAACCCATTTCGAGCTAATTTCTAAATGTGCTCCCTACAGTGGCTGTTCTATGGCTTCATCACTCACTCAATCTATTTATTTATTTTTTGAGACAGAGTTTTGCTCTTGTCGTCCAGGCTGGAGTGCAATGGCATGATCTCAGCTCACTGCAACCTCCCCCTCCCAGGTTCAAGCGATTCTCCTGCCTCAGCCTCCCGAGAAGATAGGATTACAGGTATGTGCTACCACATCCGGCTAATTTTGTATTTTTGGTGGAGACAGGGTTTCACCATGTTGGCCAGGCTGGTCTTGAACTCCTGACTTCAGGTGATCAGCCCACCTTAGCCTCCCCAAATGCTGGGATTACAGGCATAAGTCACTGCACCTGGCCGATCACTCACTTTAAAAAATCTATCCCACCACCTGTCTTCTCCTTATACTGGACACAAGAAAGTTCCCTTGTCTAGTATCTTCTATGTCAATCAACATTTCTGTCCCTCCTTTCAGCTCGGTCCTCTCCTCCCCCGTCTCTCTGCGTCCTTTACCTGGTCCCCTCATACCTTCTTGCGGACCTGGATTTGGCATGGTTTCCTCACTCTCTCGCAAACTTGATGTCCCCCTTCTATAGACCTCCTGCCCTCACTTCCTGATCTCACTCCATCCTTGAGAGAGATCATCACCTCTTTTCTTCATCCTTCACTCACACAATCTGCAAAGCAGACACGCTCACACGTGCATCCAGCTCTTTACCACCCTCTCTTTTCTAATAATGCTTCGCCATCATCCACCCGATTGAAACCTCACTCTATAAGATTACAGATGAAGGAACAGCCAGGGGCCATGGGCTGTGCTCAGTCTTCTTTCTCACTGACCCCCCACTTTCTGGAGCACCTGACATTGCTGATGGGCACCACCATCTTGCAATATTTTCCCCCTTGGTCTTCTGAGATGCTTGATCACCCTGAAGCCTCACCCAGATGTGAGCAAGGCTTTTATCAGGGTGAATGAAAGAGATGTGAACAGAGTTATATGGATTCACAGCTAAGGGGTACTAAGTAGCATAAACTAGCAGAAGGTCTGCAGTGGTCAACCATGGAACTTTTACCTCTGTCTTGCCTCATTCAATATTCAATGTTTTATCAGTGACTTGGATAAAGACATATAAAGTCTGCTTATCAAATTTTGAAAGCAAAGAGTTTTGGGGGATAGCAGATAAACTAGGGTTTTATCCCCATCCCCAGGGTCTAAAAAGAGAAGGATCTCTGAGCTGAACTGACAAGTCAAATGGTCAAATGCATGACTAGAATTCCTTCCCTTGGACCCCAACAGCAAGTGAGGTTTGGGGGAAGATTTTGCTTCCCAACTATAAGTGTGAAAAGGCTGAAGGACTGCAGTGAACGGCAAGCCCCGAACGAGGCTTCCAGTGAAAGTGAAGGCTGTGAGTGTGTCATCCACAATGGTGGGGAGGTGGTCCTGTCTCCATCACTCAGAGTGGTAACCAGCAGGCACTGCAGAGAGAGCCCAAGGCCAGGGACTGCTCACTGGGGACTCTGAGCACAGGGGACTTCTGTCTGATGGAAGAGGGATGACACCTGTTTCAGGTGCCCTGGAGTCAACCCAGGACAGAAAAAAATGACGGAGACCCTGCAAGTGGAAGATTCTGTCCCCCTCACAACTATCCATAGATGGAGCTTGTGCGTTCTGTTCCCTTGGGGGTTTCAGGCCCTTGAATGTGGCCCTTTCAGAGGAGACTGGTGGGAATTCAGCATCTCATAGATGATTGGGAGGGCCCTTGCAACTCTGAGATCCTATGGGAGTGATGCAAGATAGCTGAGAACTATCTTGCATCTGTGTTCTCAATAAAGGCAGCTTTGAGCAGCTGCAGAGAATCCTGTGTTGAGATCTCCAAGGATGGCTCCAGGCTCCTGGAGAAGGATCTGCGATCAGCTAGCAATATCTACCCCAGGGCAAGCAGGGGTGCCCGTGGCGTGCCTGCCATCTTCTCACTGTGCAACTATAGTTCTCTTTCCAGCTTTCTGATCACTGCTTCTCTTTCTCCTCCGTGGTTCCTCTGCATGTGGCCTTTAGTGAAGGCAAACTTCAAGTTTAGTTAATATTCCTCCTTCCTCCTCCCTCCTTCTTAGGGGTTCCTTTCCTTCCGAAGCTTAGAGAGTCACTTCCTACAGACATGTACAATTCTCATATATATATCTCCAATTCATATATCTACTCGGTTTTGGATTTAAAATGCCTATGGATGTTTCTCAAATACTTTGTCCTCATATCAAATTTAACATGCATCACATAGATTTGCTAGAATTTTCAAATGCTCCTCTTGGGGCTCTGTTTTTTTTTTTTTTGAGACGGAGTCTTGCTCTGTTGCCCAGGCTGGAGTGCAGTGGTGCGATCTTGGCTCACTGCAAGCTCCGCCTCCCGGGTTCACGCCATTCTCCTGCCTCAGCCTCCCGAGTAGCTGGGACTACAGGCACCTGCCATCATGCCCGGCTAATTTTTTGTATTTTTAGTAGAGACGGGGTTTCACCGTGTTAGCTAGGATGGTCTCGATCTCCTGACCTTGTGATCCACCAGCCTCAGCCTCCCAAAGTGCTGGGATTACAGGCGTGAGCCACGGCACCCGGCCTGGGGTTCTGTATTTCTGTTAATGATTACAATGCTATTCTAATCATAAAATCTCAAAATCACCTGGATTCCTCCCTCTCCCTCTTCCCACTTTCATCTCATCAGTCACAGCCCTGCTTAGCAATATCTGCCAATCTGTACCCTTCCACTTCCTTCTACTTTCAGCCCTTGCCTGACTGTGAAATTGGTTCTGGCCCAGCTTTAACACTTCCCTGAGTTTACTGTGTAAGAAGTTTGTGCTGTGGCTCCCCTCTCCAACACTTAAGCACTTCTCCCTTGTTCCTGGGGCCTTGCTTCCCTTCCAAGCTGATTGCATCACAACACAGTAGTCCACAGTGAGGCATGATTTCAAGAGGACCCTCCTTCTCCTTCCCCAAATCAAATACACGAGCTGAAACTAGAATTGTGAGCCTAAAGTGCTAAAAACCTGCAAAAGTGAAGGCTACCCTGAGAGGCAAACACCTTTGGTAGCACAACAGATAAGGTCCTAAGATAGGAAACATAAACCCAGGGTCCAGCACCTGGCAATCCTGCAAGGAAAGGAGCCAGGAGGCCCCAGGTCTCAGAGCTCCCTTGGCTTCTGGTATCTTCTCTACAGGAAAGCTTCCCATGGACGGAGACCAACTACATCTGAACTCAAAACCAGAGATCACCCAACACACTGCAAACAAGACAGCAGATTTAGATCCAAAGTATTACTGATACAGGCCGGGCACGGTGGCTCACCTAAGGTGTCAGGAGTTCAAGACCAGCCTGGTCAACATGGTGAGACCCCATCTCTAGAGACAGATTGCTCTTAAACAAATATCAAGACGGATCACAGACTTCTTAAGAGTAACAGTGAGAGTCGCAAGATAGTGGAATAATATCCTCAGGAGAAAATAACAGTGTAGACTTGAGATTCAGATAAACTCTCTCTCAAGAACAAGAGTGAAATATAGGCCAGGTGCAGGGGATCACATCTGCCAACTCAGCACTTTGGGACGTGAGGTGGCAGAATCACTTGAGCCCAGGAGTTCAAGACTGGTCTGGGCAACACAGTGAGACCTCACCTCTACAAAAAATTTGAAAATCAGCCAGGCATGGTGGCTTGCACCTGTAGTCCCAGCTACTTGGGAGGCTGAGGTGGGAGGATCACTTGAGCCTGGGAGATGGAGGCTGCAGTGAGCTGTGATCACACCAATGTACTCTAGCCTGGGTGACAGAGTGAGACCCTATGAAAGAAAAAACAAAAGAAAAGAGCAGAGAAGAAAAGAAAGGAAGAGAAAAGAAAGGGAAAGAGAAAAGAAAAAGAAGGAAAGAACAAAATATATTTTTCTGCAAAAAAACCCAAAAGTGCTTATTACCAATAGACGTCCACTAGGGAAATTACTAAATGATATACTTTAGGGCCAGGCACAGTGGCTCACGCCTGTAATCCCAACACTTTGGGAGGCCGAGGCAGGTGGATCATCTGAGGTCAGGAGTTCAAGACCTGTCTGGCCAACATGGCAAAACCCTGTCTCTACTAAAATACAAACAAAAACAAAAACAAAAAAAAAGGCTGGGTGTGGTGGCACACACCTGTAATACCAGCTACTCAGGAGGCTGAGGCAGGATAATCACTTGAACCTGGGAGGCGGAGGTTGCAGTGAGCCGAGATCACGCCACTGCACTCCAGCCTGGGTGACAAGGAAAGACTTCAACTCAAAAAAGGAAAAAAAAAAAAAAAAGATGTATTTCAAAGATCCTAGAAGGCAGGTTTGTGAAAGACAGGTTGGTGAGCGAATGAACTGATAAATATGTAAACAAAAAAAAATCTAAATAAAAACAATACTGACTGTGACTGCTAATGACAATGTCTACCATGGGAAAAGTCAAAATGCTGGAGAACGTGAGAGTAGTGGTGAGGACGTGGGAGTTACAACGTCACAGGGGCCTTGTACTGCTCTAATGGGGGAGGTAAGGACTCACTTCACATGTTGGTAAGTAAATTAAGTCCACGTGGTAAACCTCTGCAAGAAAATAAGTAGAATGTGCAATTTCTCAACCAGAAGAAAGAAAAAAATTAATAAGAGAAAGAAGCATGATTAAAACTTCTTAGCCAATGAGGAATAGAAGAGAACTCTGTTCCCTTGGACAGAGATAATCCATCCCTAAACCCCACAATGTCACTAATCCTAAGGGTGAGATGTCAGAAACGTACCTTTGAACACTCAGTTAAAGGATGCTCAAGACAAGGACACCCGCTGTAACTGCTTTTTTTCATCCCTGCTACCCGGTGTAGTAAGACAAAAGTAAGGAAATAAAAGACTGAGAGATGGGAAAGGAAGATAAAGACATTCACAAGGTATATGACTGTCTTCACAGAAAACCCCAAATCACCTACAAATTATTAAAAATCATAACGGCAGTTGGCAAATGGGCAAGATATAAGATGAATATAGAAATATTAATTAATTGCATTTCTGTAAACTAGCAAACAAAAATCGTATTTAAGCATGCCTTCACAAATAATAGACATATATTTCTACCTCTGAGGTAGGAAAGTAGAGATACAAAGACTTGTGAATGAGCTAAATACTTCCCTAAAAGTAAGAACATAAAGGACCACTTGGTATCCACAGCCACGCAGAAGAGGTGGTAGAGAGAAGGCTTTACACTTTGCCTGGAGGTGACGGATTAGCCAGAGTCTGAGGGTGGCCTGCTCAGGTTCAGGCCTCCTCTCCTGGAGAATGAAACCCTGGCTAATTGGCTAATTACCATGAAACACCAACAAGGCCCAACAGAGTGAAGAGGAAACAGATGCAAGACACCCCGTGACCCAGGCTGATGGGCACCAGCTTCAGGTAAAGGCATGGATTGGGAAGGTCAGCCCCATGATAGGCCCTGCTGACCCTGGAAAGCACAGCTAAGCTTCGCATCCTAACTAAGAACCAACTGTGCAACCCCAGACTCACTTAAGATATTCTTTTTTTCGAGGGGGAGTCCTGTGCAATAACTCTAAACCTGGAAAAGCACAGGATTATACAAATAATGAAGAAATAAAGACACGAATTGCAATCCCCAGGACCAACAGCTCTGTGATAAAGTGTGGTGAGCAGGAACCTGTGCCATCTCTTTGATCCTTGGGTATGGTCTGTCTCTGACATGTATGAAGCATACACAAAGGCCCAGTGATCACAGGGCAGGTCTGAACGCCAACCTTTTCTGTGTGAGTAGCGGTTCACCATGTAGTGAGATGCCGATGAACAGCTCTTTGGGGTTTCTGTTCTGTTTTGACTGGATGGTTCAGCCTAGCCCTGGAGAAGCAGAAGATGGCCTCCTCTGTTTCATCAATGCGGGGTCCAGCACCAGCTCCCAAATCAAGAGGCAATGGTGCTGCTGACCCTGGGCTGGCCTCTCCCAGGCAGGCTGTGCTGATGGGGACCGGGGCTGAACTGTGATGCAAACATCTGGGACACCTGGAGGGGAGAGGCTCAGTCTGCCCTGGGGGAGGCAGGGCAGAGGTGGGAGATGGAACCCTACATGCTCAGAGCAGAAGTGGGCCCCGGCAGGGGGACTACCCTGTGTCTTCTTTTGGATTTTCAGGCCCTGAAATTTATGACAAGGGTCTGAACAGCTGGACCTTGCTTCCTGAGGAAGGATTAACATCTGAGCACAGAGCCTAATTAAGGCCACTCTACACCAACACTGCCGAGTGGAATCCAGCTATGCTAGGCCCATGTGTTTCCCAGGATCCTGTCTTTAGGTGGCTTTATTTTTTATTTTGAGGCAGGGTAATAGTAATAGGTAATACCCATACGTAATTACCATAGGTAATAGGTAATACCCATACGTAGAGTTTCAGATCTAATTTATATCTGCCATATGACTTTTCTCTGCCTCCCAAGATTAAAAAAATAAGCACAAGGATTACAGAGCAACTGCATAGTCATGTTACAACTTCCAGGAAGAAATCTGTTTATCCATAACAAATCTACTGCATAGAATAATAAATATAGAAAATAATACCACTGGGCTCCAATTCTGTCAGGCACAACGCCAGGACTTTACAGCCATTACTGCGTGTAATCATTTTCCTCTCTTAAAGTGGCAGTACTCTTCCTCCAGTTCCTAAAAACAAATTAACATTTAAAGAAAGGAGCTCTCCTTGGGAATCAAAGATGGTGTAGGGGCCGGAAGGGTCTCCCAGTGGCTTTCCGTTATCTTCTCCTGTTCTTCATGCCAAGAGAACAAGATGGTTGGGCCTTTTGAAAACAGTTTCCCCAGAAATCCCTCAACAGCTTGTCTTACTGTCCTTCTTTTTCTTAATTTTTATTTTTTTCTGAGATGCAGTCTCGCTCTGTCGCCCAGGCTGGAGTGCAATGGCACGATCTCAGCTCACTGCAACCTCTTCCTCCCAGGTTCAAGTGATTCTCCTGCCTCAGCCTCCCGCGTAGCTGGGATTGCAGGTGCCTGGCACCACGCCCAGCTAATTTTTGTATTTTTAGTAGAGCTGAGGTTTCGCCATGTTGGCCAGGCTGGTCTCGAACTTCTGGCCTCAGATGATGTGCCCGCCTTGGCCTCCCAAAGTGCTGGGATTACAGACATGAGCCACCGTGCCTGGCCTGTCATACCTCTTTCTAACTGATGTCCGGTCACACCATCAGGTCAGTCTGGTAAATGCTGGGGGACACGGTACACAGAGATGTGGTCCTCTGGGCCTTCCACGTGCCACCTGCCGGGTGTCTGGTTCCCTGGCCAGCACAGGGAGCAGGGATGGCCCCATCTATGTTGGCCAACTGGGGCACGTGATGTCCCTGGCCACTCTGATCAGTCCTGGTGGGGGCACATGATCAAGCGTCCTCCAGGGTTGCACATCTGAGTTGTGTCCATAGAGTGCCTTCCCCTCTTATCTGGGACCTGTCAGGACATGGCCCACAAGTGCAGGTGCAGGTGCCTCTGCCCTCTCCATGGGAAGGAAAACTTCTGCTATCAGGCCACTCCCTGTGGACAGGTACGAATGCTGCCGCCCAGCAGAGTGAAGCCAGGCATGGGAGGTGACAGGGAGCCTGGTGCCTTTGAGGTCCCTGAAGCTCCTGCCTGTCCTACAGTTAGTTACATAAGACATCCATCCATCCATCCATCCATCCACCCACCCACCCATCCATCCATCCATCCATCCCTCCCTCTCTCCATCCATCCATCCATCCATCCATCCATCCATCCATCCATCCATCCATCCATCCACCCACCCACCCACCCACCCATCCAAGAAGGAGTCTCCCTCTGTCGCTCAGGCTGGAGTGCAGTGGCACCATCTCAGCTCACTGCAACCTCTGCCTCCGGGGTTCAAGTGATTCTCCTGCCTCAGCCTCCTGAGTAGCTGGGATTACAGGTGTGAGCCACCATGCCCAGCGTCTCCTTTTTTAAAAACTGGATTTCTGGTGTTACTAAACCTAGTTCTGACTAATCTAGTAGAGAAGACCTATCCTGGTGGTGATCTCCTATGTGCTGCTCTGGTGACTTTATTAGGTCAACACCTAGCAAATCTCAAGATTTAATCCGTGTTTAGTCCGTGTTTACAATTCAGTGGCATTGCAGTGACTGTTTAGACTCATTATGTAAAGAGTGAATAGATTTTTGGACCCAAGTGTTTTCCCTTCTGTGTGGAGAGAACAGGAACATGCTCCTTCTAAGGTTCAAAGAAGAATTTTTAGCAGATGATAGAGCCTTATTCAAATCACCGACAGCCCCAAAGGGCTGCAGCACATTACGAAGTGACACGGTGATGACATTTGACTTATGAGCAACTAGATTAAAAATGATCAAAACAGTAATTGGCAGTGTGAGGCCCATCAGTCAGAGACAGAGCCAAGCATTACTCTCCGCTGCCACCCTCACTTCAAACGTGCAGAACGAGCATGTGCCTGTTAGGATGCCCTGTTCCGAGCTTTCATTTTTAGTGGTGTCATTTCACTAACACAAACTACCTATTGGTGACAATTGCAGTGGCTTCTATTTCATTCACTGTAAAAACAGACTTCAGGTTGTAGAAGCTCCTGATGGTGTACCTATTAAAAGCATGTTGAAGTTTCAGATACACACACAGACAGCAAAATTAATCCCCTTGCTCCTGAAAAATCAAGATGCCACCACACCCCAAAGCCTGAAGTAACAGACGGTGTACTGTTTCCCAGTGTGACATTCCAGGACTTAGCTGTTTAATAAAGTTTTGTGATTGGGCTCACAGGGATTTAAACAGTTTTCTGTGTTTAACGGTTAGCTGTGGAAAGGTCCACTATAATAGTATTTTAGCACCATGAACCTGTCGAAATCAACCTGCCCAATTATTCCAAACGACATTAATAACACCAGATATTACACTAATTGTGTCCAGTTTCTATGCAGACGAGGCCCCATGGGGCTAATTTTGCCTCCTTAGGGGCAAGAAACTCAGCCATCAGACTGATTTCACAAGGAATCCCTCCTCATTACAGGAATCCGGGCTGTCAAACTTTTTTTTTCTTAAAGGTTAATGGGCCAATCCGTCATCAATTATTTTTTTGCGGAATTCTAGCAGACAAAGGGTTAAAGGGCTAAAAGCAGCTGAAAACCGTTTCACATTTGGAAGTTGCTTTCAACAGGAGGCATCTGACAAGGATGCATGGGGGAGAAGTGGGTGCGAGGGGAGGGAAGGAGGGAGGCACAGAGGCACACACAGGTCTCAGGGAAAGGGTCTGGGGAAGAGGACAACTGCACTGTGCTTTTGCAAAGGCCAAGAGGACCTGGATCTGTGTCCCGAGCTACGACGCGAAATGCCTCAAAGCTGTTGACGGGGCCGGGCGCAGTGGCTCATGCCTATAATCCTAACACTTTGGGAGGCCGAGGTGGGTGGATTGCCTGAGCTCAGGAGTTCGAGATCAGCCTGGGCAACGTAGTGAAACCCCATCTCTACTAAAATATAAATTAGAAAAATTAGCTGGGCGTGGTGGTGTGTGCCTGTAGTCCCGGCTACTTGGGAGGCTGAGGCAGGAGAACTGCTTGAACCCGGGAGGCGGAGGTTGTAGTGAGCCAAGATCACACCACTGCACTCCAGCCTGGGTGACAAAGTGAGACTGTCTCCAAAAACAAACAAACAAACAAACAAACAAAAAAAAACTACTGATGGGTGCAGGTGCGATGCCGAGATTTGTTTCTCTTCTGAATAGAAAAGGGCTCAAGGAGGATGCAGAAGTCAGTTACTCCAAGTTCTTCAATGACCGGATGAGAATCTGGGTCCTGGGGAGAGAGGAGGTTTTCCCAGGGTGCCCTACAGCCTGAAATCCAGGCTCCTGAGGCCCATCCAGTGTTCTATCCACAAGGCTAAGCATCCTTTGTGACACATTTAATGACAAACCCGTGATGAAAATGAAATGGGATATCACAACGGTGCAGAGATGACATGCTCAGCGTGGGGGATGGGCATATTTGCTGCACGAAGACCCCAGCATCTACCAAGCCCAAAGGCCTCCAGACAGCACCACCGAAAAATGACGGGACAATACAATAGCCAAGGCCTGAGCAGAAAATAACCACCTTCTCCACTCTTGACCTTGGTGAAAGACGTGGGACTTCTGTTTTAGGACACACCACAAAGCCCTGGTGAACACAATACCACCGATGCTTACCTTCTGCCAAGGCTTTTTTCTTTTTCCCCTATTAACAAGTGAGTTTTCGCTATGGGTTCTCCCAGTTTCTGTCCGAACTGGAGCTCCAACTTTGGGGTTCTCTCTCCTGGAACCTACGTCCCACTCTGCCATCAACGGACTGGTGCCCATGAGCAGCCCACTTCATCTTTCTGATCTCAGCTTTATCTGCAAGGGAGGTGCCAGGCTGGACCTGGGATGACAAAGGGAAGCTCTCTCTCCTTTTCTTTTAAAAACAGACATTCCTAACTGTTCCTGAAGAGGCTGGTGCAGCCCCAGAATTCCTCTTCACACAGTTCTCCAGGTAGCCACTGTCAATGCAACGGGGTTGGAAACTCAGATGGAATGTACTCGCTACCTTGCGGTCTCTCTCCCTCTACCATGACCCACACCCTAAGAGGCAATGTGTGGCAATGTCACGCACGTACCCGGGCTTTAATGCTATTTTTCCTCATACACTTTGTAAAATCCTCCAGTATTTCTGTTTTAAAAGCATCTGTTAAATAGGCATGTGACTTAGATATTTTACCCAATTATGACAAAAAGCGCACACACTAAGATGTCAGCCAAAACACAGTATTAAAAACTCAGTTTTTATTTTCAAATTTTCTCCCATTTTTGTGGGAAAAGAATGATGTGAAAAGAAAGCCTGCTGTGTGGGTGCGGTGGCTCAAGCCTGTAATCCTAACAGTTTGAGAGGCCTGGGGGGAGGATCACTTAAGGGGAGGAGTTCGGGAGCAGCCTGAACAACATGGCAAAACCCCGTCTCTACTAAAAATACAAAAAGTAGTTGGGCGTGGTGGCGGGTGCCTATAATCCCAGCTACTCAGGAGGCTGAGGCATGAGAATCACTTGAACCCTGGAGGTGGAGGCTGCAGTGAGTGGAGACTGTGCTACTGCACTCCAGCCTGGGCAACAGAGTGAGACTCTCTGTCCAAAAATAAAAGACAAAGAAAGCAGGCAAGCCTGGAGAATATGGACCAGGGTTGTACAGAACCAAAAAACCTACAGAAAATAACACATAAAGCCCACCCCTTACTATACTTGAGAAATTATTATTAATTTTAAACAAAAACAAAAGATCATTATAAACACACGCAGTTCACGGTTCTCAGGTAATTATTTTTGGAAACTGAATTTGGTCAATATCTTTGTCTAGCCAAGAGAGTCCAACAGAGGTGTTGTCCTGTGGCTTAATTTAGAAGAGTGTGATTAATTCTGTGAAGAAGCAAATCCCCACAGGTCAATTACGAGGTTAGGAATGTTTAACTACTAAATATTACCACGGGAAGGTTCTCATGACACACAAAGGATGTTTTTGTTTTTCAAACACATTATAAAGAGCTGGGATAGCAGTTCAAGGGCCATGTGTAAAGAAACTCCATTTGAAAGCTTTGGCTTAGCTGTAGGGTGCCACATGTGCCTTTTTTTTTTTTTTTTGAGACAGGGTCTCTGTTGACCAGACCGGAGTGCAGTGGCTTCATCTCAGCTCACTGCAACCTCCACCTCCTGGGCTCAAGCGCTTCTCCCACCTCAGCCTCCCGAGTAGCTGGGACTACAGGCGTGCGCCACCACGCCTGGCTAATTTTTGTATTTTTTGTAGAGAAGAGGTTTCACCATGTTGCCCAGGCTGGTCTCGAACTCCTTAACTCGCACAACTCGCCCACCTCAGCCTCCCAAAGTGATGGGATTAGAGGTGTGAGTCACCATGTCTGGCCCATGCATGTCTTAAATTAAGAAGACTCCAAAACAAAGCTCTTGGGGAAAAAAGAAATAGTTATCTGACCGCAAATTGAGAACATCTTGCGATACGGCAGGGGCGAGTGTTGCTGTATCCCTTGTACTTTCTCTGTCCCAGACGCCCTGTGAAAGCTGCAGGCCCAAGCGCTCAGTTTAGAAAGAGAAAGCAACGATAGGCACGTGCCGTGATTTATCTCGTTACTAAGCGGTAACTGTTTGTTACTCATCCTGACACACTCCCCACTTTGCAGAGGTCCCCTCGGGCTCCTAATTATAGGAATAAGTGAGCAAGGCCATGTTGGGCAGGCCTAGGGTGGGTTCCTCTGCAAGAGTCCAGCATGGCCATCAGGAGACCTGGCCTCCCCGGGCTTACCGGGAACCTTCAGCGGCACCCTCCACTGTCCACAGTGGGGGCTTCCTCTCCTAGGTGCTGCTCAGCGCTGAGGTGATACCCAAGACTGTCATCCTTTCAAAAGGAGGGGGCTAGAAAAATGAGCAATCTTGCTTCCCTTCCCCAAACGTCAATTCTAGTTACTCCCCGTGCAAGGGTTTCCTAAATCTGAAGTTATCTGCATTAGCTTTTCCCGTGCAAGGGTTTCCCAAATCTGAAGTTATCTGTATTAGTTTTTTTTTTTTTTTTTTTTTTTTTTGAGACAGTCTTGCTCTGTCGCCCAGGTTGGAGTGTAGCAGCACGATCTTGGCTCACTGCAACCTCTGCCTCCCTGGTTCAAGAGATTCTTGTGCCTCAGCCTCCAGAGTAGCTAGGATTACAGGCATGCACCACCGCACCCAGCTCATTTTTGTATTTTTAGTAGAGACGGGGTTTCACCACGTTGACCAGGCTGGTCTCAAATGCCTGACCTCAAGTGATCCGCCCACCTTGACCTCCCAAAGTGCTGGGATTATAGGCTTGAGCCACCGTGCCCGGCCTACCTGCATTAGTTCTTAGTTGGTGCTGCTCATCACTGAGGAGGGCTAGCTTTGGCCAGCTCTGCTCTGCACCGATACATTAAAAAGGCCTACTGAATAGTCCACAGATACTCTTCATGGAGTCTTTGGGTCATTTTTCTACTAAATAAGTCTGTATAGCAATTTAATAGCAGCCACGGTGGCCAGCTTCCCCATGTGCCCAGCTCTGTGGGAAGCGCTTCATAGGCTTCACTTCATTTCTTCTTCAATTACCCTTCAAGGTAGGTTTTATTGTCTCCATGTGAGAGGAAGAAAAGAACAGAGAGGAAGGACAGACCCAGGAAAGCATCCCAAGTCACACAGCTGGGAAGCGGCAGAGAGGGGATGAGACCCAGGTGTGTGTGACTCCACAGCTCATGCTTTTAGACACATTTCTACAACTGACGATTCTTCTCAGATGACAGCAAATGGAAGCAGGTGGGTAGGTTTAAAAGACTAGAAAACAGATTAAGTTTCATTTCTAAATTCCCCCCTGTGCTTCATGGGCAACGCTTCTTTTCAAATCTCTGTTCCTGGCTACATAAACAACGTTCAAGCACTGCAATTTTCTTTGAAAACAGAATCTGGATGCTTGAGTACTGGGGCTTCTGGTCCTAGGCAAGGACCAATGCAGGGGCCATGTTCCACGTCTCTAGATATGTTAGCTTGCTGACTCCTCCCCACAACCCTGTGCAGTGGGCGTCATCACCCCAGTTTATAGGTGGGGAAACTGAGGTACAGAGAAGACACATCAAGAACCCAAGGTTAGAGCTACGAAGTGGGGATGGGGGACTGAACCAAGACCACCTGAGTTAAGATTTGGGCTTGAGTCTGGTGCCCATGCCTGCCTCGTACAAACAAGAGCAGTGATTCAGTGTGAAAGAGAACCCCATCTGAGCCTGGAGAATGCTCACTGCAGAGAGCAGGTTCTGGAAGGCAGCCTCACACAGTGGGAACCTGCATGGGGCACTGGGGAGACTGCCGGGGCATTTGGCGGGGGCCTTGATTAGACATTGCAGTGAGTCCTTCAGGAAACACACAACACAATGGGTCACAGATTGTCAGGCAGGGCTGCCTTCTTCCTCTGCCGGAGATGACGATGACAGCTATCTGCAGATCTGTGGATCATCTAGTCCCCTCCACTGGTCCTGGTCCCAAAAGAATCCTCGGCACACACCTCACACGCAAGCCTAAGGGCACTGCAGGCTCTGTACTGAGCCCTGTCCAGGTGCAGGCTGCTGCCTCCACCCGGAATTCCAGCCCCGTCTCCCTGACAGCTCCTGGGGATCACGCCCGCCCTTCTCCCAGGCTTGGTTTCTTCTTTTATAAAACAAGGAGGAAAAGATCTCCCTCTGCTAGGGGTGCACGACAGGATGCAGGAAAACTGCTCAGCGCTGAGGATGCGGTCGCTGTGGTTCCTGTCCCATCCCGCAGGCCGTGATACCTGTCCTGACCCCTAAATCAAATGTAGTTCCCCTCTCCACTAAGCCCCCAGAGCATCCAGGGCCTCTTCCCTCCTTCTGCATGAGATCCTTTGTGCAGCCTCCTAGACTGACAGTGAGCTCCCTGAGGGCAGTGGGCGGGTGCACCCTTACCCTCTCCATTGCCCCAGCACCCAGCGCAGACAATGGCGCATCCCTGCAGGGACCCGAGAGTAGGGAACAAGGAGGCACGCCTACCTCACACTCAGCAAGACCATCATTCTCAGATATGGGCCTGTAATTTGTTTAACTGTGAATGAGTTGGAAGTCAAAGAACTGTGACCAAGAAAATGAGTGGTAGAGGGAATGGCCCACAAGTTAGGCCTGCTCACATCTGCTCAGAGAAACAGTGACCATCTGGGCTGTTCAGTGGAGAAGGCAGGTGCGGGTCTGACTGCAGGCCTGAGGCTCGAAGCTGTATCTGTGATGAAATCTCCAAAAGGAGGTTTGCTGTTTCCCCATGGCCATGCCTATGCTTGGAATCGCAGCATCAGGGAGACTGGGTTCCAGCGATCTGGCCCACTGTGGTGAACAGAAGTACCCAAAGCAGAGGTTTCCCAGGCCTGTTGCTGGGGCGAGCTCTAAATCCACAGAAATGGGCCTTCATAGAAGGGCTCAAATCGGGACTTTAGGCCAGTACTGAATCTGGCTAACACTTGGATGCAAGCGTCATCACCTGTGTGAAGAGGCCTATCTTAAGTATTCATTCTGCTGCCAGGGAATGGGCTTGGCACCCCAAGAAATGCCCCCTTGTTTCCTAACACCTCTCTCCTTTATCTATTTAGGTACTGGAAGTACTTTTCTTCTGCAAAAACAGAGCGCTTAAACGCTCTTGAAGGAGCCCATGTGTTCACCCGACTCACAGCGGATGATAACGTCATCTGTTTAGCTGCATGGGGCAGGTGAGGCCTGGAGACGGGTCCAGGTGTTGTGCAATTCTGCCCTGCGGTGCAGCAGAGGCCTCCCTCCCGAGTTTCCTCCTGCACAACGCCCACTCTTCGGCCACTTGGTCCTCTTTGTTCTTTCTCCAATATATTTCATTTACTTTAGAGTTGAACATTTGTGAGTCTAGCCTCAGTCATCTGGTATTTAGATCTCTTTCTCCCTTGGGCTGGGAGACAGCAGTTAATTGGAGGATCATATCATTAAGACACCCTTCCATCCCACTTCACAGGCTCCGGACATGGAAAAGTTACAGCGGCATTCTGGCTGAAGAAAATTCAATTTCACCCATCTTGAGAAAGTTAATTGTTAAAAAGCAACAAAAGTTTGTACATCGGTGCAATCATATATATCCAAAGTTTCTATCTCGGTTTCAGCGTTAGCCATAATGGACAGACAAAAGATAAAATAATTTTGTTTTTTAATCTTGTCTGTGCGCTTCCTTTGTAAGTTTTGTTTTTATCCACTCCTCACATCCATCCACAAACTCCTTCCACGTGGATCCGTGAGCAGGTCCCAGAGTCAAGAGATCTGGGCACGCGTCCTGCCTCTGGAACATGTTAGCTTGTTCTGCAGAAAATCACTTATCAGAATCCCAATTTTCCCTCCGTAACATGATACCTACCTGGCAGGGGGCGTGTGAAGATTAAATGAGATAATGTGGTCCAGAGGCCGTAAGAGAGAGGACATAAAAGAAAAAGGGCTTCAGAGAGATCCTTAGACCCAAACCTTGGCTCTGCCTGTCTCTCCTAAACCCGGATCCCAAGGAAAGTCCCAGAACAGCTGAGTCCACTCCTGGCTCCTAGCGGGTGGTCTCCTCTGATTCCTGAAGCTCAAGTTCTCCCTCTAGACACAGGAAACTCTAGTGTCCCCCTTACTTGGGTGGTGTTTTTTGGGTACCTTTGAGTAAATCACTCAAGTGGACCACTTTAAAAGATACTCCACTTGGGGATGGATCTTTTTAATGTAACACTCAAGACGTGAGGTTAAAACAAAAGTTAAAATGTTCAGGATACAAATTTTCATGAAGGGTCACTTTACAAAGAGTGAATATGTGATAACTTCATACATCAAAAGGCTGTAAATCAGAAAGGAATTTGATAATTATTTTATATAATTTTATAAATTCTGTAATGTATTTTTTTTTTTTTTTGAGATGGAGTCTCGCTCTGTCATCCAGCTGCAGTGCAGTGGAGTGATCTTGGCTCACTGCAACCTCCGCCTCCTGGGTTCAACTGATTCTCCTGCCTCAGCCTCCTGAGTAGCTGGGATTATAGGTGCCTGCCACTATGCTCGGGTAACTTTTTTTTAATTTTTAGTAGAGATGGAGGTTTCACCATGTTGGCCAGGCTGGTCTCAAACTCCTGACCTCAGGTGACCCACCCGTCTCAGCCTCCCAAAGTGCTGGGATTACAGGTATGAGCCACTGCGTCTGGCCTGAATTCTGTAATACATTATTAAAAACCATATAAAATGAGATTGTATGTGTACAGATGTTAATCTTAAACCCAAAGTAAATGAAGAATGCTGTCTTTTAATTGAAAATTCATACATGACCTTGAACACCAAACAGAAACTTACTATAACTGAGAAAAATGAGAGAAAATGTGAGGGACAATTGGATATGCAGTCACTATTTAATATCCCCAGGAATGCCTTTCATAGCTACTGACAGAGGGACCCCATGTTTGCAATGCTATCCAGTACTGACAGATTTCAGAGAGGAATCTGCACTCTCCACCCCTCCGAGGTGCTGGGCAGAGCAGATGCTGTGTATTACCTGAGAAGCTAAGGCTGAGAAGTTCGCACTGCTGCAAATCCTCACTCTTGGTTCTACTGGGTCCCGTGTCACCCACCAGTGTCTCCAGGAAGGCCCATCAGCAAGTCTCAGGGAACCATTTGCCCTCAAGGCTAAGGAGATATGTCCCCTTGCTGTCCCCCAATTTTCTATACAACTGCATTTGAAACCAGACTTCACAATTTTTTTTTTTTTAAAGGCTGGAAGTCAATAAACAAATTTGTTGCGACAAACCCACATGCATACAAAAAAAAAAAAAAAGCAAACCCAACATATTTCATAAGGACACAGGGAGGAGAAATGATATGCACGCTAAGTTGAAAAACATTTAAAAAATGGTGAAAAGAGTATATTAATACCCTTTTAAATGCAACAAAAATGATACTGAATGTGACCGTTTCTTAAATTCTATTCTTTTCCCTCTTTCATTTGGTTATTTCTTGAGTGCTCTGAAAGACGATACCAACGAGGCCAAGCTCCATTGGTATCTTAACAGACAACAATTTCCCCTTGAGAAATGAAAAAAAAAATTATGATTAAAAAATGGCTCTTTAACAAGCCATAGTGAAAATGTAGATTTGTTTTCCAGATTTCTTTCTCTTTTTTTTTCTGGCTGAGAGCAGGGCGTTCAGCGGCAAGACAGGAGTAATTGTGAAAGAAAGAAAAAAGAGGATGGTGATATAAATCAGCAAAGGTTAATGACCAGGATGTGAAGAGAGGGACTTGTTTACAGAAATAGCGTGCAATTTAAAATTTACAAGAGATTTAATGCCACTGCTTGGCAATCGCTAAAATCAACAGCCCAGAAAACAGTGACATTAAGAAAAATATTACAGTTATAATAATCCCCAAATAAGTCAATTAGTGTTAGGGCACGAGCTTGCGATTACTTGACCCATTTGGCTTGCACTTAAGTGAAAAAAAATTTCCCCCCATTATACCAAGATCGCTGGATTGTGACCTGCTTTGCATCGCACGTCCTATACCCCCGCCTCCCTTATGTGTGCTTGGGCTGATGGTGGTGGTTTTCCCTTGCCTGGCATCAAAATAATTCTGACCCTTGACATTTGTAATCATAAAAAAAAAGGCAATTTATAATTGTGTTGTTCAAATGAAGGTGGAGGAAAAATTCAATCTGCTATTATACAAAAGCAATGACGGCTGTCTTCGGTGAAAAAAGCAACGCAAGTCAATTTGTGAACTTTGGCACCAGACGACCTTTAGAAACACAACAAAATACTGAATTTACAAGCAATAGCAGCCCATGCAAATGGCCCGGGCCTGCTTGCCTGTGGATTAGAGCTGCAGAGAGCATTATGGAGAATGCTTCCACAAAACAAATTAAGACTGTTACTTAAATGTCACGGCACACTATTGTATTTGGCTACAGATCATTACACCTGATACTAACACTTTTAAAAACTGTAATAACTTGGGAAATATTACACTGAGAGCCCACATGTATAAAGGAAAAGAAAAAAGAGGAGAAAATAGGTTTCTGAAGTAATTTAAACATCACTACTCTACGACTGAAGGGAAAGGTCAAAATTTAAGTAAGCTGAAAGGAACATGAATGGTAAAATAAAACACACAAACAAAAAGATGAAAAGACCACAGGAATGACTCTGCAAACACAATAAGGGAGCATGCGGCTTTGGGCAAATTGCATTTCCATGCCTGTGTTGGAAAGGAAGGGGCGGGCAGGGGATGAGACGGGAAGAGGCAGGTGGAGGTGTGGGTGGGTGGAGGTGCGGAGGCGTTACCTTCGGTGTTGGTGCTGCTGCTGTATATATTTCGCAGGCTACCAACACGGTTTAGTTTCCATGCTTTGCGTTTGGCTGCATCCCGAGAGCAGAAAGGGGAGAGGGGAAAAAGAGAGAAAACAAAAAGGAAAAGAAAACAAATGAAAAGGGGAGAAAAAAAAAAAGGTCAAAGTAGCACGTGACGTTGCCTCCGAGCTGTCTGCGCGAAGCGGGTGGGTGCCATGGGGCTCCCTGGTCTGAGCCCTCTGACTCCCCCACGGTGAACAGAGGAACTCAGGAAGGGCGGAGCTGGAGCAGGGTCATCAGGTTTGCATCTAACGTCAAAGAAGTACCCACGCACAGAAGTCTACTTTGCCCTGCTGGGTTTCACACATGGCTACTCAAAACAGCACAAAAACTGGCCTCTGCGTTGAGAAATGATGACACCCTTTGAAGGAGCTATGATGCCAGTTGCCACAAGCCCTTTGATTCGACCAAGTATTAGGAGCATGTCAAATCAAGAGACCCTGGTTATGAGCAGTTCATGCCTGTGTGTTGCAGAAGGTAGGTTTTAAAACCAAGAGCTGTTAAAAGTGAAGTTGTCTTCCACAGACAGATTTTGATCCAGGCAATACCTACAGCAGCAAAACCCTAGTGCCATTCTGCTGTCCTGGAGGGAGGAGTCTATTCTCTTTGACACTTGGGGGAGTTGCGGCTTGAAATGGAGCTCCTAGGAACCAGAATAGCAAGTGCCACCTCAGGTTCTCAGGAGAAAAGACAAAACGCCAAGTCACTGACAGTGGGACGCTGGGTTCGGAAGAGAACCAATTTAACAAGGGCGCAGCAGGCCCACCACTCAGGTTGTGTTGAGTGCCTGGCTGGCTCACTGAGATGGGACCCCCACCCTCCAGAGACACATTCTCCACCCCCACCAGGCCCCTACTCTCCCAACCATCAACTCAGAAATGCTGACATCTGTGGCAGGGAAGACACTGACTTAAGGCGTTCTCTCTGCCCTTCAGGAGACATTTTATAAAAACCCAAGAGTTAAACAGGGTGGCTCAAGTCTTCAGGCAAATGCAGGGAAAGGCACGGCCCCAGGTCACAGGGCTAGAGGGCTTGGCCTGCCATGCAGGCAGGTGGAACGGAATGTTTAGTGGCGGTCACTGTCATTCACCTTGTGAAGAAGGGGTCTCACTGGACCGTCTGTCTCTCTCAACTTCCACAGGCAGGAAGAGAAACTAGCGCATGCTCCCACTGGGCTCTATGTGGCTGTTTGTTTAATGCAGGTGAGCAGCACTTATCTGGGACAGGCACGCCTTCACACTTCCAGAGGCAGGTCTTAAGCCTGCAAAGCAGGCAGCCAGGCTGGCCCTCTGGTTCCCAAGGTACGAGTTGGCCAACGGTCAGCTCCCTAATCAACCCCAACGTGTTCCTGACTTATGACAGGTTAACTCTTCTTGCCTGCTGTAGTGTTTGAGCCAAAATTCTCCATTTCGAACAGTACAGTTTAGGCTGTGGTTGTAGGTTCTGTGTGTGCACCAAGTTCTGGTGGCCAGAAAATGACCCAGGGTGATGATTAGGCCCCTGTGATGAGTTATGTTGCAGAAATGAATCTCAAGTGCTTCTAACTACACTGGATTTCTTTGTAGATACAACACAAAACATACGCGAGACACCTGAACCTTTAAGGAAGCAAATAAAATTCTGCAATAAAGCACTGTATATTTAGGATGCAAATTTTACATTATTCACAAGTAAAAACTAGCTGTGATTTAGTTGCCTCTTGATTTAAAGTGATATTAACTTGTTATAACTAAACACATTTAACAATTCCTTTGCAGCATGAAAATCAACAAATAGGCCAGGTCCTCACGTCTGTAATCCCAGCACTTTGGGAGGCTGAGGTGGGCGGATCACTTGAGGACAGAAGTTCGAGACCAGCCTGGCCAACATGGCAAAACACTGTCTCTACTAAAAATACAAAAATTAGCTGGGCATGGTGGGGCATGCCTATAATCCCAGCTACTCTGGAGGCGGAGGTTGCAGTGAGCTGAGATCGTACCACTGCACTCCAGCCTGGGCGACAGTGAGAGATTCTGTCTCAAAAGAATAATAATAATAATAATAATAATTTAGTAAGAAACAACCTCTAAACTAGCAGGCATCTGCAGTTTTACAGGATACAGGTCTACATTTAATTTTTCACAAGTGAAGACTTCTTTATGTCTATACCTTCAGGTTTCTTCACTATCTATAAGGTCCTATCCTAAGTATCTGTCTCAGGTAACTCCAAACCTAGGAAAAGGATCTTCAGGGCCGGGCGCGGTGGCTCACGCTTGTAATCCCAGCACTTTGGGAGGCCGAGGCGGGCAGATCACGAGGTCAGGAGATCGAGACCACGGTGAAACCCCGTCTCTGCTAAAAATACAAAAAATTAGCCGGGTGTGGTGGCGGGCGCCTGTAGTCCCAGCTACTCGGAGAGGCTGAGGCAGGAGAATGGCGTGAACCTGGGAGGCGGAGCTTGCAGTGAGCCGAGATCGCGCCACCAGTACAAATACCATGCATGAGGAACGAAGGAAACCAAATCTGTCACAGGTCTCAAATGTTTGCTTTAGAAATGCTTGATGGGTATGTACCAGGGGCCCCAGGCATAATGATGCAGAATTAGGCACGGGCTTAATTTTTAACTGCTGCAGCTCTGGTGTCTGGGACAGTATTTCGCAAGTTCCAGAAAGAGGTAGCCAGGAGGAGGCTGCACTCCTCAGAGTACAACTTACCTCTTTCGGCAACATTTACACATAAATAGGCAGAATGGAGGCTGGGCACCCCTTGGGAGGGGAGGGATGCCGGAGTGCAGGAAGCCTCTTTCCTCACCCGCTTTATGCCTTGCATTTTTCACACTCCACTCTCCCATTACCACAGGATGTATAAGCAGGAAGTGAACTTGCAGCCTGGCTTTCTATTAACCTATTGATGAAATAATCCATTTTAATGTGCAAAATGTCGTGCCTGTTTCTTCCCCTTAAACAAATGGACGTTTTCTGGCTGATACCAAGGTCGTGATACGTGCATTGGTCTCTGGGGGCATTGATTGCTCTAAGTTCCCTTGTTTAGAAGCTTCTCAACGAGAAAATACAATCCTATTATCATCAATAACACTTCGGGTTATGTCGGATGCTGCTGCCTGCAATCACTTCCAGGGGCTACGGAGACACTGTGCCAAATGGAACCAGGAGGCTCCGAGCTGATGTTTGGTGCCACCCGGCCACTGCCCACCACTGGCAGCCTCCCTCTGGTCTCAGGCCTTTGGAATAAAAGGTGATTCTCGGGGACTTCAGGGGGACTAGCAATAGACTAAACTTTCCGGGTCTTTATTTTAATTAAAATTTTTAGTAAAATTCCTGTTCTACTTTCAGGAATACAGTTTCTTCTTCTTAAACACAGGCTAACTTATTTTGATTTTGTTACTAATGTTATTTCTCACAAAACCTATTATTCTACTATCAAAATTTCACCTGTTATTGAACAAAAAGGCAGCAGGGTGTGAGCACTCTGTTAGTGTTTTCCATTCTGCTATTTTGCTTGCTACATAAGCAAAAGTCTCTTTCATAAACAGAGTTTCACAATGTCTCCCATAGCTATGTAAGCGGCAGGATGTCTCAGCACTGTCTTACATGTTTAAAAACACATACGCAAATCTCAATAAACATGAAATCCCACAAGTACAATTTCAGATGTGGTACAAACTGACTGTCAGCTCCAGTGTAGACAGCGAGATTGATCTCTTCTCACTTCAGTCTGCAAATTAAATGGAACTTTCTGAGCTCTAATCTGGGTAGCAGAACAGTCAGTGGGCCTGGGGAGAGAATGCCACTCGTGGGAGGACAGCACTGTCCCCTCAATGGTGCCAAAATGTGAACCGTGAACTCAGGTGAAACACAAGGGTGCTATACGTGGGTATCACAGCAAGAGGTAAAACAAGGGAATCACCACCAACTGCTGGGAATTTAAAACACACATGGAAAACTCATCATCATGCTGGCTGGAATGTATTTTTTTTTTATTTTTTATTTTTATTTTTTTTGAGACGGAGTCTTGCGCTGTTGCCCAGGCTGGAGTGCAATGGCGCGATCTCGGCTCACTGGAAGCTCCGCCTCCCGGGTTCACACCATTCTTCTGCCTCAGCCTCGGGAGTAGCTGGGACCATGGGTGCCCGCCACCACGCCCGGCTAATTTTTTGTAGTTTTTTAGTGTATTTTCTAAGGATTAAAAGGATCAAAACTTTGAAAAACTCAGGTTAAGACAATGCAGAGAGATTCACTCCCAAACTCTAAGACAAAATGTTTCTTTACCCTTGTGTGATATAACAATGGTATTAATTTTCCTGAAAATACACACAGAGCCCTCCTGTTGAGGAACACCGGGAGGCGTTAGTAAACTGAATTCATAAGGCGGTCTTTGAATTACAAAGAGAGATCACTGTGGCACCTTCTGGTACCATAATCCTAACGTGGACAAAGTGTGATGTCTACACTGGTTATATATGTCCTTTCTACGTCTTCAGGTTGGCAGATGGGATGGGTATCACTCCACTCGTGAGGGTCTCACGCGGTGCACACCAGAGTGATGCATTTAAAGAAGAAAGCGTGATAGAAACTTTAATTCACAGAACATTTCTTAAGGCATCTGATAGTTACAAACAGCAAATCTTGTGTCGGGATGACCAAACGAGGCCTGGCATAATACACTCAGCTCCTCGTAATTACTAGCAGACAGTTGCGATCTTTTCAAAGACAGAAGGGGAAAGTGCGCAGCTTACTACGTCTTTCTACTAAGTGAGAGTAGCTGGAATCATTTAGCGTTAACAGCTGCCAATGCTTACACCTCTCCATATTTTTAGAATCTACAGCTTGTCATCTGGGTTCCTGCAACGTGAGGGACTTCGATTTTTATTTTGAAATAAAATATGTTAATTTGTTTCTCTAAAAGGTTTTTTTTTTTTTTTTTTTTACTAACACATGTGAATGTCTGAAAACTTATCACTGAGTCTTAAACTTAACTGAAAACTTAAAACTGAGACTCTTTTGACTGGCTCTTTATAAGCAGAATAAAAATACTCTTTAGTCTGCTGGCATGCTCAAACGAGCAGGGTTTTATTCCAAACTCTTCCTCCATCATTGTACCAGGAAACCACAGGCTTATTGATGTCACCTCTGGTCTCCTCCTGACAGCACTCTTTGTTGATCAGATAAACATTCCTCAGATAGCTGATTAAAAAATGATGCAGCGCCGAGGCTGTGTGTCCAAGGCGCGTCAGCCATGTTGGCCGTCCAAGTGTGCATGAATTACCTCCTGGCGTGAACTGAGCAGGGCCGGCTAAATGAGGCACGCTGCAGCCCTCAGAATCAATTATGAGAACTAATAGGATCTTTTTACCTCCACGGAGGAAGGGGCTGGGTTGAAGAGGTGTGCCACTCATTTCTAACAATGTCTTGTCTCCGAATGAGACAAACAGCCCTCTCTATTCATACAAGGGAGCATAAATTTGTACCTCTAAGAAAAGTCAAATGATCACCTTGTCAGACAGCACTACTCTCTGTCCACATCAGACATGTATTAATTTATTTTAAAAGACGCTATCAGTATAAATGCCAGTGCTGCAGAGGGGAGCGTCTCTGCTCCTTGGAGTGTTTCAGGCTGACTGCGGCACCAGGATCCTTTACACAAAGATCATCCCCCAGGAACCTCGGCAGGTGTGAGCGGATTCTGCTGTGGTTTTGTGTCACTTGCAGTTTAGTGCGCCCGGTATCCCGTGATCTTTTGTCCGTGGCGATTTCATTGTGAGGTTAGAGATTGGGGATTTCTTTTGTGCTGGCCATTTGAACGTTCATTTGCTCAACAAGACGGTGTAAATGTTCTGTTCTCTTATAAAAAGGCAGTGGATTTCTTTTTTTCATAAGATGCAACCCAGAAGATTCTTCCACTATGTGAACTCACTACTTTAGCTGTGAAGGGGCTTGACATGATGGCCGCTTCCTAGTGGAGACCTCACAGAGAAGGAGTCATGTTGAAACATCAGTTCAAAGGGCCTTTGAAGGGATTAAACAAAACCCGAGGCCAAGCAAATATATAGGACACATGTTCAGGAAGGAAAATAACTTTGCCGTGATCAGTTTCTGGCAAGGCCAACAGTCTTCGTAATTTGGAGCCACAAAACACAGAAGATAAAACACCTAACTAAGTAAAACTCATGAAATAAAAGTCATCAATCTCCAGTTACGGAATTTTAATCTGGTTTCCAATAATCACAATGGGTTTTTCTTTACAGCAAATACGAGTTTCACATTGGTGGCTTCTTTCAACCTCTTACTCTGTGAAAACTGCCAAGGGCTTCTGCATAGTGGGCTAATGTAGGTGCACACGGGAAATACCATCAACCCAGGAAAATAAAAACGAAGCAAGACCTCCAGGATATGCAATAAAACCAGAAGTTCCAATTAGGTAGAGAGTTGGTTTTCCCTTTGGCCTAGAAACACGCAGAAGTGGAGATCAAGGGTACAGGTGCACCCCAAATCCACTGGGTATTTCAGTACAACACCAAGAGTGTAAGTTTTCACAGGGAGTGAAAAGAAGTGAATTGAAGTAGACTATATCTTCATGATAAATTTCTAATGTAGACTTTTTGTTTTGCACATTGTCAGATAAACAGGAGAAATGCATCAGTGAAAAACAGAAACTTCTCTCCCTGTTTTCACGGAGTGCCTGTTCATTTTGCAAAGGAAAGACTTTTTTGGAGGATGGCTTGTCAGAGAACTGACACTGAGGCTCCATGGCTCCCGGGCTTCCCCTACTTCTGGGTATATGACAACAGCATGAGAACAGAAACCGACGAGGCCTTGGGTGTGGTTGGGCCCCAGCCAGCATCATGAGGCATCCCCTGCCTGGAAAATAACTTTACCGTGATCAGTTTTATTTTCTAGGTCTAGTTATTCGGCTGCGCGGTGTTATATGCACTCCAATCATAACATACGTTAGGACTGAATACTTGGCAACCAAAATTGAAAACACGCACACAGCAAACCAAATTCTTACTTAGAAAAAAATGAGGTTCAAATTAGTTTTTCAAAACCAAATGACATGTGGAGTAAAATGCACCTCCTTCTTGTGAGATTTGTTCAGTGGTGGTCACACAATTGTGTGTGTTGAGCAGCGGTGGTGCCTGGGAGCAGCCGCAGGTCCCCTGACTTCTGCCCCTTCTCACATCCCCTCTCCAAGGACTGGCTCGCTGCTCTGTGAAGCGGATAGCAGGCTGGGGGCCGGTGACGCCGAGAGGGGAAGGCTGGTGAGGAGGGGCCACCTTAACCCTCCTGAGACAGAAATGAGTCATAATGGGAAACATTCATCTCTTTTTTTCCCTCATCCCTTTCTTCTTTTTAATCTCCTCTAACAGAATATATTGCAGGTCTTTTGGTTCTTTTTTTTTTTTCTTAAACACAAAATCTTTTTCAAAAATTCCAAAAAAATTGTTTTTTAATAAAACTCCAAATTGTGTTATCATATTTCAAAGGCAATGGCCAGTTGAAGCAACTAATCAAAGGTATAATTATGTAATGACTGCTGCTTGTGCTCTCACGCAGGGCCGTAATTGAGGGGCTGTGATCGCTGGACCACCAGCCTCCACAATGGCAAACAACCACCCTTCTTGAAGTATTTGATCTGCCATCTTTGTAGTTGAGTTCTGACAACTACAGCGGCTGAAATGATACACTTCAGGGTTATCCAGTCAATCATGTCCCTCTTATATGTAAGCCACCTGAACTGAAGACTGGTGAAAATATCTACTAGAGATAATTTTAGCTTTTCCATTTAAGGACTTCTCCGGAAATTCCCAGAAGTATCCTGACGTGTGGCTTGAGAAATCACCAAAACCATAAGATAATGGCATTTATTCAGTCAATCAAGTATTAATACAAAGATCAGAGTGGAAAAGTAAAAGAAGAATTCCCAACTTTGGGCTCTTCTTGCTATTATGGAAATACCTTCCTTTAAACACTCACAGATTTCCTCCCATAAAACTACTTTGACTGTAACTTCACAACTTTTTAGCACACTCTTTGGTTACTGTGAATGAATAAACAGGTCATTATTAATCTGGGAGGGCCTGAAAAAGCACTGCAGGGCTAACACAACAACGGAATAGAAAATGTCTCATTTCTTTCATTTAAAATTAAATACATCAACTTCCTTCAGGTTTCAGCAACAACTCACTGGAAGACTAATATTATGGCAGAAGCAAAGTTAATTTTATGTTAGTTTAATATTAAGAATAAGCCATAGCTAATCTACCTTTTCCATTTTTCCTTTAAAGGTCTTATCCGTACACACACACAACTATCACACTGTAAGCATAACTCCAATAGAGACCTGTACTACTTTTTAATGTAAACTATTACGTTTCCATAGTTTTCCAACCTGTCCCTTATAACGGTTGCATCATGGAGGTAGTATAACATAGTTGTAGCCACTCCCTATGTTAAAACACTTAAGTTATTTCCAATTTTATGCCAGTAAGAATATGAAATCTGTTAAATATAGATACAGATGGTTACATATAGAAATATTTGTAGATATATATGCATATGCAGGTTAGTATACACACATTTCGTTCTTTAATCTGTTGGCCAAGAGAACCAAGAAGTGGCACCCCAGAAGCAATGAGCACGCCTAGCTCCAAGACACTGGTTTCTAATACCCTTCTCCAGTAAAAGGAACCAGAGCTCTTTGGGAAACAGCCGATTCTAAGATTGTGGCAGGAAAGATACAAAATGCACCTTGTACTGATAGAAAGGAAGGAAAGTGCTCAAACAAAAGAAAACCCACAGAGATGGGGTGTAGGGCAAAGGGTGCAGGAGCAGCCAAAAGAGCCCCCAGGAGCCACAGGTGGAATAATCTGAGCCACAGCAGTATTGGATAGCAGCCTAGAATATAAAATAAATAACCACAAGTCCGTATGAATACAAATAGACAATTGAATATATTCATAAATGGGGGAGAGAGACAAATCTCCCCTGCAAAAGAATTCTAAATAATTTACATAGACACCCCGCCCTCAAGGACAGGGGGTCTAACACCTGACTCCTTAAGTGCACAGTGACTTCCTTCCAAAAGTTCAGTATCGGCTGGGGAGGGGCACAATGACTTTACAGCAGAAAAACTTGACAGACGCTACCTCAAGTCAAAGGATCAAGGTCAACATCAGCAGCCATAAATAAAGTTGATGGTATATACCCTTGACAGGATAGGATGGAAATAGCACTTCACTCTGTGGTCTTTCTCCACAAAACTCGTAACTCAAGACGAATCCTGAGAAAAGCACTGCACAAATTCCAGTAGAGGGACTCCTATCATACACCTGGCCCAGCATGCCTCAAGACCTTCAAGGTCATCAAAGACAAGAAAAGTCTGAGAAAATGTCCCAGCCAAGAGAAGGCTAAGGAGATGTGACAACAGAATAGAATTTGGATCCTGGAACAGAGACAGGGCATGAGGTTAAAGCTAAAGAGATGCAAATAAAGTGTGGACTTTAATAAAAACGTATCAATATTGACTCATTAACTGCAAGAAATGTACCATACTAATAATGAAAGAGGTAAATTAACAGGGGAGAGGGTGGGCATGGTGTCTCATACCTGTAATCCCAGCACTTTGGGAGGCTGAGGTGGGCGGATCATTTGAGGTCAGGAGTTTGAGACCAGCCTGGCCAACATGGTGAAACACCATTTCTACCAAACATAAAAAAATTAGCCAGTGGCACACTCCTGTAGTCCCAGCTATTTGGGAGGCTGAGGGACGAGAATCGCTTGGGTCTGGGAGGCGGAGGTTGCAAGAGCCAAGACTGCGCCATTGCACTCCAGCCTGGGTGACAGAGTGAGACCCTGTCACAAAAACAAACAAACAAACAAAAACCAACACACACACCCACACAAAACAGGGGAAACGTGTCAGGGGGAAGTGGTGGGAAGCCTATGGGAATAACCTATAACATCTCCTCAATTTTTCTAAAAGTCTAAAGCTTTCCTAGAAAACAGTCTATCAAATACACTCTAATAAGCATCTTGAACAGGAATATTAGTTTTTCTTCCATTCATTTTAGTTGTTTCCATAGAATAAAATGCCAAGAGTAACATTGACAAATTAAAGGCTAGAAGTATTTGATAGCTTGGAGTACCTACAGAGAAAACTATTATCTTGTCACAATGTATCATTTCTTCTCCTAAATTTTACAAATTAATGACAATTTGAAATCTTACTGTGGCACACACACTATATGTCACATTTGCTACTAAACTGCTTAACAACTTGAAAGCCTGCCCCAACCGGCATTCAGTTGTGACTTAAAGAAATACTATTGAATTTATGATTGTGAAGATGGCTTTCAAAGTATGTTTGCTAACTAATATTCTTTGGAGGCAATAATTTACCAATGCCAGTTCTTCTGGATGCTGTGCTGTCTCCTTGTATTTTATTTGGAATTGTGGGAGGAGGGTATAGCCTCCTGCTGCTCTTTGGGGTAGACCAGCTGTTTCCACACAGATGCAGAACACTGCTTGAAATTATTATTTTTGCTTTTAACAGATTACAACGTATGCTTGAACCATGTTCCAGCAAATTTTCAGGATTAGCTTTTAATGATCAGAAATGAGCTTTGGCCCACTGGGAAAAAAAGTTTGTGCTTATGTTGAATGTGGATCCCAGTTTCTAATCAGCACACTAAAATCATCTTTTTAATAACAATGACAAAGTTCGGTAAAGCTGGAGACTTGGGTCACGCTAAGCTGGCTTTGTGAAATTCACCGAGGCACATCTGTGGTCACTGATCTCCCCTGGGAAGGTCTGAACTCAGGAATGGTCTCAAGACTCCCAACTGCTATAGTCAGGAGACAAAATGAGCATCTTTCCTGAGACAGGAAAAACAGTGACAAAGTTACACAGGAGGAGGGTTTGCAGTCACCCAGGCATCCAGAATACACTGTTCTAAATAGTAATATTTGGGGCACAAGATATGAGGTGCCCATTGGCTATTTTCACCAAAGCTCATTGCACCTGTAAAAGCCCTAAGGGAGTTGCCAGAAAAAGGAATATACTAAACCACCCATTCCACAGAGCCACGGAGTCCAGGGGCTGTTTTACGCATCAATCTATACCACGTATTTATTATTTAGGGATTTTCTCATATTCTTTCATTTTAAATTCTTTGGAAAAAAGTTACATATTTACAGATAGTGTAGGACGTGCAAACTTCCAGAAAAAAAAAAGTGGTAGGACAGCAGTGACCCCTCCACAGTGACCTGCACACAGGCTGTGTCAGGTTTCAGTGGGGTTATTGACTGAATTTGATCAGTGTGGAAGTGCCCACCAGGCCCTCCTCTCAGCACTGCCAGGTGCATGGCCAGAGAAAGAACAGGTGCAAATCCGAGGGAGAGTGTGGGGTGGAGGCAGTTCGGATGTGGGACTTAAGGTCACCCCATGCGGGCAGCAGCGGCGCAGGGGGGCTGCGGGTGACTCTGGGCTCTGGGCCATGGGTCCCTTGTCTGTGCTCAAAGTCCAACTCCATCCCAGCGTGGCCATGAGGAGGACATGCGACCACACACAGAGGGGGGTAAAATCTTGGTGCCGTGGTGTGGGCCAGCATCCTCCCCTGCTGTGTGAGGTCAAGGCCCTCCAAAGGACAAAGACCCATGAAACGAAAGCATCCTGGGCTGGACGTGGTGGCTCACTCTTTTAATCCTGGCACTTTGGGAGGCTGAGGCAGGCAGATCACCTGAGACCAGGAGTTTGAGACCAGCCTGGGCAACACGGCAAAACCCCGTCTCTACTAAAAATACAAAAATTAGCTGGGCATGGTGGCGTGTGCCTATAATCCCAGCTACTTGGGGGGTTGAGGCACATGAACTGCTTGAACCTGGGAGGCAGAGGCTGCAGTAAGAGCTGAGATCGTGCCATTGCACTCCAGCCTGGGCAACAGAGTAAGACTCTGTCGGCACACAGTGGGCGAATATGTGAATAATTTTCTAACTGATTCTGTGTTAGTTCTGTGGTTCCTGAGTCTTCTTTTTCTCGGTGAGCAAAACAAAAGAAGAGCTGGGTGCAGAGCAGGTGTCTCACGGCTGTGCCTGGAACCCAGTGACCCCGGTCCTCTCGTTCACACACAAACTTCACCTTAGGAGGCTTGGTCATTTTTCAAACCACACTTAACTTGAGCACATACTGAATTTGACGCAAGAAATATCATATAAAATATTTATAGAAATCTAATAACGAATTAGACTTCTGAAACTTTTGGTAAAATTCAATACTTATATGAAATCTCACTTTTCAGGGGGACTCTCACAGTCCTGCCCATCTCTGTGTCCCCCCTTTAAATGTTTAAGTGTCCTGTATTCATCCAGGAGGGACAAGAAGACGCAGAGTTCCACTCTCAAAGGCCAAAGACTGCCAGTGAACAGGAACGCATGAAGTAATTCTTTCCAAGGCCTTCTATAAGGGCAGCCAGTGACCCCCCCCCATGAGAGGGAGTGACATTACTTGTTAACGTATTTGTTTCATGTTTCTTCTGTCAGAAAATCAGGATTCGCTTATGAAAACACACAGTCTCTCCCCTACTCACACATGTGCACATGTGTGTGCACGGATGCATGGAAGAGAGTGAGGATGGGAAAGGGGATGAGGGAAGAAGGAAAGTCATTTGCAGACTGTCCAGCTGGGGATGACATCCGAGCTCTGAGACACTGGCTGTTCCAGGATGGGACCAGCAGCCTCCTGGGCTCAGGCTGGGTGCGTGGGTCATGCTGTGTTTGTCTGTTTATTCTCAGAGCCCAGTACGTGCCTACCACACATGTTCTGAACGAGTTTGCTGAATGAATGACTCAGTAACAAATGGACCCTTGGTAGCATTGCTTGTGCAGGGAAGCCAGCTCTTCCTGGCATGTCGCTTGAGAAACTCTCTGTTCTCACCCATGGCCCTGTCAACACAGACGTCCCAAGTCTGGCTGTTTCTCATGGAGTCCTCACCCAGTCCAGGACCAGCCATGGAAGCATGGGCTAAATGTGCAACGCAAGCTTCCAATCAGGCAGAGATGTCCACAGGAGCAAAGCGTGAGTGCTTCAGAATGTATTTGCAGCGACGTTCAGGGCAGTATTATTGGTAACTGTTAAAAAACAGCTGGGGCAATTTCAATGCCCAACGAGACAGGCTGGCATAACCTGTTAGAGACCACGCATTCCACGCAGTGCCCTGAGGCCTTTCAAACAGCTTGTGGAAGAACTCGAGACCCACGGAGTGTTAAATTACAAAAGTAAAATTCCAGAATATACATGGTATGATCTAATTTATACAGAAACAAAACAAAAGGTGAAATCCCCATCCCTCCAGGATGTGACATTCTACCGCTCTCGGCCTCCTGGTCTCCCAGCCTGGCCTCTGTGTCCCCTCACTTCCCATACTAACTCTGTCAGCAAGTTCTGCCAGCTCTGCTTGCAAGCCACGGTCTGCGTCTCTCCTCCTGTGGCGCCGATGCCCGGGGAAGCCACCGTCACCACTGCCTACTTCAGCCCCTGCAGCCCACTCTGCCCAGCCACCAGAGGGGAATTTTCAATGTTAACGGGCTCACGTTAGTAGCCACACACCTTCCCCGGCTCCCTACTGTGCAGAGGACACAGAGACTGGGTGGGGGGCACTAGCGGCCTGCACCTGCCACAATGCACTGCACGCTGGGTGGCGTGAAACCACAAAAGTGTGTTTCCTCTGGGTTCCTCGGAGGCCTGAAGGCCGTGCCAATGCTCCCCATGAAGGCGCCCCGGAGGACATGTCCCTTTCCTTTCTCTTGGTTTCTGATGGTGGCGTTTATCTCAGCATTCCCTGCCCCACAGCCACGCTGCCCCAGCCGCCGCCCGAGTCTCCACACGGTGCTTCCTGTGTGTCCGTCTCACCTCTGAGGGTCCATCCCCTCCCCTCCTGTATGGCTAATGACATCTGCCATGACCCTAGTTCCATATAAGGCCACATTCTGAGGTACTGGGGGTTAGGACTTCAACCCATCTCTTTCTGGAGGTCACAATTCAGCCCACGACAGATGGATGACAGTCCTTTGTGGCATGGACTCTCACCCTCCTCACTCTACGTGGAGTCTGCCTCCCTCGCTTGGCCCCGGTTCCTTCCACACAGGCCCTTTCTCATCAGCCACTCTCTGTGCCTGGAGGACCCTCCTCACAGATGAGCACAAGCGAGGCTCCTTCTTGCTGTCACGGGTCAACTTCTCCGCCCTCCTTAGTGGCCCTCACTGCAAACACAATCTCTAGTACCTGCCTCGCCACACCATCAGGGCTGATCGCCTCAGGCACGTGCCACTATCTGAAATCACCTGTGTTTTATTCTTCATTGTGCGCCTCCCTGCAGGGAAGTGAGTGCCAATGAAGTCCATGCCCAGCCTGCTCAAGTCAGGCTCGGGCTGGTGTTCGCCCAGCCTCCGCACAGAGCAGGCGTGCCATGGCCTTCCAGGAACAGGCTCGGGGAGTGTGAGAGGCACACCCCACCATCGAAGCTCAGGGTGGGGGACTGGACTAGAGGATGGGGATGCAGTACCACTGTCTCTAAACAACTGTTTATTATTTGAGCTGTCATGCATAGTGATTTTTGTACAGAAAGTCCTCAATGCCATCGACAGGTTCTTGGAAATGTGTGACTTTAAGCAAAACTGTGTACAGCAGGTCCTCAAATAATTTGTTTCCTTCCAAGTTGTTTCGTTATGACGCTGACGAGGAAACAAACTGGCTTCATTATAAGTCCTTTTGCTTCAAGTGGAAGTTTTAAGAACCTACTGATGAATAACGTTGAGTGAGGACTTAGTGTAATTGGAAAGACAAAAATAAGAACGTAATATGCAGCTCTCCAGTGATGCTGAGACAAAAGCTGGCCGGCAGGGGTGTGTGTCCTCCCGATGGAAGCTGCATGCTTATGGCTACTAACAAACAAATCTTCGAGGACGCCTGCACGTGAGGACACTGGTCTAGAAGCTGGCCTTCACGCATTCTTTCTGACAATCATTAGAAGCAGGATCAATGGTCTATGAGACTATTCGGAACTCATGACTATTAAACTACATTCTTGGTGTAGCAGATTTGTTTTGGGCACACATCAGGAGCACCCAAAAATGTAAAAATTGTGACTTACAAGTTTAATGAATGGAAGTCAGAAGACTGCCCCGCTTTACACAGCTCAGACCTGACCCCCAACATTCAAGGAAGCCTCAAGATACAGGTTCCTCATCTCCTGCTCCCATCAACATCATAATCAGCATCATCACCACCATACCATATTGGTCATCACACTGCCATCGTCGCCATTACCACTATCACCACCACCACCACCACCACCTCCTCTCACCATCGTCACCACAGTCACTACCACCATTGTCACCACCACCACCACCACCACCTCTCACCATCATCACCACCATACCATAGTGGTCATCACGCTGCCATCATCGCCATTACCACTATCATTATCACCACCACCACCACCATTATCACCACCACCACCACCTCTCACCATCGTCACCACAATCACTACCACCATTGTCACCACCACTATAACCTCTCAGCATCATCACCACCATACCATATTGGTCATCACACTGTCATCATCACCTTCACCACTATCATCATCACCACCACCACCTCTCACCATCGTCACCACAATCACTATCATCGTCACCACCACCACCACAACCTCTCACCATCATCACCATACCATATTGGTCACCATCATCATTATCATTCTTGCCATCACCACTACCACCACCACCATTAATTCTTACCTCTGTCACCACCACCATTAATTCTCACCTCTGTCACCACAATCACCACCACTGCCCCTGTCACCACCAGCCCTATAGCCTCTCACCATCATCACCACCATACCATCTTGATCATCACACTATCATCGTCATTGCCGTCACCACTACCACCACCACTACCACCACCACCAACTCTCACCATGGGTCACCACACCCACAACCACCACCACCACCAACTCTCACCAATGTCACCACAATCATTACCACCACTGTCACAACCACCTTCATAACCTCTCACCACTGTACCATATTAATAATCATCATACCATATTAATAATCATACCATCGCCATCATCATCACCACTATCATCATCACTGCTACCACTACCACCATCGTCGTCACCACCACCACCTCTCACCATCATCACTGTCGCCATCCCTAACTTTTGCTGAGCCAGGTACCATGCTGAGCACTTACCATAGATTTATGTTTAGAAAGTTGGCCTTAAGGCATTATTTTATCTCATTCCATTTTCCCAGCCTTTCCATGAGTGAAGTACTATTCTATCTCCATTCCAGAGGTGTAAGAACCAGGCTGAAGCCCCACAGCTTTCAGGGGTAAGGTAGGGGCTCAGTGAGAGGGACTCCAGAGCCTGCTGGCTCACCTCCAAGGCTTCCATCTTCTCACTCCTATTCCTGGAGTCAAGGAAACCTGACACGAGATGCCCCAGGTGATCTTTAGCTCTTTCTCCTAGATTTCTCCCCTAGGTGGTAACTGAGCAGAGCTTCCTAAACACTAATACAAAATGTTTTCCTCCCATCTGCAATAAAATTAGAACAAGAGGCGCTGAGCAGCGCCAGGGTAAGTCAGTTAATTGTACCTCGGCCAGAGCTTACACTTGCTCTCTCCTGTCGGCGCTTACACAGTCTTCTTCTAGGAAACGATGGTGGCAGTCCACGGTGGTTTTTGTTTTAAACATCCTTGCTTGGCAAAACTCAAAGTTGGTCAATCTTATGTTAGTCTCTCAACTTACTGACATGATTTTGTTAATCACTGAAATTAAAAATGCCTGGGGTCCACTTTCAGAGTAAAACAGCAGGCAACAGTGAGCTAACTGCATCCAAACTGTGGGCCCTTCATGTGTAACACCAGCCTCCGAGACCCTGAAATGCTACGTGGAAGATGACCGTGGCTCGCGGTTTCAAAGAATACCCCATCAACAAATGCATTGGGAGGTCCTCTTAAAAATACAATCCCCACAGAAGGGACTGAGCTACTATACAATTAGAAGGGCAGACCAGAACCTTCCATTTGAATGGGCTTCAGATTTTTTAGCTAGAAAAGAAAAAGGTTTTACTGGTTCTTCTGGAGACGGACTGCGCTGGGGAGCTGGGGTGGCTGAGAAGCTCTCAAAACCGCTTCTTAAACAATAAACCAAAAGCTTTCACAAGGTTCAACATAAGCAGTCCCCACATATACAGTGGGCAGTTGCCACACAGGCAGCGTACATGCTGCAGGCATGGAAGGCACAAGACAGGGCTCCAGGCCTCACAAAAATGTATGGCCATGCTACAAAAATACCAAACAGTAACCTTAAGGTAGTAAGAAAGGTGCTGGAGAGCATTAGAAATGCAATTTAGAACGACGTCTTAAATTATGAGTTATACTATATTTTAAAAGATCTTCATTAGGCCGAGCGCAGTGGCTCATGCCTGTAATCCCAACACTTTGGGAGGCTGAGGCGGGCGGATCACCTGAGGTCAGGAGTTCGAGACCAGCCTGACCAACATGGGGAAACCCCGTCTCTACTAAAAATACAAAATTAGCTAGGTGTGGTGGCGCATGCCTGTAATCCCAGCTGCTTGGGAGGCTGAGTCAGGAGAATCACTTGAACCCGGGAGGCAGAAGCTGCAGTGAGCCGAGACTGCGCCGTGGCACTCCAGCCTGGGCAACAAGAGTGAAACTCCGTAACAACAACAAAAAAGATCTTCATTAAAGGCAATATGCATGTATCTATGTATCACACACACTCCTGTCTTCATTATGGGTAAAGCCAGAACACTGGTAGAATATATTAAATAGGTCTCAATGATACATTCAGTGATTTTTTCTTCTCCTACACTTAGCTAGTGGTGGAATTATTTTTTCTGATAAATTAGACTTGAGTGAAAAAATGAAAAAAAATTGGCGAGGATTAATCTCTTTCAGTGGTTCCCAATTTTTAAAAAATATGCAGGCGTCTTTTGATGAGCACGATTTGGCAACATTCTAAAATGACTTTGTTTTCCATTAACCACAATTTCAGTATATGGTTACTTCTGTCTACACAAACCTACACACTGATTCCAGGCCCTTGGCATCTCCAGAGGTCTGTTCCTGCAGGCTGGGAGCTGTGCTGCATCCTCTCTCCTTACTCGAGATGAGCTGGGCTCGATGGTGAACAGAAGGTCCCCAGTGGGCAGCTGGCTGGCAGGGCTTGGTTCTACCGCCAGGTCATGCTGATGTCAGGGCTTGGGTGCAGGTAGGAATAACACCATTTCTCTAACCAAGATGATTGGCATTTAAATTAAAAGGCAAGAATATTTTCATAAAAGGATCAGCAGGTGGTAATAGAATAATGCCCACGTGTTTACTATTCTTATAACTACAGTAGAAATTAACTATGTGTCAAAGCTTAAGTTCAAAAAATCAGAAGACACCTGTCAGATATGAATCTCTAATCGGCCAAAGGGCAGTGGGAGGCGAGTCTGGCCTAATTTCTGCTGGAGAGGTGGGCAGTGGACGGGTTTCCACCCGGGTGCAGGTATCAAGTGGGTGCCCTGCTGGCAGAAGCTTTGAGTTGTTAACTACAGATAACTAAATGAAAATGGCCGCTACTAATCGCTTATTGAATAATGAAACTGACACAACTGATAAAAGGTTTCAATCTTGAGAAAAATGATTTATTGTATCTCAGTTTACTGGCACTGCTATTTGTGTGACAAACGGTTGGCAAGCTTCCAGTTAATCTCTGTACCCCTCCAAGCCCACGTGGCAGCCTGGGCTCATACATCCAAATCAGGAACAGCTACTAACACCACACGGAGGCTGTGAGGGCTGAAAACTGGTCTTTTATCGAGGCTGACCTCCAAATCCATTGCACAATGACCTCCAAACCCATTTTTGGCAATGGGTGAGGGAAAGTGAGGGAGAGAAGAGCTAGAGGCAAGAAAGAAAGGAATACTACCACACCATCATCCCCACCATCACGACACTCAGGCCACAGCTTGCAGTGATGCATCGAGAGTATGGTTCCGAGACAGAGAGATGGAATCATCAATAGGACCAAAGCATCAATGGCTTCTGATGAGGTCTGTGCAGCTTTCTTGATGGCAGAATCGGACCCGCAGTGTCAAGCTGCCCTGCTAAGGTTGTCTGCCACACATCGGTGCGGGGCTGCTGTGCACGGTGAATGTGCCTTCCATTTATGATGCACAGAGGGTCTTTCTTCTTTAAGTAGAATTTTTTCTTTCTTTTGTTTGTTTTTTGAGTCACAGTCTTGCCCTGTCGCTGAGGCTTAATTAAGTGCAGTGGCACCATCTAGGCTCACTGCAAACTCGGCCTCTCAGGCCTCAGCAATCCTCTCAAGCAATCCTCCTGCCTCAGCCTCCCGAGGAGCTGGGATTATAGGTGTGCACCACCAAGCCTGGCTAATTTTTGTATTTTTAGTAGAAACAGGTTTCACCATGTTGGCCAGGCTGGTCTCGAACTCCTGACCTCAAGTGATCTGCCCACCTTGGCTTCCCAAAGTGTTGGGATTACAGGCATGAGCCACTGGGCTTAGCCTTTTCTTTTGTTTTTCACTATGGGAGGGTGGTGGGCATGACAGCTTTAAGTAAATTAAATGTTTTATTTATAAGCTATACTCCAAATAACATACTTACTACTGTCATACAGAGTAAGATACTGTTGTATCTTACTCTGTTTTTTTTTTTTTTTTTTTTTTTTTGAGACAGAGTCTTGCACTGTCTCCCTGGTTGGCGTGCAAGGGAGCGATCTCGGCTCACTGCAACCTCTGCCTCCCGGGTTCAAGCGATTCTCTTGCCTCAGCCTCCCAAGCAGCTGAGATTACAGGCGCCTACCACCATGCTTGGCTAATGTTTTTGTATTTTTAGTAGAGATGGGGTTTCACTATGTTGGCCAGGCTGGTCTCAAACTCCTGACCTCGTGATCCACCCGTCTCGGCCTCCCAAAGTGCTAGGATTACAGGCGTGAGCCATTGGGCCCGGCCTATTCTAATTTTAGTCAAAAAAAAAAAAAAAAAAGAAATTCATCATGCTCTTCCCCTGAGAAGTTTGTGTAACGTGGAAATCTAAACAACTTTGCACTTTGAGCTGAGCTCTCCACTGCTGCCCGCTCACTGTATCATCGGGTAACCGCAGGGCGTTGGTAAAGTCGGGACTGAATAAGATAATTCAGGGAGTGCAATTAGGAAACAGTTCAGTAGAAAGTAACCTCTCAGTGTGTCCCCACTATGATGATGACGGTAATGACCTACTTCTCAACTTTCAAACCAGAAAGAAACGACCCCTTGTTAACGCTGTCCTATCAACAGGTAACTCCAAGAAACACAGAAGTATGAGCACTAAAAAAGTTGTTACATGAGAAGAAATGAATTTTGAAGTGTGTGTTATAAACTATGTTATCTTCATCAACTATTGCACAGCATGAAAATGACAGGGAACACCCCTAAATGGAACCAGCTTTCAGGAGGGCATAAAAGCACAGACATGGAGAAATGCTAAATATGACGGGTTTCAACAGAAATGGATGTAGGCACTCTAAGATGAAGGTGCCTTGCTAGAATGAGAGTATGAAACAACAAGACTGTTAAAAAGGACACATACGGAAACCGTGTTATGAAGCTTTGGGGGATACAGAAAGAGTGCCGTAACTTGGGCATGATATTCTAGAGGAATTAGAAGCTGGGGGACACACAGCCAAGGGGGGTCCCAGGGGAAGGTGTCTGCACTACAGCCGTCCTGTGGAGCAGGCTTATGAGCCGTCGTAACTTCCCCAAGCTAAAAAAAAAACCACCTAGGACCTGTGTTCCTATGACATCTGGAATGTTCTGGGTTTTCATATTAGTAAAATCCCAATTGCTCACAGACTTTTCCCAAATTAGAAGTGAGGAGGTCTCAGGACGTCCTGAATTTTGCTGGGTAAGTAATTAAAATCTACTTTCTCCAAGTGCACCTGAGGACACACCTGTGCTCCCCAGGACTGGAACAGCATCTACACAGCCAAAGCAGAAGGGCGGGGCAAAGCCGGTTTGGTAAGAAAGAGTTTAAGTTAAACGAGGGTATTTTCAAATGAAGGTTTCTCAGAGCCTTTAATTTGGTATTGTGCACCAAAAACTCCAACAGGGAGACAGGCTGCAACATTTTCCAAGCATTTTCCTTCACAGTATCTTGCTGGCTTCAGTTTCCACAATGTGAACTTTGAGAAGCATTGGTTTATATCACATAAAACCATACACGCAGAAAAGAAATACATTGCAAATCCAATTGGCATCTCCCTATAGGCCTGCGGAGGTGCTCCCCATCTTCCATTTGAGAAGCAGTTTCCATCAGGCACATACCACGCGCACACACTGTGCTGGACTTTTAGGGACACCAGGAAATATCTGAGACGAGTCTCCTGCCTTCTTGGGCTTCCAGCCTAGTCGAAGGGACAAGGCTAACCCAAGTGAAATGTTTAAAACACTGACAGCAGGTCAGAACACAAGGCTGCCAAGGCTGCTCCAAGGCAGTAAATATCAATAGTATTGTATAGACTGGCCTGAGTTGAGGAAAAGATCACTGCAAATCACCCTCCTCCCCACAGTTTGGTGTTTGAACTGTACAACCGTAAATTGTGGGAATCCTATATATACGCCGCTATCAATACTTAGGAAGCACAACTCCATGTATTAGCTAGAATCTCTGCTAAAGTCATTTTCAGGTGTACGTATGAAAAAAGTCCATGTCTTAAACTAGTTTTTTGTAACGTATAACAATAACTTTTGCTATTATCTTACATGAAAGGCAGACGTGACAGCATGGAGGCATTTCCAGTTCCACTATGTGGCCAGCCAGGCTCTCTCAGGTATGGAGGAGGTGAAGGAGAGACGTCCATGGTTCACGATGGAGAGGCCAAAACAAGCTCAACTGCAAAGGCCATGAAGCAATGCGCAGCCTGTGCATGGAAACAGCTGGTCTACCCCAAAGAGTAGCAGGAGGCTACATTAACAGGAGGCTACGCTCTCCTCGGCGCCCACGACGCATCCCCAGGTGCGCAGGACCTTAGAGGCCAGGATATTCTTGGTGAGTTGAAGAGTCACCTTAAAAATGTGGTTCAGTGCTACTTAATGCATAATCTCTGATGAGTATTGCCTTCAACATCTAAAAAGCATAATATAACAAGTGATCTCTTGTGTCAGAACACAACAGTGGCCCCGAGCCTTTCTTAGGTGAGTCAATAAAATCTGAAAATACACTGCACATTAATTTGGCTCCCACGAGTAATACGGTAGTCTGTAAGAACTGAATCCTCAGAAAGGAATGGGTGGCAGTCTCTGTCCCCACATGGAGGGTCCCCTGCCACTAAACGCCAGACACTCAAAGCAGAGGAGTTCATTGAGTGAATCCTGACAACAGTCTTGGAGGTAGACAACCTGATCGTTCCCATTTTACAGTTGAGAGCACTGAGAGGGGAGCGTGAGGCACTCGCCCAGGCCACCCGCCAGGAAGAGATGGAGCTGCAACTCAGACCCAGGAAGACTGGCTCCTCTGCTGCACTCTTAACCACCCCTGTTATCTGGGTCTCGCGATGGCCACCATCACAACCCTTGTCCACACACGGCTACGGCCATGTCCTGTGGACAGAGGAGACACCAACTGAGCCAAGTCTGAATGGGCCTTCACAGATGAGAGAGAAATGTGGACATCTGTGAGGCTGGATGTTTCACTTCCACGGACAGCAAGATTCTAAGCATTTTTTTTGCCAAGTATGAATCTGTAGAGAATCTTTTACTTTTTCCCCCGACTCACAATTCAAGAAGACATTACAGGAGAAAATCAGAGGTAAAAAGAACATTTTTCCAAAGTTGGAGCAATGAGAAGAAATGAAACCCTTACAAGAAATATTTCAGCAAAAGAGAAATTGCTTCTTCTTCATTAGATTTGGGAATTGCAGAAGGAAATGCCTTAATTACCCATGAAGCAAGATAGCCTTATGTGATTGCCCTCACTTTAAGAGCCTTAGAAAGAAGGCCCAGTATTGAATGCTCATGTCTTTTTCCAGTTGCTGGGCAATTCCAATGCCATGCACCAACCTCTAAAAATAATCTTACATGAAATGAAATGATTTTAAAAACCGTTTTCTTTCTTTTTTTTTAAGAGGTAGGGTCTCACTGGGATGCCCAGGCAGGACTTGAACTCCTGGGCTCAAGCAACCTTCCCGCCTCAGTCTCCTGAGGAAACTGCCTTGAAACTGTTAGAGTGATATGCACTTTTATTAGCATCCCTTCATATTTGCTGGTTCTCTGGACCACTTTTTAAAACTGTCCAATTTTCTGACTGATCATGCTGCTTGGATAGAATAAACCCTACAAATATTGGAATATAATTGTAGGTGGAGAATGAGCTAGAAGATACTGAATAAAGTATTTTTATACTGACCCTTCCAAATTAAAAGACAGAGAAATAAGAAATGTATAATAATTCTTGAGACATAAAATACTTCTCTAGTCATATTGCCAGAGAATAAGTACAATACAAAAATCTAGGTAAAATTCAGCTTGTTTTACACAAAACAGTAGAACATAAGCATACAGCACGTGATGTTAACTGCAAACAAGTACTGAGTTTAACGTGGCCACCACAACAGTGGAAACACAATTCCTGGCCAGGAAGATGCCAACCACAGAGGGCCACCTGGCAACAGCCTCACTTTTGCTGGGCCTGTGCTATGTGGTCTCCTCGGTGAGCCCTGCTTGGCTGCCTTTGCAGAAAAGAACCTTGCCCCACCCCTGGTGGTCCCAATTCCTCTTACTCTATCTTGTTCCATTGTGTTGATCACAATCTGACATATTACATATTCACTTATTTACTGTTGCAAATTACATTTTCCAAAAATGGCCATGGTCATATTTTAGTCCACATGCTCTTCTAGAACCTTGCCACTCTCCATCCAGAGGCAGAGTCTATTTCTGCTACCCTAGACCCTAGGTGGGACTCTGACTGTGTTGACTACAGATGGAGTAAAATTGACACTCTGTGTCCTCTGAGGCAAGGTCACAGAGGAAACAAGACTTCTGCCCAGCCATGTACCTCTCTCATGTGATGCCTGCCCTTGGAACCCAGCCGCCATGTTGGAAGGAAGCCTAGGCCACATGCAGAGGTCATGTGTAGGTGTTCTGGCTGACAGCCCCAGCTTAGGTCCCACCCAACAGGCAGCACCAACAGTCAGACACGTGAGTGACTGGGATTCAGGATGTTGCCAGTCCTGGCTTCAGTCTTCCAGGTGAGGCCCTAAACATCATGAGGCAGACACAGGCCTTCCTAGCTGCACCCATTCTAATTCTTGACCCACAGAGGCTGCGGAGAAGCGTCTTTGCAGGGAACTCTGCTGGAAGGTGTGCTGGACACAGGGGCACATGTCAATGGAGAGAGATGGGTGCTTTAAGGAGGATGATCTGTTTTGAAAACAGCCTCTACAGCTCAAACAGTAACTTTGACATAACAGATAATATTTGAGCTTTTATTTTTCTGCAGTTTGATTTAAAACAATAGAACAGGGTAGGAAAAACATTAAAAAAGATTTTAACAGGAATCCTAACAGTAGAGCACTTGGGACAACATAAGAATGGCTTGTGTGGCTGTGGGTCCTGGGGTGTGGCCTACATTTTTATGAGCCTAGATCTCTGTGAGACGCTGGTCCTTCACACAGATCTAGCTGATCTTAACCTAAACCACTGGTTCCCAACCCCAGCTACACATTTGAATGATCTAAACTGTCCAGATTGCTGACTGGCCAGCCCCTCCCCTCTCTTTCATCTCTTCTCCTGTGGGCAAAAGGAAGACACATGGATTTCCTCTTCCGAGGCTGTCCCTCCCTGTGAGCTGCTGCTGTGACCATTCTACTCCATGCACTTCTCCCGCACGGATTGATGCTTGCCAGTGTCTTCAGTCCTCCTCCCACTGACCCACCTCCTCCAGGGATTCCCCATCCTCCTGGGCTCCTTGATTCATGACTCTTTCTCCAACCAACACCCGGGAGCTGGTGCAGCCCGAACTCTCCGAATCCCCTCTAGTTTCTCCCACATCTTCCTAGGTGGCCCTAAGCTTTGTGTGTGGCCTCACGTCCTCCTTGCATGCAGGCAGCCCCTCAGCTACGCCACCAGTGTGCCCAGGCCCTGCCTGGGGCTGCCTCCCTAGGGCAAACCCTCCTCCAGCCCAGCTAGTCCTGTCCCAGCACCCACCTCTCCCCTACATTCATCACCATCGAGCTGCGGACCCTCCTCTTGATGTTTTCACCTGGTCTGTTCTTCCTCCCTCCATGGTTCCAGTTGGGGGAAGGGCTTAGGAACTAGGTTTTCATTCAGGACATTGTGAGCTTGCAAAGTCACCAAATGGGCAGAGGGGCTGGGTGAAGCCACACACAGCAGCGACCTCTACACAGTCCCTGGTCAATAAATACCTGTCAGCAGCTTGAAGGAAAAATATCTAATTCCAAGGAAGAAGGAAGACACTATAGGCAATAAGCTGTTAAGATCTGGTATTGCCTAAGTCTTGCAGTTTTAAATAACAATAACAACCATCATGATCATCTTCATCTCTCTTTATTATTTGAAGGACACAGGAGAGGAATTCTCAGGGGATGCAAACTCTGAAGAACAGAAAAACCAAAAGACTCAACACTGTCAGCCAAGAGAAGCCTGACAACATGTGGTCTGTGTGTTCCTCAAGAGACCTAAACTGAAACTCAGCGACCCCAAGGCGCAGGTGCGTGAGAACGGGAGGATTGCCAGCACCTAGGCAAAGCGGCGCTGAAGCAAGTTACCTGCTGGGAGACCCTGTGAGTGATGAGAGCCAAGGAGGCTACAGTGACGCCCAGCCTGGGAAACACACGCTGACCACAGCAAAAAGGGTGGGTGCAGGGGAATGAGCGCACATCACCAATTCTGAAGTGCAATCTGAGAGCTCATCTTGGCCAGAGTGGAGTCGGCGGGGAAAAAAAATAATCATCTCTTGTCTTTAAGATTCCATTTACCTACTGGGCCACTCATCACTGGAAAGTTATAGGAAAAATGCAAGTGTTTCAGAGACAATGGAAAAAGCTGACCTCTGCAGACAAACTAAAACAAGGAGAAATGCCTGCAAGCCTTGACTAAGTACCTACTGCTCAGAGAAACAGCCACACCTGCCAGAGAACACTCACGCTAAAGTTCAGAAATCACTTCCTGACTTCGGGGCAGGGGTTGGGGGGTGGCATTTAAGGACAAGAAATTCTGAGCAGTATCTGAAGCAGGTGCGACTGATTCATGGGAGCAGGGACAGAGAATCCACTGTCACCCACGCACCAATCAAAAGGAGTTTTAGGCCGGGCAAAGTGGCTCACGCCTGTAATCCTACCACTTTGGGAGGCCGAGGCAGGTGGATCACCTGAAGTCAGGAGTTCAAGACCAGCCTGGTCAACATGGTGAAGCCCTGTCTCTACTAAAAACACAAAAATTAGCCGGGCGTGGTGGTGGGTGCCTTTAACCCCATCTACTCGGGAGGCTGAGGCAGGAGAATCACTTGAACTTGGGAGGTGGAGGTTGCGGTGAGCCGAGATTGTGCCACCACACTCCAGCCTGGGCAACAGAGTGAGACTCTGTTTCAAAAAACAAAACAAAACAGAACAAACAAACAAACACAAAATAACAAAAGGAGTTTTAACTATCAACATTCTGCATACTTTTGGTTTTATTTTCTGGAAAAAGCAACAATATTTTTAACATGTTGAAATCACCTATTTTTGTAATTAGGAGAGAGCCTAATTACAGGAGCTTCTTTAATTCCGTATTACGCATGGATGGATGAGGACAAGGTGAAGTCACAGAATGATGTAAGAGAAGAATTTGGCGGTTCCCACACCGTTACATGGAAATTGAACAACCTGCTCCTAAATGACTCTTGGGTAAATAATGAAATTAAGGCAGAAATCAAGAAGTTATGTGAAACCAATGAGAACAAAGAGATAACTTACCAGAATCTCTGGGACACTGCTAAAGCAGTGTTCAGAGGGAAATTTATAGCACTAAATGCCCATATTGGAAAGAGCTAGAGAGGCAAGAACAAACTAATCCAAAAGCTAGCAGAAGACAAGAAATAACTAAGATCAGAGAAGAATTGACAGAGACACGAAAAACCCTCCAAAAAAAAAAAAAAAAAAAAAAATCAATGAATCCACTAGCTGATTTTTTGGAAAAATAAAAAAACAAAAACAAAAACAAAAAAACAATGAATCCAGTAGCTGTTTTTTTGAAAAAAATTAACAAAATAGATAGACTGCTAGCTAAACTAATAAAGAAAAAGAAAGAAAAATCAAATAGACATAATAAAAAATGATAAAAGGGATATCACCACTGACCCCACAGAAATACAAACTACCATCAGAGAATACTATAAACACCTCTATGCAAATAAACTAGAAAATCTAGAAGAAATGGATAAATTTCTAGGCACATACATCTTACCAAGACTAAAATAGGAAGAAGTCAAATCCCTGAATAGACCAATAACAAGGTCTGAAATTGAGGCAGTAATTAATAGCCTACCAACCAAAAAATAAAAATAAATAAAAATAAAAAGCCCAGGACCAGATTCACAGCTGAATCCTACCAGAAATACAAAGAAGAGCTGGTACCATTCCTTCTGAAACTATTCCAAGCAATTGAAAAGGAGGCATTCCTCCCTAACTCATTTTATGAAGCCAGCATCATCCTGATACCAAAACCAAGAAGAGACACAACGAAAAAAGAAAACTTCAGGCAAATATCCCTGATGAACATTGATGCAAAAATCCTCAATAAAATACTGGCAAAACAAGCCCAGCAGCACATCAAAAAACTTACCCACCACTATCAAGTCGGCTTCATCCCTGGGATGCAAGGCTGGTTCAATATACACAAATCAATAAACGTAAACCATGACATAAACAGAACCAAAGATAAAAACCACATCATTATATCAACAGATGCAGAAAAGGCCTTTGATAAAATTCAACATCCCTTCATGTTAAAAACTCTCAATAAACTAGGTATTCATGGAATGTATCTCAAAACAGTAAGAGCTATTTATGACAAACCCACAGGCAGTATCATACTGAATGTGCAAAAGCTGGAAGCATTCCTTCTGAAAACTGGTACAAGACAAGGATGCTCTCTCTCACCACTCCCATTCAACATAGCATTGGAATTTCTGGTCAGAACGATCAGGCAAGAGAAGGAAATAAAGGGTATGCAGATAGGAAATCAAATTGTCTCTGCAGACAACATGATTTTATATTGAGAAAACCCCATCGTCTCAGCCTAAAAACTCCTTGAACTGATAAGCAACTTCAGCAAAGTCTCAGGATATACAAAATCAATGTGCAAAAATCACAAGCATTCCTTTACACCAACAATAAGCAAGCAGAGAGCCAAATCATGAATCAACTCTCATTCCCAATCTCTACAAAGAGAATAAAATACCTGGGAATACAACTAACAAGGGATGTGAAGGACGTTTGCAAGGAGAACTACAAACCACTGCTCAAGGAAATAAGAGAGGACACAAAAAAATGGAAAAAGCACTCCATCCACACGGATAGCACAAAAAAATGGAAAAACACTCCATCCTCACGGATAGGAAGAATCAACATCATGAAAATGGCCATACTGCCCAAAGTAATTTACATTCAATGCTATTCCTCTGAAACTACCATGGACATTCTTCACAGAATTGGAAAAAACTATTTTAAATTTCATATGGAATAAAAAAGACCCTGTATAGCTAAAACAATCCTAAGCAAAAAGAACAAATCTGGAGGCATCACATTACCTGACTTCAAACTATACTACAAGGCTACAGTAACCAAAACAGCATGGTACTGGTACCAAAACAGAGATATAGACCAATGGAACAGAACAGAGACCTCAGAAATACCACCACACATATACAACCAACTGATCTTTGACAAACCTGACAAAAACAAGCAGTGGGGAAAGGATTTCCTATTCGGTAAATGGTGCTGGGAAAACTGGCTAGTCATATGCAGAAAACTGAAACTGGACCCCTTCCTTACACCTTTTACAAAAATTAACTCAAGATGAATTAAAGAGTTAAATGTAAAACCCCAAACCATAAAAACCCTAGAAGAAAACCTAGGCAATACCATTCAGGACATAGGCATGGGCAAAGACTTCATGACAAAAATGCCAAAAGCAATTGCAACAAAAGCCAAAATTGACAAATGGGATCTAATTAAACTAAAGGGCTTCCACAAAGCTAAAGAAACTATCATCAGAGTGAACAGGCAACCTACAGAATAGGAGAAAATTTTTGCAATCTATCCATCTGACAAAGGGCTAATACCCAGAATCTACAAAGAACTTAGACAAATTTACAAGAAACAAACAACCCCATCAAAAAGTGGGCAAAGGACATGAACAGACACTTCTCAAAAGAAGACATTTATGCAGCCAACAAACATACGAAAAAAAGCTCAACATCACCGATCATCAGAGAAATGCAAATCAAAACCACAATGAGATACCATCTCATGCCAGTTACAATGGTGATTATTAAAAAGTCAGGAAACAAAAGAGGCTGGTGAGGCTATGGAGAAATAGGAATGCTTTTACACTGTTGGTGGGAATGTAAATTAATTCAACCATTGTGGAAGACAGTATGGCGATTCCTCAAAGATCTAGAGCCAGAAATACCATTTGACCCAGCAATCCTATTACTGGTTGTATACCCAAAGGAATATAAATCATTCTGCTATAAAAACACATTCACACATATGTTTATTGCAGCACTATTTACAATAGCAAAGACATGGAACCAACCCAAATGTCCAACAATGACAGACTGGATAAATAAAATGTGCTACATATACACCACGGAATACTATGCAGCCATAAAAAGGAATGAGATCATGTCCTTTACAAGGACATGGATGAAGCTGGAAGCCATCATCCTCAGCAAACTAACACAGGAACAGAAAGTCAAACACCGTAGGTTCTCACTCATAAGTGGGAAGTGAACATTGAGAACACATGGACACAGAGAGGGTAACAATACACACCAGGGCCTGTTCGGGGGTCGGGGGTGAGGGGAGGGAACTTAGAAGATGGGTCAATAAGTGCGGCAAACCACCATGGCACATGTATACCTACGTAACAAACCTGCACAATCTGCGTATGTACCTTTTTTTTTCTTTTTTTTTTGGAGAAATAAAGGCAAAAAAAGAAAAGAATTTGGTGGTTCCTTGAAAAGTTGAACAGAGTTACCATATGACCCAGCAATTCCACTCGTAGGTTTATACCTTGCAAAAACTGAAAACAAGGACTCAAACAGATTCTTGTATGACAATGTTCACGCAGCATTCACAATAGCCAGGAGGCGGAAACAATCCAAGTGTCTGTCAACAAACAAAATGTTGTAAATCCACACTATGGAATATTATCCATCCTTTAAAAAGAATGGTGTATGGACACATGCTACAACATGGAACATTATGCCAAACATAAGATGCCAGACACAAAAGGATCCATATTCAACTATCATATGATTCTACTGATATGAAATATCCAGACGAGGCAAATTCACAGACAGGAAACAGACTGGAGGTCACAGGGGCTGGGAGATGTAGGGGCTGGGGAGTTGCTGCTTAATGGTTAGCAGGTTTTCTGGAGTGAAGAAAATGTTTTGGGAATGGCAGTGATGGTTGTCCAGCACTGTGAATGTGCAAATATAATTCAATGGCACTGAATTGAACACTTAAAAAGGATTCAAATGGCAAATTTTATGTTACATACAGCCATGTATCCCCATCGTTAAGTGATGCATTCTGAGAAATGTGTTGTTAGGCGATTTTGTCATTGTGTGACCATCACAGAGTCCATACCTAAGCCTCTATAGATGGTGTGGCTACCACACACCCAGGCTATGTGCAGAGCCTATTGCTCCGAGGGCATAAACCCATACAGTATGTGACTGTACTGAAAACTGTAGGCAGTGGTAACACAATGGGAAGTGTGTATTTAAACATCTAACCATAGAAAAGGCACAGTAAGGACACGGTATAATCTCATGGGACCACCATCACATTACGTGGTCCATCATTGAACAAAATGTCGTAATGTGATGCATGACTGTATTTTGCCACAATAAAAAAAAGTTCAAAGAAAAAAGAAAGAAAAAAGAGAATAAGAAAGGGAGAAAAAGACAATGATGAACTTATGGATGGGAAAAAAAGAAAAGAGAAATTAAATAAGAGAAGCAAGGACAGTCTTACAGGAAAAAGGAGAATGGGAGAGAAAGCAGGAAAGGAGAAAAAGGGGCCAGAATGTAGAAAGTGATGGGAGGTTGGTGCTGGAGAAGAGGAGCTGAACAAAAGGAGGGGGCCTGGCAAGAGGAGAAGCCCCTTGCCCGGACCCCTGCCCCAGAGGATGCCCTCCCAGCCATGTTCCCTGCAGCAGCACTGGTCCTTTGCACACCTGTACAGAGACCCTCCTGCAGCTTCCCCTTGCTGGGCACTTCTATAACCCCCCATCCTGTCCCTTCTCTGGGGTCGTCCACCAGCCCCAGCATCCTGGGAGACCCCTGAGGCCAGCTTCCTCTCTCAGCAAATGGCCCTGCAGCAGCGAGCACACCTCCACAGACCTGGCGGGCTCATGGAATGTCTCCTCATGCTCACACATCACTCATCTGAACAGTGTGGAGGAGTGTTTTCAAATGCTTTTCAGGGGTTGGGAAAAAAAATTAAAATAAGAACTGGATTTGGCCTATAAATGAATGGGTACCAAATCTTGTCTCAGAACTCAAGTAAAAGAACTTGGGAAAAAGTAGCTCTCTTGGGCAAACTAAGCTGATGAGCTGGCAATCAGAAATAGAAGGTAACAAGTCACTGATGACAGTAACATATTAATCTTTGAATGTCCATAAGGAAAGAAAACCAATTTCCCAACAATGACATTCTGGAACCACTCAGGGCACAATGGTAGAAGTCAGGAAAGAATGGCAGCCAAGGGCTGGCTTCGGTTCTTCCCTTCCACGAACGGACTGGGCAGGTGTTTCTGTGCTGCTCAAAAAGAAACAGGGCCTAAACCTCTATGTCCCTTCAATGAGCCTGAGAGAGCAGACGAGGAAGAGGAAAGTTGAAAATTATTGTCTTCAGTAGTCCCCTAGAGCCAATGATAATACAAGTTACTTTTACCATTTATGAGTTCTTCAAACCAACACCCCACAACAGCAGTGCCTCATCGGATGAATCGTCTCTTCCTTCTGACCTCCTAGCTATGACCCTCCCAGCTGATGTCCCCATGGTGTGCAGAATAAAGTAATATTTGGGGGTAAAATCAAGAAAATAGTTATAGATCTTAAATTGCTTAATTAATTGGTCTGTTGAGGTAATTATATGTTAATTGTAAGAGTTACTCTGCATTCACAGCTAAAAGTGTTTCTGCATGTTTACTGACTCTTTGATTCTCTTTAAATGTGAGAAATGGATTTACTTGTCCAGGTAAAATTATCAGGCTGTGAAGAGATCATCATTATATATGCCAGCTTTCCAAAATTACAGCCTTTGAAACTTTGATCATTTGTTCTTCGTGGATCTGGTTATTTTCCAAGTGCTGTAAAAATGCATTCTGTCGATCTGCTGAAGCACAGCCCCAGGTAAAATGTCAGAAGTTTTTATGGTTGGAATATTAACTTATTAAAATTAAGAAACACTCTTCAGATAACCCGTAATAAACCCCTTATTTTATACGAACTTCTTCTGTAGGAAGAATCCTAGACAAGCCAAGATTTGGAGGCAAGACCACTGAAAAGACAAGCGCCCCCTTCCAAGGGGAGGGAAGGTCACCATGGAGATGTGTTAGAGGCGGCGAGCACTGCTGCCCTCGCCTGGATCGGTGGCCCTATCGCTGCTTTCTACGTCTATGGCCTTGAGCAAGTTACTTAAACTTTATGACCCTTGGTTTCCTCAGTTATAAAAATGCAGATAACGGCACCCACCTCCCAGGTTCTTGTGAGGGTTATGAGACGCTGCGTGTAAAGCATTTAAGCCCAGTGCCTGACACATGGCAATGGTCAATAATTGATCGTGATATTATTGCTAATAGATTGTCGACTTTGAATTTCTGTTTTGTGACTGATTTCCTCTTTGAAAGAGGCATCACTAAATGTGTATTCTGGTAGAAAATATTTTATTTTCATGAAATTCAGAAAGAAAAAAAATAACACCGTGTGTGTGTGTGTGTGTGTGTGTGTGTGTGTGTGTGTGTGTGTGTATGCATGGAACATGAACTTAGAAATTCTGGTCAGCGCTCTTAGGGGTGTTCTGGTAACCATGCCTACAGTATATCATGGCTTCTGCTGAAAACCAGCTGAAGGGGAAAATCATTCCTACCTGAAGAAAGCAAGAAAGACCCAAATGAATAATCAAGCCAAAGAACAAAGCTGCCTATTTATTTAATTAAGAAGAGTCAAATCAAGTTATTGAAATACCTGCGGGAGCAATGCCAGGGCTCTCGTCCCTCACATAAGCTTAGTGACCACAGGCCCCGAGGCAGCATGTGTTAGCGAGTTCAAGACAGACTTTGAGAAACATCTCACAGTGATCACATACTCTGCAGTGATCACATACTCTGGGGTGTCTAATTCCTTAGCCTTGCATAAAATGTTACAACCAAAAAAAAAAAAAAAAACCTTAGAATTTTTCCTAATAATTCTAAGACAATCCATAAGACAAGAATCAGAATTAAGAGCATAACATGAGGAGGCAAAAAATCTTGGTTTATACCAGTTTTCACTTCTACACAGTAACATTGGTTTAATTGTCTGATTCTCCTAACAGGCAACATCATGCCTCATTCTGGTAGGAAACAATCCCATCCTTTCAAATATCCCCAGACTTCAAGATCAATAGCGAGGGGAGGGAGGAAACAATGGGAGAAAGTCTTCTGGGCACAGGGTAGCAGGCTGAGCCCAAACCTAGCAATGCTGACATGAGCTCCATGGTCACACGGAGTGACCGCTCAACGGTAGGAAGAATTCTCTGCCTATTTTCCTGCAGATGAAAAGATATTTAGATAATTAATGCTTTTATGCCAAGATGGAAACTAACCGCCAGATCTCCTCAAAGCTTAGAGCCTCCCCTGGATCAATCCGGGAACCTGAACACGGTGGCCACATAATTGAACCTGTCCTCGATGCTCAACATGTGTGCTCAGCGGCAAATGCGGTGAGGTATCTTAAATATTATCAAACACTGTATCATTAAACAGAAATTAGATGGAAACAAGGGAAGCCTAAAAATTGACTAGGAGTTCGGATGTTCTCAATGGCTAATATGTCCATTTTTCACCTGAAGCCCTCTCCAAATACAGTTTTGCTATTAAGCAAAACCCAAAGAAAGGTAATCAATTCCAACTAAAAAGCACTTATCCTGGGATGACGATGTACAAGGCACTTCAAACCCCTGGCTGCCTGCCAAAACCCAGACAACAGCCATCAATGTTTCCGACTATTCGAGGAGCACAGGGGCCATGCATAATTGACTAGAAGATGGGCTAAAACTGTGCCCAATCAGTGTGTGATCAAAAACGCGTGGAATATTCAGCGCCACTTGATTACATGGAGGTTCGTCCTTTCACTCTCCTCATGAAATCTCTTCAAGGTCCACAGTACTGTAATAAGATCATTACTGTCAAGCGGTACGAATCGCAGGCAATGAGTCTTGGGATAGGGAGTCATACTTCACAAGCTCCCCTGCTTTCTCTCTCTCTCTCTTTTTTTTGTATTTTACTGCATGCAGAGGCAGCAAGGCGACGAGGTGGCAGATAATGATCACATCACTGTGTGGCAACTAGAAAGGCACTTTTAAGAAAAAGCAGAGTGAAATCAGCTTAAGAGAAAACTAAAACATTTTTCCTTTGCTTTTTTCCACTTAAAAAAATTAAATAGAATTAAACTGTGTGCAGTAGGCACTTTTCATGAACTCTGATACAATGTCATTGATTTTACCCATTTGATAGATTTTCATATTGCAGCAAAGCCCATTACCCCACAGACAAATGGCCAATTTTCTCCATGTCCCATGTGCACAAGAGGCCCTTGTGAAGTTGTGTGTGTGCACACGGCAACGCCTGCTGGGGTGTTCGCTGCACCTGTTCTTTCATTGGCTCCACACCTTGGTGCCTATGGTATGTCTGAGATGAGAAAGGGGTGGAGTGGAAAGCCAGGAGGGTATTAGCAAAGATTACTAAATAAACACCAAAGTTTATCTCAACTACACTTTATCCAAAGCATTAATAATACATCTTGATAAAATGAGCGCGAGTCAGTAACTATGATCGAAGCCCGCAGCCAGGCGAGACAGGCATTTGATTAACACTTAAATCAGTGATGCAGGATTCAAATGAACGATGGGGGGGCTTAATCAATCACCACCCTCCTCCCTCCAATCTCACACTGCCCTTAAAAATGCGCACTCTAGTTGGCTGTGGTGATACATGCTTGTAAATCCCAGCAACTCAGGAAGCTGACATGGGAGGATCTCTTGAGACCAGGGATTTGAGATTAGCCCGGAAAACACAGTGAGATCACATCTCAAAAAAAAAAAACCACAAATACACTTCCCTCGTCCAAAAAAAAAACATACCAATCTTAAAATGAACAGAAAAACTGGGTTCACTGCATCTGAATTAAATGTCCATAAGTCCAAAAAAATTTCGAGAGATGTCCCCTTGTAACAGAGCCCATCTAATCCTGCAGGTTCTAACTGTCTGCAAAGCAGCGATTTGCATCTTTTATTTTTTAAAACGTATCAGAGTGTGCACGCACTTGTTTGCAAGGAAGCCATACCATAATACAACAGGCCTCCTGAGAAACCCAGCAAAGGAACGACTGCTTTCCAGTTCTCAAGGGCAGTGGTGGGGAGCCATGGGCACGGCTCTACTGTGCTGCAGAAATGGACATGCACAGAGGGAGAAGCAACTCTGAGAGCCACAGGATTGAGAGTCAGAGGCCTGCAGAAGGCTCTCCTCCCACTCCAATCCCCTGAAGCCTTTTCCAGGTTAACAGATGAAACGCAAAGCAAAATACAGACTTCCAAGTCCCAGAGGCCACTCATCTACTGGCCTTGGGCAAATTACTCAACTTTATTCAATCCTCTTCCTCATTTGTGACAACAGAAATGCCACCACCCACCTGCCAACACCACACAGGGTTGTTTTAAGGATGCAATGAGGTAGCGCACAAGCAGGCAGTAAATCCGTGGTGTTCTTCCTTTGCATTGGATGATGCCTCCTGACAACAAATCCAAGACTCGGGAGGGAAGAGTGAAGGGGAAAGGACAGCTGTGATCTGTCCAAGCAGTTTCTGACCTGAGACAGTCCATGAAATCCTTAAATGGCATATGGCGGGTGGGTGAGGGCCACAGGGACATTAATCCCACAGCCAGGAATAGAAAGTTGCATGGTCTTACAGACTGAATGTTTGTTTCCCTCCAAAATTCACATGTTGTAGCTCTAACTCCTCACCCCACCAATGTGCTGGGATTTGGAGACTGGGCCTTTGGGAGGTGAGGAGGGTTAGATGAGGCCATGAGGGCTGGGCCCTCATGATGGGATGGGTGTTCTTATAAGAAAAAGAAGAGCTTCTCTCTGTGTGTGCACACCACAGAAGGGCCACATGAGGACACAGCAAGAAACGGGCCACCTGCAAGCCAGGAAGAGAGCTCTCCCTAGGAACAGAGTCAGTTGGCACCGTGATCTTGGACTTTGCAGCCTTCAGAACCATGATAAATGAGTTTCTGCTGGTTAAGGCCCCAGTCTGTGGCATTTTGATATGGCAGGCCGAGCTAAGACAAACGGTAGGTGCAATTTTATTTCATCCTCCCCATTTGCCAAGTTGCTTCCACATAGACTAAGTTTTGCGTTAGTCAACGTCCCCTTTTGTTTTACATCTTTAGAAAGAGGAATGAAGTCGCCACTGCCTGTGAGATAAAACACTGCCTAGTTTCATTATTGCCAGGCCTGGGAGGAAAGACAAAGTGAGCTCAGCTAGAACATCTGAAAATATAACCCCTGGGCATCTCTACTTCCTGAAGCCCAGGCCGCACGTATCTAACGGAGTGTGGGAACATCTGAGGGCTGCTGAGCCCGAGAAAAACACCCTGGTGCATGAGATGGGAACCTCTCATACCTTGCTGCTGAACATTTCCATCTGTATCCCTGTACTTTGTGTGTAAAATACATGCAGCTGAGCAAAGTATACAGCGTAGATGAGGATTTAGAATAGTAAAGAAGACACAAGTTGAACAGCACTGGCTGCCAGAACCAGCCCCTCCTCCGGCTTCAGGACCTTGGTCCAAGTGGACCATAATTTCTCCGAGACTTAAATGACATCAGAAGAGCCTGAGAGCTCAAACGTTTTGAGACTATCAAGAAAATGACTTCAAGACAGATCCTAGATTCTGATGAAAGTCGACCAACGCAGGGTCTCCCAAGCTAGCCCGAATTCCAATCCCAGGGTGCACGGAGGAAAACATGGTGTCCTGACTTCTCTACTGATGGACACTGGAGCCTGCGAGCAGCTCGTGCTAACTGAGCCCCACTTGCAGGAGAGAATCTCTAAGTCTAGCTGAAAAAAAAAGGAGTTGAGGTCCGTCACATTTCTGTGTCTTAGAAAGGGACCTTTTGAGTACTCAGCACTTTTCAAAGGTGAGTTTATGCTTCTGTGTAGGAGGCTAAAGAGCTCAAACGCTTGTCTGTGGTATCAGGACTTGCCCAGGTACCCCCAGGAGCTCCAAGCCACTTCCTTACAAGATTTAGTTTGTTTTGACTTTTCAGATTTTTTCCTCCTTGGAATAGCAGATATTTCATTCTCTATACAATGTGAGTGTCTATTCCCCCTTGGGGAACCTCCCTGAGGTCCTCCAGGCAGCTGGGGGTGCCCTGTGCTCCTGCATAACCAAGTTTCCCAGTGTGTTTCTGCCTTCTCTACTGGTCTATGTGTGTCCTGATGGCTGGGCCGCTTCAGTTGATGTCCCATCCAGCATCAGACAAAACTCTTGCATGCAGTAGGTGCTCAATGAACATTCTTGGACCTGAATCTAACCCCTTTAAGTTTGTGTGTGCTTAAAAAAATTAAAACAAACAAAAAAAACCACACTACCAAAAATCCTTCTGTGCATCGGTTCATCATGATGGGAATCCTCTGTTCTGGCTGCCCCTGCTGTGATCGACTCATCTTTGTTTATTTTCGACCTGCTGGCTTCCACAAAGGATCTGAGAGCACTTACAGCTTGTGTGTGTTTGTGGCGGCCGGACTGTACCCTGCAGGATGGCTTTTGAGTCAACTGTGCACAATCTACAATGTCAATGTCTACAGTAAACCCAAAAGATCTACTCAATTTCAGCAAGTTCATTCTCTTGGAAGCTGGAGTTACAACCTGAGAGCAAACTCTCTTTGGAAAAGTCATCTAGTTTGTGGGGAGGAGGCAAGTCCATCAGGATACATGGTGTCTCCCATCACTGACAGCTCAAGGGTGATGAAACCCAGCCAGTCTCCTGATATCCTTAGCAGAGTCAAATGACTGCATTGCCAGTGTATCTCCCAGGAAGATGTTCTGATTCTTGGTTTTCCACATTCGCTATAATGAACGGTTCAACTCAACTGTTCAGCTGTACTAACCAGTGGTTCGCTAATAAGGAAGTTTAATAAGTCCTTATTGTATCAAAAATTACTGTTGATTATGCAGTTTTTAGGGAGCTGATTGCAGAGACTTCTCGTTCCCTTTCCAGGGTAGCTGCCAATGTTAAACAAGGAGCAGACACGGGAGGTGCCGGCAGAATGTTCACGGAGAAGAAAAGGAGGAAACCTGAGGGAGGAATGACAGTAACACTTGCGCAACTGGATCTCCCCCCCAGCCACCTCCAAATAACACAGAATTCAATGTGAAAGCCCCTGTAGACCGGATATAAACCTGGAAGGTTAACAGTTTCTGGGCCCTGACTCCTTGCCAGTCATGTGCTCACCATCATATGCACACTAATTGCACCCCAGGAGTGAGAAAAGATGAGAGCCTTGTGCTAATAAGACTCTTACAACCTTGTTATATTCTAAATAACAAAACAAGCACACTGCCCTCCCAATCACGGCATGCAAAATCCCCAAAAACCCAGCAATGGCTCAAGCTGCATGATAGTCCATCTAACCGGATGGTTACAGATTAACTGAGAGCTTCCACGCACCCACGTATCGCTTTCCTGCAAGAAAAAAAAACAACACTGTACGACACGCATGCACGATTCTTTAATTTCTCTCCAAAGTGCCTTCCAAAACATCAACTAGTTAATAATAATAAAAAAAGTCCTAAGGTAAAAGGTAACTAATCAAGAATAGCAACATCTGTTTCTTAGCATCTAAGTAAAAACAGAACTCCATTTTGTGACTAATTAAATCACCACCACTGGTGTTTAAAGTTGTAAGTAGGCAACATTTAATGAAAAAGTAATGCTTTCTACAGTTTTATTAAATAAGATAACCATTATGTGCTAAACCTGCACAATAAAAATTAAGCTCTACAACAGGTTAGCCTTCCCTAACTTTTACAACTCAGTGCGTTTTTGTGCTTCTTCTGAATTCCCATGCCTTTCTCGAATATTCTGCCTGACATCCTCGTTACAGTTTCTTGCATGTCTTATCTCCATAATCAGGCTCTAAACTCCTTGGAGAGAGAGAGGAACTGAGTTTTATTTCTCAACGTCTCCCATGGAGCCAAACACACAGTGCTTTCCCTGCGGTGGCTGCTTCATATTTGATGAAAGAATAAAATGATTCACAATTTCAGGTTCTCCTTTGAAAGAGTGAAGGGAAACTAAGTCCTGGGTGACCTCTGCAACTCTGGAGTTAATGAAATTTGTCAACATTTCATTGCTCAGTGAGTGCAGCTGTGATGAGCAATTCATTTTCTACCATAACAGTGAGAGGCCCGTTTGTGACTTACCCTCTACAGGAGAATCTTTCAATATCCATCCAGGATCAACCACACAATGGTGCGATAAAGACCAGAATGAACAACCAAAGGAACAAGATGAGAAGGATAAAATAAATTCCCTTCTGAGACCTTCAGAACAAAGCACTGTGAACCCAAGGGGGGGATAACACCAGGATTTCTGCATACCCTCTTGTATAATAAGATTGGGTAAATCCAGCCTGGTCCTGCATTTTTAAAAAAAGATCTTTGCTACACAACTTCTAGATGTTATGAGCCATATAAAAGTCAGTGTCTTTACATGGAATCTGAGAAATATCAAGGAAGCTATTCAGTGTGCCCCACTCCCAGATTCAAAAGCAGCTCCACATACCTCAAAGACTTGCTTTTTGCCTGGTGGAAAGAGTTTGAGGCAGAGAATCAAGAGACAGTTCTGTCACCTACCAGCAACCTGACCCTGGACAAGAAAGCCACTTAACCTCTCTCTACTTCAGCCTTTTCACTGGGGAAACAGGGAAATTAGCACTTAATGCAAACTTGCATGAATGTTATAAAACTAACGAGAACCACCAGGTTCGGGGCCACAGAATGGGACTGCAGAGACCGTTCATTTTAGCAATGACAACCTCACTACTGGACCCGAGATACGAAGATGCCCAGAAAGTACTGTAATTCAAAGACAATGCCAAGAGCTGACAAGCCATTAAAGATCTGCAAAATCCCACTGCCCAGGTGCTTTTCGCTGGCACATACCCTTGAACTTGGACCTGGTCGGGAATCCAGGGCTGTGGTGCAATCACCTTCCAGAGCCCGGGTTCCTCTACCCTGGTCCAACCCATGCAGACCCCATGCAGGGTCGGGGTCACTCCCTCTCAGGTGGCCCTGGTTCGTAGAGCTTTTCCTAGAGCTTTTAATATCAGAATCAAAATCCATCTCCTTGAGGCTTCCACCCATCAGGTCCCATGGTTACCACCTGGGCCATCCAGGACAAGTTGGGACGCCCTTCTTTGCAGACCTTCCATCAGCTGGTCACAGTCACCATGCCTCATGGCCCTCATCCTCATCACCACCCTTCTCTCTGGTCACTGCACATGCCCTCCACGCACAGGCTTCAGGCCCCGTCACCATCTTGCCCAGTCACATCTCAATTTCCTTCCACTGGTCTACAATGATCACGCAGCACAGCAGCCCATCTGTGACGTAAGAGCCTAGTGACGGGCTCCGCCATCCACACATCTCCTGGTAATCCTCAGGACCCAAAATATACACAAAAAGATAAGGGATTCGCCAGCCACAGTCCCTGCTTCTGTAACTTTCCAGATTCCTCCGATTCATTTTAAATTGTCAACCTAAGAAAATAAATACTCTCCTTGGGCTGAGGTCTGACACCCTCTGCCATCTGGTGCAGAACAAAGTGGCTGTTCTTCAGCAAAAGGAGCACAGCAAGGACCTGTGCAGGGAGAAACTCAAGGGCAGGAACGGCCCTATTTGCATCGGTCACCCTGACAGCCCCGTGTAGACACAGTGTTTCTGGGTTTGCAGCAGCAGGTACTGATGATTCCTACTATTAGCCTTTACTTTCTGAATAAGTGCGCCACAGAGGTAAGAAACGGCCAGAGTGAGAACCTCTGCGCTTAGCTGGGAGTCTAGGAAGACCTTCTCGCAGGGTCCTTGTCGCGCACAGATGGGGAAGGGCGCTGAGGTCTGTTCAGGAAGCTGCGAGGGCTCCCTGGGCCAGGCTAAAGCCAGACCCTGGGGGATGACGGAGGGCAGCACACACCCCTGCCCTCTAGAGCTTCGTTTCCTGTGTTTGTGGACCACCAGCAGAGTGGCACGGCACGGGCTTCAGGGGCTTGCAGGAGGTGCTGTGAAAGGCACGAACGCTCTACGGCTTCTGTTGGTTTTGTCTTGGTCCTGGGAGCCAACTGTGTGACTGGCATCGTGGGCTCTCAGGGCTTTTGGCCTCTGGTTGGATTTGGTCAAGGAGGGGCCGCTGGAGACCAGTGGGAGGGAGAAGAGTGAAGTCACCCTCACTCTCCCGGTCACCACAGCCGGACAGGTCTCTCTCTTGAAGGCCACAGCTCCTAGCTGGAAGCTTTCCAAACAGTTGCCCTCTCTTCGCCCCGTTACACTCAGGGTTCTACACCAAACCCACAGCTCTCCCCGTACCTCTGCAGACAGGCCCAGGAGGACTCTCCACGGCGAGCCGGCCGGCGAGCCCCATCCCGTTCCAGACTAATCAGCTGACTTCAATGGATTCTACTGACCAATGGATTCAAAGTACCCTGATGAATTTGCTTACTTCAGTGGAATTCTATTTTTCTTATACTCTAAAGAGATTTGAACCTAGTTATTTGTTCCAAAAGGGTATATTAAAAACCATAAAATTCAACTACTTTACATAAATCTTCTATAGAAATTTTATATCTGTAATTCCATCTTTTCAGCACTTGGTCAGGCGACAGAGAATACACTAGTAGTAACCAGTCACAGAGCCTTGCAGGAAAGAGAAGCAGAAATGGTTTCTTATAATTGAATAGTATTCTCAAAACATAAAATATAGGCCGGGTGTGGTGGCTCATGCCTGTAGTCCCAGCACTTTGGGAGGCTGAGGTGGGAGGATTGCTTGAGCCCGGGAGTTCAAGACTGCCTGGGCAAAAGAGTGAAACTCCGTTTCTACAAAAATACAAAAAATTAGGCAGGTGTTGTGATGACTGCCTGTGGTCCCAGCTACTTGGGAGGTTGAGGTGGGAAGATTACTTGAACCTGGGAGTTCGAGGCTGCAGTGAGCCGTCACTGCACCACTACACCCCAGCCTGGGTGACAGAGCGAGACCCTGTCTCAAAAAATACAATAAATCAATAAATAAAATAAAACATATATAACTAGCTTTAGTTTCAAGAACAGAATTTTTATTTATTTATTTTTTTGAGACGGAGTCTCAGTCTGTCGCCCAGGCTGGAGTGCAGTGGCGTGATCCCGGCTCACTGCAAGCTCTGCCTCCCGGGTTCACGCCATTCTCCTGCCACAGCCTCCCAAGCAGCTGGGACCACAGGCACCCGCCACCATGCCCAGCTAAGTTTTGTATTTTTAGTAGAGACGGGGTTTCACCGTGTTAGCCAGGATGGTCTCGATCTCCTGACCTCGTGATCCGCCCGCCTCGGCCTCCAAAAGTGCTGGGATTACAGGCATGAGCCACTGCGCCCGGCCAGAACGGAATGTTTAATTTGGTGTTTTACACAATGTACTTTCAAGGAATTAACAGTAAATAAAACTATCAAAAATATCATATATCATTGAATCTACAATGATAAGATATGTTCTGACTTTAGATATGTTACCATTTTGGGGGGGAAATGTGGCTTTGAAAAAATGAAATATAGAGTTTTTCACAAAAGTGACTCATTTGTAGTCTGATAAGTAACTTTTCCTAGGGAAAAATGATACATTTTCTTTTTATAAATAACTTATGACTTATTTTCTATTGGAAAGATGTCATAGCCGCTGACGTAGAGGCCAGACTCTCCTAATCAGAGTGAGGTGGTTCCCTCAGAACCTCTGCCTTGGACTTCCAAACACACGTCACCCGCTTTTACACATCCATGTTTGAGACACTCGCGATTTCCTAATCTCGGAGTTTCCATGGTGCCTGAAATCGTTCTGCTGGTGTTACCACCTCAGCAGTAAGACCCTTTAAGGAAAGGGGCCCCCATTTGCTGCTTGGACAGAGCCCGTGTCTCAGCCTGGGTATCCACTATTGCCTGGCACCCACATACCGTCCCATTCACTCAGCAAGTGGACTTGAAACATCAGGCGTCCAACATGGTCACGGTCACTTGTCAAAATTCCTTCAAACTCACCGGTGCTGAAGGGAACACTGGGTGGTACCAGCTGCTCAATTAAATGTGCAGAAACGCTACTGATTTATTCACTCATTTACACAGCAGTCAACACGCGGGTGGGATAATGAAAGTGTATCTAAGTGGCAACAGTCACTTCCTACCAGGTTGTGCATTAAAAAAAAAACCACAGACCTCGGCTGGAAACACACAACAAATGCAAGACGACATATACCTGTGAAAATGAGAACAAGGCCTGTCCCTAAAGGGAATCTGGCGCCCGCCCCTGTGTGTGCACCTTAGGGGCGTGGAGGGTACAGGCTGCCCACCCTGAGGGAGGCTAACCTTCTTCCCAATCAGGGAGGGATGGCCGCACGTGCTTGCAGGGTGATTTTTGCCAAACAGTTGTCTGAAGGAGTCTTACCAACACAGAGCGCTTGTGGATGAATCTGTTTTCAGTGGGAAGGTCAGTGGCATCTGTGGCTGCTCTGACCCATAACCATTATTTTCCACCATCACTGACTTAATGGAATTATCCTCACTCAACACAACATGAGAAAAATCGTCTTTTTTTTTTTTTTTTTTAAAGACAGTCTCACTCTGTCGCCCACCCAGGGTGGAGTGCAGTGGCATGGTCTCGGTTCACTGCAACCTCCACCTCCTGGGTTCAATCAATTCTCCTGCCTCAGCCTCCTAAGTAGCTGGGATTACAGGCATGTGCCACCATACCCAGCTAATTTTTGTATTTTTAGTAGATATGGAGTTTCATCATGTTGGCCAGGCTGGTCCCGAACTCCTGACGTCAGGTGATCTTCCTGCCTCGGCCTCCCAAAGTGCTGTGATTACAGGCGTGAGCCACGTGCCCGACTGAAAAATCAGTTTTTATTGGCTAAATATGTTAGCAGGAAGCTTATAGGAGGCAAAACAGGAAGAAATGTGGTGAAGGAGTAAGGCGAAGAAGAAGAAGAAGAAGAAACCCTTCTGCGGAGGCTGGCGGGCTACTCAGAGCTCCGAACTTCAGCTTCCTGATGATGAAAGAAACGATGCTCCCTGCCTCAGACGTTAGGGAAACACACAGCACACGCCACACTCTGCCCCTTCCCTGCTAACACATGCACCGTGGGTTCACATGCTCCGCTCTGGATATGTGGATGTCCCGGGCCACTCCCTCTAATGTGGCCACTGTCTGACAGCTCGCAGGTTTGAACCCTCAATCAAGCAGAGTATCTGGAAAAACCATGGCAGCCGTAGAGAAAGAGAAAGGACGGAAGCCATAAATGTTGCCCCTGGGCATGAGACCCTCGCTGAAGACATGCTTTTACCATGTCAGTCTCACAGGTAACCACACTATCTCACCATTGTCTGTCTCGCCGGTAACATGTTCTAACAACAAGGTTCCCAAACGTTAATTTTTCCTTTTAAGTATTCTTTTGTTACAACTGCATTAATTTTATCTCTTATAATGTGGGGTGTGTGTGTGTGTATGTGTGTGTGTGTGTACACATGCACTTACATATCTGTGGAATTAAAAAAAGGGAATTCATTTGAAGGAGCCACTTCAGGAAGCTCACATCCAGCCATCAGTGGCAATAAAAACTAAGGAAGGACTCAGGTGAAAGGAGACTCACAATGAGCTGTGACAACTGGAATATTAATAGAGCCCACATACCAGAAAGAGCTGATGGACATTAACAGAAGAAGTGTTTATCATAACACGTTGCTAAAAGCTGAAATCAAGGCAGGTGTCTGGTTAGTTAAGAGTAACCAATATCAGAGATTATTCCTAAACTAGAAGTGGGCACCGTCCCCAGCAGAGTCACGCAGCGTGGCCCACCGTGGCTGGAGAGGACACTCGCCCAGGCTGCCAGGGTGGGGCGAGACCTCAGAACCGGATCAGGCTCATGGCTGGGAGACCAGCACTCCTACCCGCTACCAGCAACGGCGGCCAAGAGTGAGACAGCGGATTTGGTTGTGTAATATGAGAATCAGACAGTGATGAAAAGGTCCCAAGGGCCCTCTAGTGCCACCTTGCAAACAGAAAGCACATACGGTGACCAGCATTACTGTGCATTTGTGGTGCTAAGGGTGTCTAATTTCACGCATTTGAAAAATAACAAAGAATTTTCTGAAGTGGAGACTCTCTCCCTGGGCACCCCGGAGCCCTTACCTTCAGCAGTGCCGGACAGGCCATCGGCTTTGAAGTTGCTAGTGCTTTTCTTTCTTCGGTGCTTCTTTCTGTTGGCGTGAGGGGAGGGGGGCGGGTCGAGCTTGGGGCTGGTGGTGCTGGAGATACTGGGGCTGGAGCATACGGAGTCACCCAGCCCTGTGTCTGCCGTTGGACCGGAAAAGGCAAAAAAAAAAAAAAAAAATGCAGAGAGTGAGCACTTACAAAGTAGAGCATGTAGAAACAGCACAGCCACACTCCTCCCATGCCACACAGGCCCTGCAAATAACATCCCATCACTGTATTGCTGGGTTGGAGGCCCAGAGCCTCTGGTATGAGATGGGCTCAGTCCCCCTTGCTGTACTGTGCCACCCGCTATTTAAAAACAAGCGTTTATTTTTCTATCACCAGCATGCTTTGGATAAGTTCTCCTTCTCTCCTTTGCATGACTGGAGCTCTGCAAAAGGAAACGGGTGAGTTTGTGCTTTTTAGTTATCTTTCTCTTCTCAAAATTACCTTGATATATTAGAAATGAAAATGATGCATTTAAGAATACATTTGGAAATATCATCTTAAATGGGTTTGACTCATGTGGGTGCACAGGATGAGGGATTCCTGATTCTTTCTTCTGGCCTCAGTATTACAGATGACTATAACTTCATCTTGTTTTACTGTCAGTGAAAAATTCTATGCTATTTTTTTCTCTCTCTCACCAATGTCCAGTGACAGTGTTTGGAAGCCGATATAGTAGGCCTGCCAATTTTTGATTCACTGAAGCTACTGAGAACAGTTTCAAAACCAGTGCACACGTGATTATTCACTATAAGTGAAACTCTCAATGTATTATGTCCATTTGTATCTTTATCACAGAGAAGGCCAAAGTGGTACTACATGACCAGAACACACATATAATTCAACCAGGGTGGAAAAGCACACTGAAAACATGCAGGAAAAACAGGTGGTGTGTGTCTACGGAGTCTTGAAAAGTTTTTATTTCACGATTCAGCATCTTTAAGTCCAAAGTCAGAGTTCTGTGCAGCACACCGCACCCATTCAGCTGATATTTTTTGAGCACTGACGTGAGCCAGCGGCTTTTTGAGATGCCTGGCAGCCATCATTGATTGAGGAGAAACATAAACATTCCTGCCCCAATGGGGACTCTGTAAAGTGGAGTGGCAATGACATGGCAGCCAGGCCAGCACCTGGAGTCCATCAGAAGCTGGTAAGAGTTACGGGAAAGACCAAATAGGAACGTGGGGCATCAAGGCTGGGGAGAGGCGGCAGCGATGGGGGGTGTCATTGAAAATAGGGTAGCTGGGGCAGGTCTCGGTGAGCAGGGGACACTGAGTCAAGACTTGAAAATGGCAGAGGAGTGAAAAAGTAATGAGAGCAGAGAAACAGCCAGAGCCTGGCTCTAAGGAGGGAGCCTGGTGCGTTCCAGAAACGGAGAGGGGGCCGGAGTGGCGGCAGCCGGTGTGGGTGGGAGAGGCCTACGGAAGGTGGCACTGGAGAGGATGGGGCTCGCGGGCCACCGTGAGGACCCTCGCCTGTGCTTTGGGGGAAATGCGGAGCCACTGCAGGGTTTTGAGCAGAACAGTGACATGATTTCAAATATAAAGATAATGGAAATCAAAATGAATTGAAAATATTTTTATTTTGTGAAGTTCTAGGAAATTTTATCATATGTTGAGAAACGTAAAAACATACAATTTAAGGTATCTGAGAAATACATATGGTCCCAGGAACACCCCGATGCACGTTCCTGGCCGCCCTAAGGCAGAGACCCTTCACCCCTCTCTGCACAGTCGGAAGCGTCACCCTTCATTGCACGCACCCTTTACACATGGAAGAAGAGGGCTGTGGGGAGCTCCTCCTGCGAAGGGGGTGAAGGGCTACCCCAGGGCTCCTGCAGGGTAGCCCAGGCAGCACTGGACACCGTGAGACCCCCGAGACTGTGTCAACCGTGTGCACTCCTTGTGGGTGGTCACTCACTCACAAAAGGCGGAAGTGCCCTTCACCACTTTAAGGAGTTGCGAGAAATGTGGCAATTCGTTGTCTCAGCGACTTTCCCTCTACCAGGCAGGAGGTGCTTCCTATGGATGCACATCCTTAGATGCAGAGGCACACGGACAGGTCGCTGTCCCCTGGTGGTAGGTGACAGATAATGTCAATGGCAGAAATCCGGCTGTCAGCTTCCTGGGGTGCCTCTGTTGTGACTCCACCATCACGGCTCCTCTACTGGCCTTCTCACCCTCTCCTCCATCCCCAGAGGAACAGCCTCCCCTCTCCTCCATCCCCAGGGGAACGGGCTCCCCTCTCCTCCATCCCCAGGGGAACGGGCTCCCCTCTCCTCCATCCCCAGGGGAACGGGCTCCCCTCTCTCCCATCCCCAGAGGAACGGGCTCCCCTCTCTCCATCCCTAGAGGAACGGGCTCCCCTCTCTCTATCCCTAGAGGAATGGGCTCCCCTCTCTCCATCCCTAGAGGAACGGGCTCCCTCTCTCTATCCCTAGAGGAACGGGCTCCCTCTCTCCATCCCTAGAGGAATGGGCTCCCTCTCTCTATCCCTAGAGGAACGGGCTCCCCCTCTCCAAACCTAGAGGAACGGGCTCCCTCTCTCCATCCCCAGAGGAATGGGCTCCCCTCTCTTGCTAAATGAACATTCCTAGCTTGTCCTGGTCCCGTCTTTCATCCTCAGGTGTCTCGGCCAGGTCACTTCCACTCATTCCTCCCTCTCCATCGTGTCATTTCTGTCCTCAGAGGTCCCAAGATCTTTCATACCCACTTTCCTAAACCCCATTATTCCTTAAAGGGTTATTTCCTTAACCCTTGAAGCCACAGTCTCAACAGCAAACACTCATCCAAAGTTACTACACGATAGGGGCTATTCTAGGCTCTACCTTCAGCAATGCGTTCAGGACTCTAGCAATCTGCTGAGGCATGTGGTTCCCTACCACCTCCACTTTACAGATTAGAAAACCAAGGCACAGGGAGAGGTTAAGTAACTTGCTGAAGTCACAGAGCTCGGTCGGGTCTGCTCAAAACCGCTGCAGACCTCTCCAGACAAGGTTCCTATCCAGATAGAGGGTTTAAATCCACTGCGTTTCTTCCTGACTCCTTGAAGTCTGGCTTCCCTCACCACTGCTTCTTCAAAATGGCCCACGGTTTCACTGTGCCTTCCTTTGCCCCCTTAAGCCTTCCTTTCCCTTATCATGCTAACTGTGCTGGCCCAAGACGCCATGTTTTCCTGCCTCTCCTCCCTACGTCCACAGGGGCATTCTCCATGTGCATGACACCAACACCAGTTCCAGGCTTGGCTCTACCTGACCCTCTCCTCCCGGCAGCCGGCTCCCAAGAAACAGCACTGACTCTGACCTTTGCATTCCGCGCAGCTTTCTCTGCTATCACCTTGGGCTTCACCCTTGAAACTGACACTTTCCTGCCACTTCTGCCCAACTCTTGCTTTCCATGGTGGACATCTGGTAAACCTCCTTGGTTAACTGTACCCGAGGTGTAGCCAGCAGTCCTGAGACCCCCTGAGCCTGCACTATGGCTGTTTGGTTGTGGTGGGACTACAGAGGTGGGAGCAGGCAGGTTTAAATAAGACACGTCCCTTGCCTTGAGCAGTCTGGGACCTCGAGCTCAGTCTGTTTTCACAAAGCCGCTCCATGACTGCCTGCTCTCCGTTTAAGCACTACTCACCCCTGGTCCAGTTCTTACCTTACCCCCAAGTCTAGACTGTGCAGCCAACTCCATGAGGTCCTTCTCCTCCCAGACTTTCACCTTTTAAGCTGTCCCATGATTTTACGATACTAATATTTCTAAAGTAGTAGTTCTTATATGTATTTCTGAAATACTAGATTCCACTGAATATCAGATAAAAGCTATAGATACCTTGGAAAAAAAGGGCGAGCCTAATTAATTTTTATGTATGATTTAACAGTGTTCAGAAGACTCATAACGTTCAGGGGGTGGGGCATCCAGAGATCCTAAGATTATTACCTGATTCCAAAGCAAGCCTTCTCTGTGTTATTCAATGCTTAAACCAGGCAGGGAATCTTTTTGCTCATTTTAAATATTTTCTGCCCACAGTTCTCAAGTCTTTACCAACCCATCCTCTCTATTCAGTGTTAGGAGCCCACCCTGCCAGGTATGGTGCCAGGCCATGGGAAACAATGGTCACCGTGCCTGTCTTTGCCCTCAGAGAGCTCAACCCTAGTCCTGCAGGCAGATAAGCAGAACAGGCAAACGCAACTCTCCTCGGCTGCTGGGGCCGCTATTAAGTAATATTATCATATTAAAATCATATTATTTTACTCTGTCCCTTGGGTGTCCTCTCATTTCAACAAGCCATGTTCATCCCCAACTGTGCGTCCTTCCCTCTGTCACTCTGTGTTTGTAACACTCTCTCCCAAACTAACATTTCTCATCTCTACACTCCCATGGAGCCCACAGTTAGGACCTTCTGCACGCGGCTGCCCGTCGCTTATCTCAATCTAACTAGCATGCCTGTGCCCAGGGCAACCACCAGTGCTCCCCATCCCTGTGGTGACTTGTGCAATGCTGAGCCTACAGTAGGTGCATTATACCATAAACTCTCCTCCGTTACCCAGTGGTTGTTTTTATGAGTGTATACCAGTATTTCTAAGACACTCAGAACACATACATTAGCTATGTCGTCCACACGACAGGCTTCCACACGGGTGTGGTGGGTCTACCGCTAGGCTGTCTATTCCAGGCCACCACTCTTTATGTCTCTCTCTGTGTTCTAAGCCTATGCGTTGTCACTCTTCACAATTGTCTTAGTTATGATTGACCGTTCTGAGCACATACTCCCATATATCCATCCACATCAATGAAAAAGATGGTGAACAGCGTGGAGTCAAGATAGAGCTTCCCACCTTAAGATGCACCATCCAGTCCTGGAAGATTCTAAGAGTGACTACTGAGCCTAGATAAGTTATACTGTCTTTGTGTTCCGCTCACATATCCTTCAACTTGCCTATGAGGAAACCAAGGAACAGCCTTGTCAAATGCTCTGCTGAGGGCTATATGGTACCCAACTCACACATATTTTTGACAACTTAAAAACGATAAAGGGACATCTTTGATGTCTATCCATTCTCTTTAATAAACTACCTCTGTTCAAATACATCTGTTTCCTTTTCCATGTGCACACAAAGCAGCCCTTTAACAATCGAATTCAGAATCCCACCTGGTTGTGACCTGACTCACTGGCATCTAGCTCAGAATTCACGTTTCTGGAAATCAAAACGGCACGTCTGTTTCTAGGCCCCTTCCCACTTTTAGCTGTAGAAAACTTTTTGCAAAATAGTTGACAGGGACAGGGCCCTCTCATTTCCAAGCTTTCTCTATATCTTGGAATATTTATAATTCAGGGAGAAATCCCGGACCCACCTGGAGGAAGCAGCTGAGCGGCAGTCTTGGGAAGGAGACAGCACTCGGAAATACCACCACCCACCTTCCTCTAAGAGACCGCCACAGCCAACCCATCAGCATTTCCTCCACATCCACTTTTCCTTCTGTGTCCTTCCACATGAGCACTTCTAGCTCCATGGGACTCTGGATTCCCACCGATCCACCGGTTCTCCAGGAACCCCCACCCAGGACCTCTGGCAATGGCTGGAGACATTTCTGGGTATCAAACTGGGTGGAGTGGAGGTGCTACAGGCATCAGGTGGTAGAAGCCAGAGGCGCTGAAAAATGCCCTACAATGCACAGGACAGCCCCTGCCACAAAGAATAGTCCCAAATACCTAAAATATCAATAGCAAGAAACCCCACAGAATTTCAACCAGAGCTTCTAGTCTTCAACCAACCTCTCGCACGCGCCTCCTTTGGAATTTTGGTCTGTCTGCATCTCAGCCTCCTGGGTGTCCTCTCCAGCACCCTGGCCTCTGTGCCACTCCACACTCATGAAGCTCTTCTGCCCTGGACCTCAGACACTCTCTCTCGTGGTCTCACCCAGGCTTGCTACCAGCAAGAACCACCGTTTCTAGGGTCTAACTGCCACCCCCACCCCTGCCTCCCCAGCTCACTAGCCTTCACTCCCGTGGCTCCTCTATGCCCTGAGTTCTACGCCATCTGATGTCCAACACGCTCACATCCCACGGTTTTTCTTAAATACAGCCGGGCAGCATCCCATATGACTTGAAACTCACCCTTGTAAGTTTCCCTTCTCCTACCGCTTCTCCTGAGTAGGAAGCCCCAACTTCACTGACTTCCAACCCTCCATCTGCTCGGCACTGTCATGGGCCAGGGCTGGGAGAGGGTGGTGCCGTGCACACCGGCCGCCTCTGCGTGGTCAGTGTACCCCTCCGTGGCCTCTGGCCTGCCCTTCAATCCTACCTCACTTCCGTAGTAACCCACTTCCCACTCTCCAAGGGACTATTTCACAGCTTCTCCTCCCGCTTCAAACACTCCACACCCCACACTATCCCCATGATGATCTCACTTTTCACTTCACTGAAACAAAACAAAACAAAACAAAACAAAACAAAACACCAAAAGCATCCATCAGAAGAGGACACCCTCCACCCCGCCCTGCCCCAGCCTGTCCCCAGCAGTCTCCATGGGCACGGGGCCCCTCCCCTGGGAACTGGATGCTCACCCACTCTCGCTCACCCAGCACCCGGCACTAAACATGAGCTGTCATCTCACATTTTTTTTTTTTTTTTTTTGGTGACGAAGTCTTGCTCTGTCGCCAGGCTATAGTGCAGTGGCGTGATCTCGGCTCACTGCCACCTTCGCCTCCCTGGTTCAAGAGATTCTCCTGCACCACGCCTAGCTAATTTTTGTATTTTTAGTAGAGACGGGTTTCAACATGTTGGCCAGGATGGTCTCGATCGCTTGACCTCATGATCCGTCTGCCTTGGCCTCCCAAAGTGCTGGGATTACAGGCATGAGCCACCACGCCCGGCCCTGTCATCTCACGTTTTTAACACAACTCTCCGTTGGCCCCACACCTCCACCCTGGACATCTGACTCCTGCCCTTCTTTAAAGCACAACTCCCCAGGGCCTGTCCCTCTGCACTGCTGTCCACGGCTGGCCTCACTCCAGTCCCGCTCACATCCCACCAACCACTGGTGTGTCCTTGCTGGGGCCAGCAGCACCCTGCAGATGCTGCATCAGTGGACAAGGCTCAAAGCAGTCACACCAGTCTCGGCAGCATCCACACAGCTCATCCTTGCCGCCTTGGATGGGGAGCCGTGTTGAGGGGTTCTGCTAGGCAGGCAGAAGGGACACCAGGAAGTTTTAGACTCCAGAAGCCAAAGGAGGAAGCCCCAAGAGAGGCCTTCCCCCAAGCTGGCCACTGGTGCATCCAGCCCCTCCCGGCCCCCTGTGCTCTGTGGCTCTCTCCACAGGGGACACGACATACTCCATGCATTTCTTTGTTTAGGGAACATCTTCCCTGTGAGCGCTCGAGCTTCAGGAAGGCGGGCCTTCGCTCATCCTCTTCACCAGCACACATCCTTCCTGAAACATATTCGGGATGAGTAATAGGGTTCGATACGTATTTAAGTTTTATGAAAGAACTGACCTCTGTGTGACAGGCACTTGCACGGGTGGATGGAACGGACCACTTTCTGGTGTATCATACAGCAGTGTATCAATTTCGCAACTTAGTTTTAAAACTAGCCACAAACATGCTTTTGTGCCAAACCACTGTCCTATGAGTTTCCAATCATTTGGAATCTATTTTTAGGTGAACGACTGAGCCCATGAGTGAAGTCTATTGACACGGAGACAACATCTTCCTGTTGAGTGCCCCCATGCACCAAGCGTGCCCTAGGAGCCTGCCGCTGTCAGAGAATAAAGGGCAAGACCCCTGTCCCACGGGGCTGATTTCTAAGGAGTGAAGAGAATGCCTATCAAATTTCTTGCTTTATGCCTTCCATAAAAGATGATTTTTCTTGGGCCCTGCTACTCGAACAAAGAAGAGGGGAATCGTATCTCCGGCAAGCACGCCGATGGCAGGGGCCACAGGTGCAGGGAGAAGTGAGGTACGGAAGAGTCCGCATGCCATCTGCACTGGGCCGAGCATACCCAGGACTAACTCCAGCCATCCCGGAGAATGGGACCAACAGGGAGATGAAGGTGTCATTGCACCAGGAGAAAGCCCAGGAGAGGGCTGGGGAGACAGAGAACAGAAAAATGTGAGCCTTGTCCTGGCCACTGCAGGGAGAGGGAGGCAAGCCTTTCAGAAGACACAGGGTTGTCATGGGATAAAAACAACTGCGATCTCAAGAATGGAAACAGAGAGCCAGGCCAGCATTCATGAACTCCTCACAATCGTTCTCAGAAGGCTATGATGCGAGTAACTGATGTGTGCAAAGCACCCGAGATCCTGGAAGCAGCACCAGCCCACGCTCCGATCTGCTGCTCACAGGGCCGAGGTCCTCCAAGGTGGGTCCGCAAGCATCCTCCCTGCCCCCATTTGGAGGCATGGAGTTGAGGCAGTAAGTGACTTTCCAAGCCACGCTGCAGGCAGGGCGGGGTGCGTCTCTGCCCACTGCATTCTCCTGCCATGGCAATGCTCCAACACTCCATAGCCCAGGCCCTGGACATTTTACTCCAACTTTCTTGCTGGAAGGAGACAACCAGTGGCGCCTGACCACTCAGAGGTAGGGTGTCTACGGTGGCCCAAGAGGGAGGCACTCAAGCCCTTAGATAAGCCAGGTGCTCTGGGCTGGGGTGGGTGGGAGCAGGTTTGGCAGGAGTGGACAGGCAGCCGGCGGGGAAAGCGGCACAGTTTTGACAGGAGGAAGCTCTGGTGCCAGTTTCAGATGCTTGCCTGTGGGAGGGCCCAGCTGCAGCAGCAGGGGCACCGGCTACACGAGGGAGTGGCCACCACGGTGCTGAGAAGGTGATGGCGGCGGCAAATTAGGACGTGAACTGAGGGGGGCCGTGGCAGGAGACAGAAGTCAGGCAGGAAGTGTGACCTGGGACTCAAGACCAGTGAGGACCAACCAGAGAGGACTGGCCTGGAGGCCAGGCCCTGACCTCTCCTGGGCTGGGTATTCTCATGGCAAGAAGAACCGGGTTCCCGCCCACTGGGCACTGAGCTCGGCCATGGGAATGTGAATGCCCCTGGCTTCTAGGTCTCGAGAGCTCCCTTTCAAGGAGTTGTTTAACATTCCTCTGGTTTAAAATATGAGCAATCACAACGCACTGGGCTTCCACGCTGTGCTTTTCCATTCCAACTACTCCCCTTGCCTGACAAGGTATTCCTCAAATTGAAGAGGCTCCGAAAGCCCCGCCTGAGACACTGTAAATGAGCTCCAGCCGGCCCACGGAGCGCCATCCGCTCCTCCTGGCTGCATACAAAGAATGCATTTTATTTTGTATCAATTACCGGGCACCAGGACAGACGACTACGGTCAACGGCGTGAAGTACGGGAGGGGACAGGCAAAGCGAAAAAAGCCATGCCAAATTAAAAAAGTGAGCGCCTCATTACTCCACATCTAAACCGGCTCTGACGGAGGGACTGGGGTCCCGAGCCGCGCGGCGCTGAGCCGGGATGGGCCAGCACTATCCCGCACATTCATTGTCGGCCATTAGTTCTTCCCAATCGGGCATCAATGTTCAACGCACACCCCAAAAAATATATAATACGAGCAATAATGATCACAATCTGCAGTCTCTCCGAGCTTCGGAACGTGAAGTATGAGTCAAAGAAGCAGTTTCACTTTTCACTCGGAGAGCTGACAAGCATGACTAGAGGGGGAATAAAATAACATTCCGTCCGCATAAATATCAAGCAGCCTGCTTGAGACTGATGGGCCAGGAATGTATTCTTAGCTATCATTCCGGCAGACAGGCCCAAGGACACTCATAACTTATTTTACAATCATTTAGTTTCAGCTCAAGTGGAAAACGTGACAACTTATCTCTGCTGACAAGATGCCATATCGAACCTTACAATTAACTCTCCTCCGATTATCTGCCCAGCCGATCATTAGCTGGGCAATTTTTGATGAACCATTGCAGGGAGCTCGCCTTGGTGAGGGTCCTCGCCATGTGCGCTGATAGGTTTTTGATATCCCGGGTGATATTCAAGAGATGAGGCTCCATGCTCGTGATCCTCATGTCCCTCGCGCTCCCGAGGGTCTCTAAATGTGTCCGCTGGGGGAGGTGCTGGGCGTAGGTGCACTTGATCTCTGCAAGCCTCCCTGCTGCAAGGACTCCCGCTGTTACTGCTGCCCTTAGCAGGGCCCTAATCCCTGCCCGGGTCAGATCTTCCCTGACCCTGGAGCCTGGATTTCAGGGAGTGCAGGGCCCTCCAGAGACACCTCCAACCATTCTCCCTCAGGGGGCTTAGTTTGATGAGGGGCATGCCAAGAATTTGCTAGAAGGAGGCAACACTCACTCTGGGAGAGCTGCAATGGTTCCTGAAGGGTTGGCTGTTAATTTTCTACATGTTGATTAAAGATACAAAATGCTTTAAAACATGTTCATAAGAAGCATGCATCTATACGGAAAAAAAAGGAAAAGAAAGACAAAAGAAAAGGGAGAGGAAACTGCTAAGCACATGTGCATCAGCCCCCTGCCTCCGCTGGCTTCCATCCTATACCTTAATTTACCTATTTGGCAGTGTCAGGTACATGAATAAAAATCTTTTTTTGTTTGGTATTAAAAGAATTTAAAATTATCAAAGACAGGCCCATTTGTAGGTGCCAGGAAGGGAAATCAGTTGAGGGCTAAAGCCCCCTATGAACTCAAGATGAAGTCGTTGTAGGAACTTGTAAATTAAAACGCAGTTCCTTTGATACACGGCCAACGATATAAAGCTAATTTGGATCTTTAATAAGGGCTCTGTTCTTTCTGAAGCTTACAGAGATGTGTAGGCCGGTAAATAAAGAACAGGCCACCTTTGCCATCCAAGGAAATCACAACATCCTGGGTCTCTGTTAAAAGGTGAGTGTGAAGTGAGGTTCAAAACCTCACCCCTTCGCACAGTCCTTTTGACGGGAGCTTTCAGCGGGAGGAGGTTGACTTGAATTCCCCATCTCTGAAGATGTTTCAGAGACTGGCATTATTGTCCCTTTCCCTTTGCTGCTCACACAGAGGTACACAATGTCAGAGGGGCAGCGGGGACACGGCAGGGGGCCCAGGAAGATGACAGGTGTTGGCGAAAGGAAAAGACAACACAGTGTTAGACTGAGTTATAAAAACGGGGAGGAAAGGAATACAATAGGAGGAGCCAGAACCAAGAGAACACACAGGAGACAAGAATTGCCTACTCGGGCCATTTTCAATTACGCCCAGAGATCTCTCTAAATTAAGCCTAGTCAGTAGGAATTTAGGAAATTTGATCTTCCATTGAGATGAGGACCTTGATTACTGAAATATGTTTATAAAGCCTTACAAAGAAAAAAGCACATATTCTGACCACCAATTCGGGAACAGAGTTTCTTTTTTGAGAGGATGAAAATGTTCTGAGATTGACTGTGGTGATGGTTGCAGGTATCTGTGAGATACTAAAAACTACTGCATTGCACCTGTTAAATGGGGGAAGTGTGTTATGTGATTTTTATCTGAATAAAGCTGTTTAAAAAACAAGAAAAAAATGGGAGAGGTCGTTGTGTTAAATACTACAAAGCAATCAAATAAGGAAGATTTTAAAACGTCCACTGTACGGTCTAGTGAGATGGGGGAGAGGGTCAGAGGGGACAGGAGGGTGGCTGGGTTCGCCCAGAAACTGAAGCTAAAGGCCATCATGAGACTTGGGCCATCAGCTGAGTCTGGATGAGGAAATGGACGTGGCTGTCTGGCCTCCAGCCACCTAACCAGGATATGGCTCTACACAGCTGACCCACGGGAGGTCCCAGTCTTGAGCTGCTCACGGGGCCCTACCCTGAAGGGGTGTCCCCAGCCTCCTCCTGATCACAGGTGGGACAGCTCTCGGCTTCTCAAGCTTCTCTGTGTTCTCCCCTCCCAGGTCATACTCCTCTGCTCTCTCCTCTTGGTTCCTGTCACTTTCTTTGCACTCCATCCGTTTCCTGGTATCTCTCCTTTCTTGTCCACTACAACAGTTTTTTTTTCATGCCGGAGGGCCAGCTGGCACTGAATGGCATCATCCAATTTGAAGGGATGACAGAAGGAACACAGAGTGGCCAAGTGAGGCAGAAAGCCTGGGGAAGCCGTGGGGAGTGTGCCAGAAAGGAGCGTGCTTGGGAATGCAATGCATATCAGGAATTTATAGTTAAGGCTCAAAAATCAAATTGTGCTCTAGCTGATTTTTAGCTGAATGCAAGCAGCACAAAGTTTAAATTAATATGGTGAACTCCGATAAATGGAAAGGCAGGATGCACAGCGCAGTTAGATGGAAATGAAATCATTTCGAGAGATTCCCGCTTCTCCCAGCCTCTTCTCTTTTTACATAATCAGCCACTACCATTTCTCAAGTTGGGTGCTCAGATCTGCTAAATTGAAAAGAGATTCTGTTTCACGTGTGAGGGTGGGCAGGCTGGGGAGAGACTGAGCGCGTCTTGCAGAAAACTCAATTAAATCAGGAAAGTAATTAGATGTAGGAGACCTCTTTGATCACATAAATTTCTCATCTTTAGAAACTTAGCTGTTTCTATGAAAAGTCATATGCAGTCAAATGACCCACTGCTGCACAGAAAAGCGTCCTGTCTGAGCGGGGAAGGTGGGCTCCTTAGGCCAGTACAGCGAGGGGCTGTGTCCAGGGTCCTGAATGCACCTGGCCACTTCATTCTGCTCAAGGTACAGCAATACACCAAACTCAGGCCGCTGCTTCGAAGTACATCCCTGCTCTTGTCTACTGACATCATGTGGTTTGAAAAAGTGTGTTGGTGTCCTCAGCTGTGGGAAAACCTGATATGCAGAAGCCCAGACTTAAAAAGGAGGCAATTTGGTTGTGAGATATCATGCCATGGGTTGAGCGTTAAACGTCGTAAGAAGGTAAGTAATAGGATTCTTTTCTTCTTTAACATCACAAAGAGCAGAGTATGCTTTGGTTTGCTTAGTCAGTTCCCTGCTGCTTAGATGGATTCCAAGTTTTTGACCATAAATGAGTACTTCTGTGTGTTTTCAGTCATTAGAATTATGACTTTGGGGCAGTTTTCGAGGCACAGGCTCATGAACATGAGCATTCGTGGGGCTCTGGATACATGCTGCTGGGCCGAAGTTCTGTGCTGCTCCCACCAACGGTGTGTGAGGATGTCCAAGCTGTGTGTCACTGGAGCTGACATGTCTGTTACACTTCAGCTCCCACCCTGCCCACCTGCTGATGGAGAGGTCCCTGCTCCTTAGCATGGCCCACACCCAGGGTACAAGAAGGAAGCAGATGGAGGTCAGGGAGAAAACTGCATGCTGCTCCATGAACTGGAACCGCACAGACTCAAAGGCAGCTCCAGCCCCAGCCTAGCCACCCGGCCACGTGACCCTGGGGATGTCATCTCTTTTAGCCTCAATTTCTTCACACAGGAAATGAACAAAATATCGCGAAGGCCCGCGGCGGGTGTTGACGCGATGTGATTTCTGCCCAGTGCTCTGAATGTCAAAGTGAAGAAATTCAATGAAGCGCGGGTAAACGGCAGGAGTAACTATGACTCTCTTAAGGTAGCCAAATGCCTCGTCATCTAATTAGTGACGCGCATGAATGGATGAACGAGATTCCCACTGTCCCTACCTACTATCCAGCGAAACCACAGCCAAGGGAACGGGCTTGGCGGAATCAGCGGGGAAAGAAGACCTTGTTGAGCTTGACTCTAGTCTGGCACGGTGAAGAGACGTGAGAGGTGTAGAATAAGTGGGAGGCCCCTGGTGCCCCTCTGTCCACGTGAGGAGGCGGGGCGGGGTCCGCCAGCCTTGCATGAAGAAATAAATCTTTGGCTCACAAAAAAAAAAAAAAAAAAAAAAGGAACAAAATAGCACCCCTGAACCTCTGCCCTCAACTAGCCTCACCCTACTCTTGCTCTCTTCTCCATCTTGGTCAACTAAGATGGCCAAGAGCCAGCTAAAGACTGACTAAGGCAACGCTACCCTCCACGCCAAACCAAGGGGAGGCAGTGCCATGTGGCCCATCTACCATGTGCTTGGTGTGGGGCTAGACAACATCCAGACACATGGAGGGACAGACAGACCCACGCCGTGGTCAGGCTGTCTCCTAGGAGCTGCAATAACAGCAGTAAATAAACAAAGCTCCTGCCCTAAAGAACTTAGGTTCCAGCAAAGGGAGAGAGTTAACAAGCATATATATGCGTGCATATCGATCACGAGGAGGGATGACAAGTGCTGTGGACCAAACTGAAGGACTCAAATGGGGTGGCAGGTGGAGGCGGGGTGTGGAGGCTGCTGGCATGCTGAAGCCCCCCTTGTTCCTGAAGAACGTGCAAACGTGGCTGTCAAGGGCCCCTGGCTTTTCCAGACAATTATCATTCACACAGTTACAACGCAGGACCTCAACACAGAACCATAACATACGAGACGCAAGTCACTTCCGCCAAAAGATGAGGCATTGTAAGGAGAAAGTTAGAGAATGATGAGAAAGGATGTTGGGGAATACAGTTAGACCTGCCACAATGAAAGCTGCACAAACCACCGTGACCGTGAGCAGCGCTCGGAGGGCTGAAGCCTGCCCTTCAGTGGCACAGGAGGCAGCGTCTCTTCCCAGCTCCCTTGGACACTGCACCCCTTTCATGGCCCTTAGTGTGCTATGATTGCTTCTGTGGATGTCTCCTTTATGTGGCTGTGTCCCTTTGATTTTTTTTTTTTTTTTTTTGAGGCGGAGTTTCACTCTTATCGCACAGGCTGGGTGCAATGGCGTGACCTCGGCTCACCACAACTTCTGCCTCCCGGGTTCAAGCGATTCTCCTGCCTCAGCCTCACGAGTAGCTGGGATTACAGGCATGTGCCACCACGCCTGGCTAATTTTGTATTTTTAGTAGAGAATAGAAGAAACAGGGTTTCTCCATGTTGGTCAGGCTGGTCTAAAACTCCTGATCTCAGGTGATCTGCCTGCCTCAGCCTCCCAAAATGCTGGCATTACAGGCATAAGCCACTGTGCCTGGCCTGATTTTTAAAAGTACATTTTCTTTTTCAGACAATGTCTCACTCTCATCAGGCTGGAGTGCAGTGGCAAGATCAAAGCTCACTGCAGCCTTGAACTCCTGGGGCTCCCAGCGATCCTCCTGCCTCAGCCTCCCAAGAAGCCTGGACCACAGGTGTGCCCCACCATGCCCTGAAGATTTCTTTGTAGAGATGGGGTCTCACTATACCTCCCAGGCTAGTCTCCAACTCCTAGCTTGAGTGATCCTTCTGCTTTGGCCTCCCAAAGCACTGAGATTACAGGCGTGGAAAAAAATTTTCTTTACGGATGTTCAGTGGCCAGCATGAACAAAATAGGTGCTCTGTAATCAAGTCTGTCGAGACAAGGAGGTGCCAAGTAAGACCACTGCAGCACAAAGAACAAACAAAATTTGAGTAATGTCTTTGAAATGCTGGAGGGAAAAAAATGCAGTATAGTTCTAATTGTCTATTTAAGGCTTAGGAGTGTTGAATATTATTTAAATACCAGCTAACAAATCTGTATGAAATATCCTTGCAGTTTGAACATTTTGGAGAATAAAAAATTAACATCTTATAATGATAAATTACATCTTCTTTTCCCTTGGCCATCACATGTAACCTTTTGTTACGCTAGAAGGCAAATGTGGGAACCATCAGGGTACTTTTTGGGGGGTTAAATCAAATGCTAATTTGCAAAATTCATTCTCCCTTATCTGTCCTCATAGAAATATTTTGTAAACACCTAAAATATTTGAAAAACTTCTTTTCCAGGTGATTTCATGACTCTCTCCTAAACTGTGGACAGGAAGTTTCATTATGAAAAGGGATCCTTGTGACTCCCAAGCCTTTATTGGAGGTGGGTGGCATGTCCGAGTCAGCGAGGACGGTGATAGCATCGTGGTGTCAGGTGCCTTGTACGGAAGGCCCAGCCACTTGAAAGAGAGGCCGTATGGGTCCTTCAGCCACACCTGGCTCTAACAATTGCCCCAGTCAATGGGCTGGAGGTCACAGAGCAACACTCTGGCTCTTGGAGCCACCCAGCCCACAGGGCAGCTTTGAGGGTTTGGGTTCCACTGGTAATTTATCCACAGTGACCCTGAACAGAAGGCCCTGGGGCTGAGCTGAAGGAGGGGATGCCACTGCTGAGGACCACCAGGATGGTGAGGCTCAGCACCGGAGGTACACGATCTTGACGGCACACTCAAAGGCTGTGTGCGCAGAAACTCCAGATATTTACAGATTTGACCAACGACTACCCAGGGCCACTCGGGGGAGGCACTGTTTAAGGCCCTGGGGAAATAGTAGTGGAACAAAACAGAATATTTCCAGTTAGAAAAAACAGATAAAATTTACAGTGCAAACATTTCACACTACTCCAATCCTAATTCTATACTGATACAGACTGACTTGTAGACACTTGTGCCTAAATATATTTGTCTACAAATATATTCATATACATACTTGTGTCAAATACATATACATACTTGTGTCAAATAGATATACATACTTGTGTCAAATAGATATACATATTTGTGTCAAATAGATATATATATTTGTGTCAAAATATATTTGTCTACATTTGCATCATGAGCTGCCTGGGGCACCTCTCTGGTACCTGGATAACCTTTTAAAAATATAAAAATTTTTGATAAAAATACAGGAAAAAAAGTCCGCATATTTAAATTTAAGGATTTGGCTGATGAAATTTTTTTTAAAAAAGGTATGTTATGACTTCTTTGACAGCCACTGAAAAGAAAATATTTTTCTCTCCTGCTGTTTTAGGATTTTGCTGGGCTGCTGCAAATGACTAACGACTGTGCTACATATTTTATGTAGATTCTGAGGCTGGGGTTGACCTCTAACTTCCTCTGCTTGAAAACTAGATATTATCAGCCCATTCATGTCTCTGACAAGAGGCAGGTGAGCACATTCATGTCAATAAGGAAGTTGAAACATGAGGTCATCTGTGCACTGAATACTGGAATCAATCTGGTGTGGTGTTAATGAGAAGATGAGGCTTATGACCTTTCATTTTTGACTACATTATTAAACAACTGTATTTAAAAATAATTTATCAGGTCATATGACAGAAGGTTCCCCAAACCAGATAGTAAATAAGTAGAGCAGGGTGGACCATTTGTTTCCAGCAAAAATCTGTAGCTAAGACTTCCTCTTGAGAGGAACCTGACAGTTTCCTGCACTTATGAAGCTCTAAGTTTGGCTGGTGTAAAAACTGCCTGTATGTGATGGGACTGGGAGACTGGCGTGGTGTAACTCATCTGCAGCCCAAGGCTCCGGTCATCCAGGATAGGAGGAAATGTTTATTTTGTACCAACAGACAACGAGTGATTCCCGAGAATGAATCAGGGAGAAACAAAGGCTGTAGCAAAGGGTAGTGACACGAGCCACCTTCACCAGGGTGACATTCATTCTGTCTTTCCCGGGACAACCTCCGTTTACGCCTGTTTCTCAGGGCCATTATTAATATGTGGTCAAGGCAATCTTAAACCAACCCTGCAATCATTCCAGAAATGAGAAGAACAAAGTTCAGAGGAAATCTATTAATTTTGACTAAGCTTTGGGCAAGTAAGAGGTTTGAAAACCTGCAACACATTTTTCAGTTCCATGCTACTCTGTCTCACGATGACTGACAGCATTGTCCATAATCGCACCTGGGGCTGGTAAATGCTGGAAAAGTTTGTAACATGAAAGATAATTTGAACGTGCTGTGGACATCGATGGAGTATTCTACTTGGGAGAACTATCTCCACCAACACCTCCACTCGTGAGCATCTTCATCCGCAACGGCAGGTCAAAGTCGGAAGTGTTTTCTAAAGCATAGCCTTTGAAAGCAGCTCCATCACAGTGGCCAAATGTGTCTGCTTTATTTTGTATTTTCCATAAAATAAGAAATCATTCAGAGTGCAGCCTCCAGAATTAATGATATTTAAAAACTAGAATTAAATTTACTTCCAGCAGAAAACTATCAGTAATTCAACATTACTATTAGATAATATTAGCATATTTTTTTAAAAAAGAACTGACTTTGTGTGCACCTCCAAAGTTTTATCATATTATTTTTACTAGTGTCTTGGAATTTGGGCTCTGTCCAGCCAAAAAAAAAAAAAAAAAAAACAGTGCTTGGAGATCCTGAGTTACATTTGCTGTGAGTTTAAAGCATTTCTTTTATCAACCTAAAATTTTGTTAATATAGTTCAGTCACATACTGTGGTTGATCTTTAGGGAAAATTGCTTTAAAATAAACTGAAAGGTAAGATTGTGCTCCAAAATGTAATAATTGACATTTTTCTCTCTTTCTTTAAGCAAAACCCTGACCTCCTGTGACTGCTGGAAGGGTCAGTGGTGGATGCAGTAGGAAGTAGAATCCTGGCAGGCTGGCTATTCAGCAGAGAAAGCTCTGGCCATTCTTCCCTACAGCAGCCTTTCATCCCCTGGGGTGAGGTTAAAATCCTCGGTGACTATATCCACCCACCTCTCAGCCAGAATCAGGGTCCCTCCCTTCCTTCCCAGCGCTGCCAGCCCCTAATCCTCAGGAGTACATCCCTTTTCTCCTCCTGCAATTCCTGCAGGTTCCCACCAGCCATAATTTTCTCTTGCACACACTCCCGGCATTTGCTCCTGCCCACACACCCCGTGATGTCCTATGGCACAGCCATGGCCGGGTCTGGCTGACTGACTCCTGCTCTTCTCTGCAATTCTGTAGCTCACCAGCTCAAGTCCCTGTGCGGGGCTGGGGAAACCCGGAGTCACCGCTGGGAGAGAAGACTTTCCCTGGGCACTCTGGGCATGAGACTGCTGGGAGTTTCTTACTCCAAATTTGTCCAGGATCACTGGGGCCGTAACCCAGGCTAGACTTTCACACTCACCCCATTTTCTGTGCTCTCCAACTCCAGCATGGACCTTCACCCATCCCAACTGGCTTTTCCCAGCAAACACCTCACTCTCTGTGTCCCAGCAACCCTCCAGGGAGCCGCTTCATCGCTGTTTTTAGTGTCTTCCCAGACTCCCCAGCGCTGACTACAGAAAAGGAAGAAACAGGTGCAGTTTCTTCCACGAAATTCCAGTTAGTTTTCTAGTTCTAGATCCACGATACTTTTGCCTAGGCAAGGGAGTCCATTTTTCCTGGCAGAACTTTCCATTCTGTATGAGCTGTGACTCTGGCCTTTGGTACTGTGGTGATCAGAGAGGAGCACAGGGTCCACGTGCTTGGGGGTGTGGCGTGGCTGGGGTAGCTCAGCCCCAGGGCTGTTTATGCAGCTGGACCAACTCGTGTTTTGCTTTTATTTTATGAGCATAAGTGGAAAATGGAAACATTTTAACTGATATTAGTTAAAAGAGCATGGCGCTCATAAGCTTACTATGCAAAAGAGGCACAAAAACGGAATTCCCTAGGCATGCTCAAAGCGGCAAATCTACACAGCCTTGGGTGTTCGAGGGATTTAAGCAGATCTGTTCAGTTGTGAAGAAAGAGACTAAGATGATGATCTGGAGACACGGTGCAGAAGGGACAGGCTGAGAAGTGGCATAATCAGGAATTTCATGGTATTTTTCAGCTCCTTGGGAAGAGCACCCCGGCCACCGCCCTCTTTTGAAGTGGTGTGGCAGCACTTCTTACACATTCAACGTCATAGGTGTTTCCAGAAAAAAAATTATCATGGAAATTACAGGTTGAGCATCCCTAATCCAAAAATCCAAAATGTTCTGAAATCTGAAAATTTTTGAGTGCCGACATGACGCTAAAAGGGAATGCTCAATGGAGCCCTTCGGATTTTGGGTTTTGGGTTTAGGGAGCTCAGCGTGCATGTATGAAAGAAGGGGCCTTCCTGTATTTGACTGCACATCAGGTACTTTTCAAAAACCTATCTGCTCATGCCATGCTTGCCTCACCCAGGGAGAAGGGGCTGGGGCAAGAGAGGATTCAGAGCCTTGCTCCCCATATGGCCAGGTGAAAATATTCACTGACTATTAAAAATTATAATTCGCTTAATCTAACTAAACTGTAAGTTGTGATTCATCGTATTGTGGACACTGCATTTGTAAATAATTCCAGATAACACTGGAATGCTGTCTGCTTTACTGGACACAGGATAGGCTCTGCAGAGCTGCACCGTGATTTGATACCTGGCTGCTCTGTATTGAATTGGGTCTTCCCATACACCTGTCATTTTCTTGGCTGTGTGGCAAGTGGGAGGATGGGGGGCCAGGATCCTAGCATTCTCACTCTGCCCTGACTCATGCCTCTGCCTGGCTGCTGTGCCCCCACTGTCCCCTCCAAGTCTCAAACACCCGCCTCTGCCCGCCCTTCTCTATCATGGCCAGCTGAGGACCCGTCTCTAGCGCCACAAAGACAAACTCACTGCACTCACTTTTTAAATTAAAGTTTCAAACTAAACATCCCTACTGCCAAAGCAGACATGGAAATTCTCAAATGTTCATCTCTCAATTTGTGTTCTCGTTATGAAATTCGTATTTTAAAATAACTTTATTTAAAACATTTTTAGGCCGGGCGCAGTGGCTCACGTCTATAATGCCAGTAGACTTTGGGAGATGGAGGTGGGGGGAACACAGAAGCTCAGGAGTTCAAGACCAGCCAGGGCACTATGGTGAAACCCCCATCTCTACCAAACATACAAAAAATTAGCTGGGCATGGTGGTGCGTGCCTGTGGTCCCAGGTTCTCAGGAGGCTCAGGTGGGAGGATCCCTTGAGCCCAGGAGGCAGAGTCTGCAGTGAGCTGAGATCGTGCCACTGCATTCCAGCCTGGGTGACAGAGTGAGACCCCGTCTCTAAGACAAACAAACAAACAAAAAACCCCAAAAAACCCAGCACATTTTTAGATGAGTATGTACTCATTTCTAAAAGCTGAAATGGAACAGGTAAAACAGGTAAAACTGCCCATGAGTCCCCTGCCCTCCTCATTCACATGGCCTTCATGCAGACACGTGCATTCAGGTGGGCACACAGGGAGCCTGGCCTAGCCCAACGTTCAGGCTTCGATCCGTACATCGCACACCAGATCCTCATCACCTGCACAATCTTGCACAAGTTATTCAAATTATTTAGGACTCAGTTTAATCATTTAAAAATGAGGGTAATAGTACCACCTCAGAGAACTTCAGCGTAGACTTAACAAATAGTAGCTATAAAGCATTTAATCCAGGGCTTAGACATTGGCAAACAGTAACATTCAACTGCTCATTCTACCACCTAATACTTGGAAAATTCACTCAACAGAGGCTGACTGTGCCCCTACTGATGGAGACACTGTTCTAGGCTTTGAGAATAGAGACAAACAAGACAGTCCTTCCCTTTAAGAAGCTTAAATTCTGGTCGGGGGGAGATGACAGATCAGAAAATTGATCCAGCAGTCCCACTACTGGGTATCTACCCAGAGGAAAATAAGTCATTATACAAAAAGACACTGGCACACGCATGTTTATAGCAGCACAATTTGCAATTGCAAAAATATGGAACCAGCCCAAATGCCCATCAATCAACGAGTAGATAAAGAAAATGTTATATATGGCCAGGCGTGGTGGCTCACGCCTGTAATCCCAGCACCTTGGGAGGCTGAGGCGGGCGGATCACGAGGTCAGGAGATTGAGACCATCCTGGCTAACACGGTGAAACCCCGTCTCTACTAAAAATACAAAAAATTAGCCGGGCGTGGTGGTGGGCGCCTGTAGTCCCAGCTACTTGGGAGGCTGAGGCAGGGGAATGGCCTGAACCTGGGAGGCAGAGCTTGCAGTGAGCCAAGATCGCGCCACTGCACTCCAGCCTGGGCGACTGAGCGAGACTCTGTCTCAAAAAAAAAAAAAAAAAAAAAAAAAAAAAAAAAAAAAAAAAAAAAAAAAAAAAAAGAAAAAGAAAATAAAAAGAAATTGTTATATAAATATATATAAAACAACATATATATTATTATGGAATACTACTCAGCCATAAAAAGGAACAAAATAATGGCATTTGCAGCAACCTGGGCAGATTTGGGGACTGTTATTCTAATGAAGTAACTCAAGAATGGAAAACCAAACATGGTATGTCCTCACTCATAAATGGGAGCTAAGCTATGAGGATGCAAAGGCATAAGAGTGATACAATGGACTTTGGGACTCAGGTGAAAGGGTGGGATGGGGGTGAGGGATAAAAGACCACACACTGGGTACAGTATACACTGCTCGGGTGATGGGTGCACCAAAATCTCAGAAATCACCACTAAAGAACTTATCCACGTAACCATATACTACCTGTTCCCCCAAAACCTACTGAAATCAAAATAAAAACCAGAAAAAAAAAATCACATTTCAACCAGTTAAATAAAATATCTATATATAATTTTTAAAAAAGGAAAGGAAGGAGTAGATGACAAAGGTTGTTAGAAGGTGACTGGTGGCATGGAGAAGTAAGGTGGGGAAGAAGGACATGGGCAAGTTTTACCTGGGGTCAGAAAGGCCTCATGGTGAAGGTGGTATTTGGTGGATATGAGGGTGGGGAGGGGTTCCCATGCACAGCAGGTGAAAAGGCACTGGGGTGGCAGGGATATGCCTGGTTTGGCAGAGGGGCAGGACCACACAGTGCTGCCTCCCTGCTGGTTCTTAGAACAATGACGCCTGGCGATTTCAATGGCCAGCTTTCCAAGCTACTACACAGAAAGCAGCACTTGAATGGTTGCCCAGCCTCTCCTTGGAGGGGCTCCCAGTCCCCTACTGCTGGACACAGAGATTGTTTCTAGTTTCTGAACTGTTTCCAGAGAGTGTGGAAATTTAACCTATTTATACTTATTTTCTTTTAAATGCCGTTAAGTACATGAAAATATTCTATGACATGGAACATTTTAATGGGCATATTATATGTTTAAGTGGAAAAGGCCTGGCCGGGCGCAGTGGCTCACGCCTGTAATCCCAGTGCTTTAGGAGGCCGAGGCAGGTGGATCACCTGAGGTCAGGAATATCGCTTGAACCTGGGAGGAAGAGGCTGCAGTGAGCTGAGATCGCACCACTGCACTCCAGTCTGGCTGACAGAACAAGACTCTGGCTCAAAAAAAAAAAAAAAAAAAAAGAGGGGGGAAAAAAAAGCCTATTATGATCCAATCCACTTTGGGGGAATAAACAAATAACCACACACACATGAACTGGAAAGGTATACACCCCCAAAATTAACAGCTTTGTGTAGGACTGAGTTTTTCAGAAACCAAAGAGCTTATCTACATTTTAAATGTTTCTACAATGTTTTTGTTTTTAATTAGGGGAAAAGTGCATAATTTGGGTCTGTGTCTCCACCCAGATCTCATGTCGAATTGTCATCCCAAATGCTGGCGGTAGGGCCTGGTGGGAGGTGACTGGATCATGGGGGCAGAGTTCCCTCTTGGTGTTGGTCTCATGAGATCTGGTCACTTAAAAGTGTGCGGCAAGTCCCCCCATATCGCCCCCACCACCACCGCCAGCCATGTGAAGTGCCGGCTCCCACTCTGCCTTCTGCCATGATGGTAAGTTTCCCGAGGCACCCTCCGGAGGCCAAGCAGACGCCGGCATCACATTTCCTGTACAGCCTGTTGGAACAGTGAGCCAACAAAACCTCTTTTCTTTATAAGTTACTCAGTCTCAGGTGTTTATTTATAGCAGTGTGAGAACGGATTCATACAGGTATTCACTCCCGAATCTAAGAGCGTTGTGTAGGACTGAGTTTTTTAGAAACCAAAAACCTTAACTGCATTTTAAATGTTTCTAAAATTTAATTTTTTTTTATTAGGGGAAAATGCAAAGATATTATTGTAAAATTAGCAAAGGGAAATGGTAGTTAACCCATATGCTAGAAGAAGAAGATTTGTAGAAACAGGCTGAAATATGTGCAACAGATACCAACATCCTGCTGTTCTCCAGCCACGCACTGTGGCCTCCATTTAATGGTGGGACTTTTCTGCTAGCGCACGCATTAACCATGCTTCTGTAATGAAAGAATTTTATTGGGAGACCAAGGCGGGTGGATCACGAGGTCAGGAGATCGAGACCATCCTGGCTACCATGGTGAAACCCTGTCTCTACTAAAAATATAAAAAATTAGCCGGACACAGTGGCGGGCGCCTGTAGCCCCAGGTACTCAGGAGGCTGAGGCAGGAGAATGGCGTGAACCTGGGAGATGGAGCTTGCAGTGAGCCGAGATCATGCCACTGCACTCCAGCCTGGGCAAAAGAGTAAGACTCCGTCTCAAAAAAAAAATTTTTTTAAAATGAAAAGCTTCACATAACACAGTTTTAGGAAAAGAGAAAAGTTCTTTAAAAGGACAAATAATTTCTTTTTTAAAAAATTAATTGTCAGGAACTTGGATTAGCAAGATTTGATCAATAACCTTTTGGTTTACAATGTTACCACCGTCCCCCAGGAGAAGGTCCTATGTAAAAGCCGGGTGCTGGTCCAGGTAATAACCCAAACCTCGACTGCTTCAGAAGGTGGTGTAGGATGATAATTTTTCCAGAATGTGTGGTCGGAATGGATGCCACAGCCTCACAAATCTCATCTGGGGGCCTGACCCGCCTGTCTTGCTGTCGCTGCCACTGCTTTCTGATTGATGAGGGCCTGACGTGCCCCCGGACTCCAATTCCCCTCGTACCACCCCCATAAAGGCTCTCGCAAAGAGACACTGACGTGGTGCCTCTGGACACACAGCCAGCCAGATGATTTCAGATGTATCACTTTGGGGAGTGGAGATACTTAATTTCACTTTCTGCATTAATGCAAAGCTTGATATAGAACAAAGGATGGGTCAACAGCTGGTTTGAAGTTGAGTTTCCCAACTTGGGAAGCTTAAAATGTGGAAGTACATAAAGAATTTGTAAGTAGATGGAATTTTCTGATTCTATTTCGCATAGGAAATAATTCTTAAGTGGTATGCTTACCCAGTTATAATTTAAAAATCCAGCAAAGGACTATTTATCTACAAACATCATAAAAATAGAGTACCTAAAAAGATAACTGGTAAGGTTGTTAACTTGATGAATGTTCAGAGAGTACGTCTCCTATTAGAGCTGAATTCTTGAACTATGACCAGATGGAATGATCATGTGTGAGAACAGTGTGATGTATTTATCGATAATTTGAAGCCCCCCTTTCTGTTTTCTCAATGTAATTATAATTGTTTCCTGTAAATAAGTATATAATTTAAGAGGATCTGAAATATACATAGAAACATTTCCCTGCAAATGTAGTAAGATTTTAAAAATCCCACTGCAGAAATAATGTAGCAATTAAAATAGCATTTATAACTAAATATGTTTAAAATGTTTCTTCTCATATAAAAGAGTAAAATTTTAAGTCATTTAAAATAACCATCTGCTTCTGTGTGATATAAAATTTTTAGTATCATTGTATAATTAATATTAATATCACTTTCTGTTAATAACCTTATCTATCACGTAATAAAGCCAAGATGTAACATGATACGTTCACTGAAAGAAGTTTAAGAATGCAAAACCAAAGTAACATACAAATTCTAACAGAGAAGCTGGACAGTGGGCTTGCTCAGCCACACCCCACCCTCTGTCACCCATCTCTGGCTGTCTCTCGATCTAGCCATGTTATAACCATCTTATAACAACTTGTTCATTTTAAATACCACTCTTCTCCAACACTCATTTCTTCCATGCCTTTCTTTCTTCTCAATACCCCCCAAAATTTTAAGCGGCCGGGCACGGTGACTCATGCCTGTAATCCCAGCACTTTGGGAGGCCAAGGGAGGTGGATCACCTGAGGTCAAGAGTTCGAGACCAGCCTGGCCAACATGGCGAAACCTCGTCTCTACTAAAAACACAAAAATTAGCCAGGCATAGTGGCATGCGGCTGCAATCCCAGCTACTAGGGAAGCTGAGGCAGGAGAATTACTTGAACCTGGGAGTGAGCCAAGATCGTGCCACTGCACTCCAGCCTGGGTGACAAGAGTGAAACTCTGTCTCAAAAAAAAAAAAAAAAAAAAATTAAGTCCTTTAGTCTTTGCCTTTTTGCATGTGTTTATGAAATCTACAAAAGGAAGTGAGGGAGGAAATGAAAAAGATTTGACCAATTTTATTCTAACAGTTGACAAAGTCACCAGGGAGACAGTATGATTGACGTTTCCTAACCTGTTGGGTTCCTAGGCTGTGGAACTGAGCAAACCACAGAAATACAAAGTGAACATTTTCCTGTCCCAAGAGTTGTATAAAGTCCTGTGGAAAAAAAGTCCTGTATTGCTTAAAAATGTACATTATAAAATCAGATGTTCTAATGTTGAGAACACAAAAGATCACAAAGTTTTCTTTCCAGTTGGAGAAGCAGCACATATATTTGACAAATTTTCAAATATATGTGCCTCTTGGGTAGCTGGGACTACAGACGCACACCACCAGGCCCAGCTAATTAAATGAATTTTTTTTAGTAGAGATAGGGTCTCTCCATGTTGCCCAGGTTGGTCTCAAACTGACAAATCTTTTTATACTGTACTAACTGTTCTTAATTTGAAGCTAGGGTAGTCAATGATGCTTTCTATCTTTAAAAAAGTCCCCCTGAAATTGAAAATTTGCAGCTGCAAACATGGGGACTAAAAAATTAACAAAATGCTAAGTAATTTCATAAAATTTTAGACTTCTGTATGCTAGGAAATTTTTTAAATGTAAGTTTTTTTTTTTTAAGACAGAGTTTCACTCTTGTTACCCAGGCTGGAGTGCAATGGCATGATCTCGGCTCACTGCAACCTCCGTGGGTTCAAGCGATTCTCCTGCCTCAGCCTCCTGAGTAGCTGGGATTACAGGCATGTACCACCACGCCTGGCTACTTTTGTATTTTTTGTAGAGACGGGGTATCTCCATGTTGGTCAGGCTGGTCTCGAACTCCTAACCTCAGGTGATCCGCCCGTCTCGGCCTCCCAAAGTGCTGGGCTTACAGGTGTGAGCCACCATGCCCAGCCTAAAATGTAAGTTAATGAGACATTGTTGCCTTGAGGCCAATGAGAAGTGACCTGACTAAAAATTGGGCCAAGCAAATGAGAAAGGAACCGAAGAATGACATGCAAATTTCAGTGACGGCTCTACCCGCGGCTCCTGGACTCCTGGAACCAGGGGAATCGCGGGTTGTCTGCAGTGAGCCCACTCTGCTCTCGATTAACCCAGCCTGGCATGAGCTGTCTACACCAGAGATGATAACCCAGGCTGACTCAAGAGGGATCTTTTCAAATCACATTCCTCTCTTCCCTAGGAGATGATGAAGAGCAGGCGTGGCTGGGGATATAAGCTTGGGTATCTTGAGTCTAGAGGAATGGTCAGGCCTATTTCAAGAGGAGTGCAGGGAGGATGGGAGAGAGCCGAGTTCTGGGCCACATCCATCAGGGCATTCTGCTGGCTCAGGATCATGGGCAAACCTTTTTAGAATGCTTTTCCTCACTCTTCCAGACCGGGCTGGAACGCTCCTCCCTTCCTCCGTGCTTCGCCTTCAGTGTCCGCCCTTCTTACCCCCACACAACAAAGCTCCATAGCCGCACACACCCTTCCCTTTGCATGGATCCCACACCCCCTTTAGCCTACTGAGTTCTTGGCAGCATTTGATTGGACTGGACCAACTGATGTGTCCATCTTCTCTGGGGTCACTTCCCAATGTACCCTGGGACACCACTGCATATGATAAAGCGCTAGTTATATATTTGTCAAATGAATGGAATGAACGACGAACAGATATATTGCTGTGATGGTCTCAGTTGAAAACATGCTTAGTAATTCACACACTCATGCATGCACGACTTGACTTCAGAACGCGAACGTATGCCTCGCACCTGCTCACCCTCATTTTACTTCTCACCACCTGACAAGGCAGATTTCAATTTGTTTCCTTAGTGATGATCCGTCGATTCTTCTTTTGCACCTAGAGAGACCTGGGAACTCCGTTTGGATTCCTGCTCCACTCCCAGGGCCAGGGCAGCGGGTGGCCACAGTAAGTGGTCAATAAATACTTGTGGACTAAATGAAGTTACATATGAAATTAAATAATTGCTGTGAAATGTATCTAATCTACATAATCCCTATTAATTTACACCACTGACTTTACTTATGATTCAGGAACGGGCTAAGATGATCCAAGGTAGGAAACCCGGTTTCCACTCTAACTACTGATACTAATTTAAGAACCTGTTGCTGAGACTGCTGCCAGTGTTTTCTGCCATAAACTGTATAAATTGTGACCAACATCCTCTGTCTTAAGGGGCACCTGCACTGGTTCTCTGTTAAGAACCAGTTTCTGGCCGGGCGCGGTGGCTCACGCTTATAATCCCAGCACTTTGGGAGGCCGAGGCGGGTGGATCACGAGGTCAGGAGATCAAGACCACGGTGAAACCTCGTCTCTACTAAAAATACAAAAAAATTAGCCGGGCGTGGTGGCGGGCGCCTGTAGTCCCAGCTACTCGGAGAGGCTGAGGCAGGAGAATGGCGTGAACCCGGGAGGCGGAACTTGCAGTGAGCCGAGATTGCGCCACTGCACTCCAGCCTGGGCGACAGAGCGAGACTCCGTCTCAAAAAAAAAAAAAAAAAAAAAAGAACCAGTTTCTAAAGCAATATGCAAAGCATTAACATACTTAAAAATTCAAAAAATTATATCATATAAAACTGGCGGAATCCTTGGAGCTCATTTTGCAAGTCTAATGAAATACACCCAGCTACCCCACCCCTGCCAACACTTGGACTATTCCTATTTGGGGATGCTATCCAAGTGTGCTCATTCACTAACTCAGCATAATTACTGTGCAACGGCATTGTGACGACGGGATGGGCACAGCTCCAGGTAGTCAAGAAAGTGGAGACAGACAAGACCCTGAAGCCCCTCTTTGTGGTGGAGTCAGAATTCTTGCAGAAGACACATAAGCAAACAGGATCATTTCAGACAGTGACAGATGCTAGGAAAACAATTCAAGATGGCGGGGGCAGGTTGACCACTTGTGACTGGGTAGGAGTCGAACAAGAATGCGTCCAGAGTAAGTCAGGCCACAATACATGCTGAGAAAAACAAGAAGTCTGGGTAACTGCGAAGAATGGGATGGAGAGGGGCTGCCTGCAGTGATGTACACACGCCAGAGCTGACGTTTGGGCAGAAGCCTGAACTATCTGGTGGGTGACTCATCCCAGATCTCAGCAGAGCCGCCGGCTGGAGCCATGGAGAGGCGGTCAAGAAACAGGGGTCAGACCAGCTGGGGCCTTGTCAGCCAGAAATCAAGAATTGGGAATATATTCCATGGGCAGTGGGAAGCCACTGGAGTGGGTGTGGGGAGTGGCAATCTGGCTTATGTTTTGTTTTTTTAAAAAGTGAATTTGGCTGCAGAGAGAGAGGACTTTTGGGAAGTAGGAATGACAGGCCAGAGATGAGTTAGGACTGACACAGCAGAAGGACCAGGGGAACACAGAGGAGGTGGAGGTACGGGTCAAACCCAGCTGGTATTCTTGGAGGTCAAGTGGAGGGAACCAAGCAAATGAACAGACTGTGAGGTGAGGTCGAGGGAGGGTGTGCACGTGATGCTTTGGGTGTGTTTTGAACTACTGAGAGGATAGATGGTGAAAAGGCGGGTGAGAAACAGACGCTCTGGATGAAAGCTGGAGTTCTTCAAATATGCTGAGCGTGAGCCGCCCAACTCCCTTCCGAGCAGGTAGCTGGTTACCTGTGTTCAATGCGGAGAGAGGAGTCATGGCTGGGGATGTGAACTTGGGTATCTTCTGAGTCTAGAGGAATGGTCAGGCCTATTTCAAGAGGAGTGCAGGGAGGATGGGAGAGAGCTGAGTTCTGGGCCACATCTATCATCTGAGGTCTGCTGGTAAAGGAGGATGACACAGAGGGCAGCCAGAGAGCAGCAGGAAAAACCCGTGTGTGTCTTCAGAGAAGCCCAGAGGAGAGAGGGTTTCAAGCAAGATGGGGAGTCAGCAGGGCTCCCACTATGAAGATTACCACGGGAACCAAGGGGTGCTCCTGGGACTGACACGCATGAGAGCAGTGTTGGAGGGTGCTGGGCTGACAACACATGCGAGAGGGTTGAAGAGAACGCGGGTGGTAGCTGGGGACGGCAAGGACAGACGAGTGTCCTGGAACGTGTGGTGAGAAGGAGAATAGAAGGAGAGGTGGAAACTGCAGATGGCCATGGTGTTGGGCTGAGCGATGGCTGAGCAGATATGTAAGCTGAAGGGAGTGATCCAGTACCTGTGAGAAACCGCTGGGACAGGAGAGAGGCTGTCCACGGAAGCAGAGTCCTTTGGAAGATGAGAGGTGATGAGTTCAGAGGTGGAAGGGATGCCCTACCCCATGTCCAAGCAGGAACAGATCACACATGGAAGCTCCAGAGCCTGGAGAGGCATGGGTTTTGGCATGGGAGAAAAGTGGGCACCTTCCCGTTTCATCAGGAAAGGATGCAGAGAGCCTTCAAGCAAGCGAGAGGAAGGCAGAGATGCCAGAGGAGAAGGCTGCAAACAGTCGCAGTCGCTGGGAACTGTCTCACTGCATCATACTACTTGGTGCCAAAGTTGTCTTTCCTGCAACTCCTACCCATTGCTCCCAGTTCAATTCTCTGGGTTAATACAGAATCAGGATCAGATATTGTCCTATGACCACCATTCACACACATCATTCGGGTCCCTCTGAAAGAGCTTCTCAACCCTGGCTGCGCATCTGAAATCCCTGGGGGACATTCCACTGCTTGGGTTCCATCCCAGGCCAAATGGACTATATCTCTAGCTGTTGGCCCCAGGAACAAGCATTTTAAAAAATCGCCCCCAAGAATATAATGGGCAGCCATTGGACAACACCTTCCCACCCTCCCAGGTTTTCAGCCACGCTGGGTGTTGTGGGTTTCGGGCCCCTCTCCCCATCTCAGCCCTCCGCTTCATGTGCTTCCCAGTGTGCCGATGTCTTTCTCAAAATGTGGCCCCCGAAAGGATCCTTGGAGCCCAGTGAGACATTCAGAACCTCTCTCGTCCTCTTGGTGCAGAATGTAAGTCTTGACAGCATTTCTGCAGACAAACCACACCCAGGCCTTCCCCACCAGGGTCCGGTACTCCTGTTCCATTATCTGTACTGTTGGTTTGTTGAGCCTGAATTCAAGATTTTATCTCTGTTTCACTTTGTTAGTTTCAACCCCTTTTGTAGTCTCTAAATCTGGAGATTTCAATGTAGATTATGTCTCAGCTTGTGGCATCCACACATCTGATGGCCTCACCCTCTCTGTCTTCATACACGCAGCAGGGGGACCTGCTGAGCACTCAGTGTTCTTGGAGGCGGTTGGGTGGGTAGGAGCACAGCTTAGTGACAATTATGACACAGCCTGTTTGAATCTAGCCTTGACCACCGACCTGCTGCTGCGATAGGCCCAACTGCCCTCTGCCCCTGCTTCCTCATCTAAAATGGGGAAGGCTCTGGCACTCATCTCCTGGGGGCCTGTGCCCGGCAAGCAGCGAGTTCCATGAATGTCACATCACGTCAACGCTGGTGGCAGCAGGACTGCCGCTGAACCGGCCGTGCCCCCAGGCAGATGCTCTGAGAAGCTGTGTGGAAAGCACCCTGAGGACCAGGCACTGCCCTGGGTTGGCTGCAGCGACCCTCTTGCAAACCAGAAACCGGCTTTCCTTTCTTTGGGAAGGATTCTTACTGAATTACTGTGCAATGCAGCAACCACAGCTGGAAGGGGCCAAGGAAGCGAAACCTTCATTGTCCAGATCGGGGCTTCCTGACTGTGGCACCGCTGGTGTTTTGGGCTGAATAACTCTTGGCTGTGGGGGGCTGGTCTCTGCCCTGTGGCACACTGAAGCACCCTGGTGGCTTCCACCCACTAGCTTCCAGTAGCATCACCCTCCCCTATGTGACAACCAAAAATGCCTCCAGACATCACCAACTGTCCCAAGGAGACAAAATCACCCCTGGTTGGGAGCCCCTAAAATAGGTGAGGACACGCCAAGGGCCAGAGGGCCAAGAGGTCTGGTCCAGGCACTACAGCAACTGCAACAATCTCCTTCTCTACTCCCTGTTTACAAGCATTTCTAGATTTTTTTTGCCTTGCAACAACACGAGGTTCTGGTCTTCGGGCATGAAATGCGCTGCCCCCGTTCGGTTTTGATCATGGGGCAGCATTTCACTGTCCTCTGTTTCCCCTGGTCAGCAGCTACTGCTGAAAATAGCTGATAGGAAGGAACTAAGGAGACAAAGTACAAAGTTACAACATTCTGATTGGGAGGAAAAAAAATCCACCTTTCACCCCCTGTGTCCAGTTACCCCAGGACGCTTCTGCCTGCTCCTCGGCCACATGCAGAGACAGGAAAGCAGGCTCCGAACACAGAAGGGAGCGGGGTCAGCCTTTTAATTAGGCCGGCCAGCCTGGCGAGCCGAGCAGCCCCCCCGGCGGTGAGGCAGGGAGTGCCCAGCTTTGAGAGATGAGAGCCCAGGGGCCTTTAACACTGAGCTAAGCTGAAGGTTGATGACAACCCCCAGGGAAGGCTTTTGAATGCCAGCCAAGATTTGGGAAGAATTGATAAAGGAAACTTCAGCATCAGTGAGAGAAGACAAAATGTCTATCCATCTTAGAACGTATTTCCTTGAAAAGCAAGTGCTATCAAAAGACAAACAATTTTTATGATAAGATGTTTTAGTACTAAGCATGTGTTTCTCCTTAAAAAAAAAAAAAAAACAGCAGAGGGGAATGATTATAAGCTTTGAAATCAGAAAGATCTGGGTTTGAATTTTGGCTAATTATGGTAAGTATGGTCTTGGTTTCTCAGCCTTTTGGAAGCTCAGTTATCAGGCAGAGATGATGATCCCCAGGGAAACAAGTGTTAGGTATGAAGACAGGGGAGGCAGTCAACACATGTATTTCCTCCCCACCACGCTTCACTGATACCCTCCCATCAAAGAAGCTCCCAGGTCAGAGACCGGCAGTATCACATTACCGCCGTCTGCTGGTCATGCACTAAAATTGTCAGTATAACATCCAAGAAGAGAAAAAAAATGCTCCAACTATAAAGATTTAAATTGATGAATGGTGTGGACATGCCTGCTGGAAAGTGTGGTTCAAATGCATTGGCTCCGAAAGGAAGTGTGGGACAGACAGCTTCCGAAGCTGAAACTCATGTTTCGAACCCCCATCGTTGAAATCGACGTGCAAAACATTTTTATAATGAGAAAAGACATTTAAAAGTTGGCAAAAACTCAAATGCTTTCCACTGAGGATCGGCTGCTTTATAACCACAGAGTCTACTGGAAAGATACCATGATTACACGGCCAGAAGGAAACAGGGACCAGAGCATACACCCACACACACACACATGATACACTCCTTCCATGTGGAAGATGGATATGGTGTTTGTGCTTGATGGTGATGAGGCCGCATGGTGGCCTGGGGGAGGCGGAGGGAAGTGAGGCTCAAGAGCCACATGGAAGAGTCATGTGAAGAAATGCAGTATTAACAGTGACGGCCAGTCAGCATGGCAGAAGATAAACTGTTGGACTGAAGCAATCGGGGATGGGGTGGAGTTATCAGAAGAACCTGACAGTCCAGGGCTGGGGGAGTGAGGCTACCATGGCAACAGCATCAGCTGAGACCACCAGCCGAGGCTAACCCAGGCAGGAGCCAGCGGGGAGGGTCGGGCCAGGCTCACCCAGGTACTCAGGAGGCAGGCAGGCAGGTAAGCACTCTGGCCCTGAGGACAGGTGTGATGCATCTCAACGTGCATCTTGTCTTGAAGTAAGACAGGATGGCCAAGTATGCTACATACGACACCCTGGGGCCCCTGCTACCCACAGTGATGCTGACTCGTGGCTAACACTTCTAGAGGAAATTACCTATGGAGGAAATGATTAATCAAAAAAAATTACAGGCTTCCAGTAAGATTCAAGAGAACCCTCAGCCAATAGTTGTTGCAGAGATAATTGTTCTGAATCTATCAATAAAGCAAAGCTGCCCCTTCATTGACTGCAAACACCAATTTCTTTCACCCAGGATTATAAGTTGGTGTTCACGGGCTCACTACTGCCATTACGGTGATAAACAGTTTAAACCACAACAGGATCTGACATGTAGATCAATTCTGGGTCCATAAAGAATCTACACAAGAGGTTGCAGGACGGGAATTTACAGCCACCAATTTTTATTCTCTCTTGCTGCAAAAATTACTTCTGTCAAACACTTAGAAGAGTGGGAAAAAATGTAAAAAAATTAATTTTTCATGTACTCCTGGAACAGCCTTTTTCAGTGCAGAGGCTCAAGATGAATATGTTTCTGCATTTAAAAAATTACGCTCAGCAGCATGTGGTGCTCAGCAGAGGAGGGATCCAATCCTCCGTGCGGCTTGCAAGCCGGCAGACGGCAATTTGAAACCCTCAACTGAGCTGTCTGCATTTTCTCTAAGGGCAGACGCGGGTCTCATGTTAGCACCGCCAAATTATATTAGACATTTAATTTTAAACCTCAGGTACTTAAATGTGAAACCTTACAACAGTAATAGTCATAAAGCAGTGGGCATTCCATTTCACGAAATGGATTCTTTTCTTCTTCCCTTAATTTAAGCAGCACCTCCTGTTTTGTAGGTTGCCCCTACAAAGGAATCTATCTAATTAGGAGTTTCTCACAGCTGCTTTAAAGGAAGAAACCCCGGGGGGACCGGCGTGTCTAGAGAGGAGACTTTGAAAAGTTCTCCAGAGCCAAAGTCTTAATTTAGGGTGGACGGGGGGCAGAGAAACAGTGAATCCCAATGTTGTGATGATTATTGTGTTTTAGAATAAGAGTGCGCGACAATGGGAAGGCACACTTGCCCACACGGGCGTCTGTATTCCAAAGCTGCTTAGCCTCTCCCCATGCATTCCTGCTGCTAGCACAGAGTAAGTGACTCTGAAATCCAAACCAAAGACTAGGGATGGGGGCAGATACGTTTAAAAAGGAAGTGGGGGTTGGGGGGACTTATATCACCTGCAACTTAAGAAGAAAGAGCATGACAGAAAGCTCTTCATCATGTTTGTTTCTTCTGTGATTATTTTCTAAGCCCTGCAGGGAATGTTTATGCCAAGGCTGAGGTCCTGAAATCCATTCATAAACACGTTTTCTTGAAGCTGTCCATCAGATCCTGTGCCCTGGTGTTCACTAAAAAATTGCTGGGGTCTGGCCACTTGACGAATCAGCACACTGAAGGGGGGAATGACGTGAACCAGAGGGATGCCGGGATGGTGCCCTCGGTGCAGACAGACAAGGATGTGGCCAATAGGTCTGGGCAGAGCCTGAATTCTGCATCACCAGCCAAATCCCTAGAGCTGTCAGATGCCACTTGGTCCGTGGACCAGGCTTTGGGAAGTGAGGACTTAGAGCAGTGGTTCCCAAGCTTCAGCATGCCATGTGATCCCAGAGGGCTTGCTATACACAGGTTGCCTGGTCCCATCCCCTGAGGCCTGGATTCAGTGGGACTGAGACGGGGCCTGAGATCAACATTTCTAAGCAGTTCCCAGCAGCTGCTGCTGCTCCTGGAGGCACATCTGGACATGCAGTGATGGAGAGCTGAATCGGGCCACCTGAGTTTTAATCCTGGCCCCTCCCAGGATGTGTCTTTGAGCAAGTGATATTTAACCCTTCTGTACCAAAGGCAGCCCCTGTAGAAGGCAGGTAACAACAGGATCTACTCTGTGAGGATCAAATGAGATTTATCTACATAGAGCCCTCAATAAATTGTAGCGCTTATTATTACTATTATCATCTCCCTTTTCAAAATATTTTGGGTATGACATATTATTAATCCTTCGAAAGGCCGGGCGCGGTGGCTCACGTCTGTAATCCCAGCACTTTGGGAGGCCAAGGCGGGCGGATCATGAGGTCAAGAGATAGAGACCATCCTGGCCAACATGGTGAAACCCCATCTCTACTAAAAATACAAAAATTAGCCGGGCGTGGTGGTGCGTGCCTGTAGTCCCAGCTACTCGGGAGCCTGAGGCAGGAGAATTGCTTGAGCCCGGGAGGCGAAGGTTGCAGTGAGCCGCGGTCGCGCCACTGCACTCCAGCCTGCCAACAGAGCAAGACTCCATCTCAAAAAAATAAAAAAAATAAAAAAATCCTTAGAAAATACAAGAATCAACCAAGACCCCCACAAAACTGTAGGAATCAGAGTTCTGTGCACCATTCTGCTGTCTTTCTGGATCTTTGCTCTGTAAAATGTCAGCTCCCAAGTCTGAAAATCAGATGCTAATTTGGCAGCGCTGGGCTCTCAACACTCATCTCTTCTGGTCTCTCCTCGTTTTCCTGCACCCCAACTATCACCTTTCACTTCACTGTAGCTCGTGGCTATTCCATCTTCCCTTTTCCTCCTCTCTGGGTCTTTGTCCAAAGTGCCCCAATGCTTATAATTACTTCCTCCTGCTGTTTTGCACAAAAAAATCCATCTGGTTCTTTAAGCATTGCTCAAGTTTGATTTTCTTTGGGAAGCTTTCCTTGATCAACTCTATCAATCCTTAAACGACCTGCACAATTTCAGCCCTGGGCTCTCCCTACAGCTATCCTTCCATGTCCCTCAGCAGGCTGACACCTGGGGCATCCGCTTGCTTGTTTCTTATCTTCTATGTTCAGGGTTCAAGATTTACGAGGTCAGGGAGCATACTGGTCTTTAATGGACACCCACGTGTGTTAATATTATAGAAATTGCTTTGTGAATAAAAAACTGGCATTCAAACGTAGGCAGCTTTAGTCTCACATGGGTACTGTACAAATGCATGTGTGCAGACAATGCAGCCCACTTCCATGGAAAGAGACTTCCAACCAAACGGAAGCTCTGCAGAGGAGTGTCTCATGATGTGGCGGTGTGGAAACGCCCACTGCACATACGTACAGCTCAACAGAAAGAGCTATTCAGTAGAGGGAAAGTTACCTAGTGAGTCTTTATCAAACAGGTAAGTGTGCAAAAGGAAAATCTGTAGAGGATGCATTTTAGATGAATACTTAAAGGCCTGTATTATTGGCACCTCAACTACTCTCACTCAGCAGAGGCTGCTTGGTAAGGCAAGGCCTTGTCCGTGTCACCTGTGCACCTGGCTCCAGAAGGCCCAGCATGGACCTCCCCATGCCCTCAAATGTGGCCCTACGCAAGAACACCTTCACGAGATGGCGGCCACAGAATGAAACCTTGTCAAATAGTAATACTAACTGATAATACATATTTTAAAGTACTTGATAATGAAACGAGTATGAACTCTCTGCTCCTCCTAAAGGAACCGTGATTAACAGTGGTTCTTCAGTCATGAAGAGCCAACTGTCCTGTGTTGTGGCACATGCCTAACTTCTACGTAAGGGAGGGGAGAACGTGTCCATTGAACAGATAGGAAAATGGAGGCTCATGGAGGTACAGAGGCTCATCCTAGGCTGCCTGGCTGGCAGGTGGCGGGGCTTCAGCTGCAGCACACACAGGTCTGATGAAAGGCTGACTGCCAGGCCCGCTGGGGCACGCAATGGTTACGAAGAGAGTAAACTGCAGACGGTTAATTTATCATAACTTCAGACCTCCTTGTTTGGGGTTTTCAGGGTTATCATCGTGATTCCAGATGAGGCAGAGAGCCTTAGAGGGCCCTTGAAGAGGCTGCAGGCAGACCTTTGCTATCCAACAAAGCACCTTCTTTTGAGGGAAGGAAGGAGCCCCAGTGCTGGGATGGGAATGGGCCAGCCGCGTGACACTCTGTGTGTCTGCTCCAGGTCACAGGCTTTTCCAGACCCGCACCGCTATGGTGTGGAGCTACCTTGCTGACTCCGCGTCTCCCGGCTTGGTTTGGAGATGGCTTCCTTTAAGGCTTCTGCTTGGTGGCATCTGCGGAGCCACTAGAAATAAGGATGATGTTTACCCAAAGCAAACGTCCTGCTGCAGCAGCTGGTGGGTCTACAGGGAAGACCTGATGCTGAATCTTTTAATTAGAACAAATTATGCTAAGATTACTCTAAAACCCTGTCTGATAGATTACGTACAACAGTGGGAATTCCTTTAAATACCGGTGAACAGGCCAGAGACAAAACGCCACAGGCAAACCCTGCTGCAGCAGCCAGGGTGCCCTCGGTGCCGCGTCATTCACGCTCCACACAGACGGCAAGATCGTTTCCGACATGCACGCTTGTTCCCCAAAAAGCTGGATACACTTGTCAAAATAATAATAATAATAATAATGCCGAAGGAATTTGAAAACTGAAGGATTACAAAGGGGACTCCAGAATTTAGAGGGTACACCAGGAATTCTGGAAAACAGACAAGGAGACTGAATTCACCCTAATGATGTAAAATGTGCACTAGTGGTGGAAGAGTGTAGGCCACGCCACGTAGGGCAGTGTGATTGGGGAGGTAAAATCAGATATTATTTCTCAGCGCTGCCACTTCTGTCATGTGACCCTGGTAAGCCAGTTGCCCTGTCTGCAGCCTCAGTTTCCAAACTGACCAAACGGGATGACCACCTCCTCCCTGTGCCGAAGAGGAACAGATGAGATGACATGGGCAAGACTGCCTAGCAAGGACAAAACGTTCCACAGATGAAAGGCAAGATGTGAGTCTCTGCTGCAGCTGCCCCACGGGGTGCTGCACTCCTAGAGGAACATGAGAGCTTAGGGCGTCCTGTCCAGCCCCTGGCTTACAACGAAGGACCTTGAGGTGGCCGCGGGTCCGTGGGGCTGAGCCCCCTCTTACCACTGCTGATGGCCGAGTTTGCAATGACTGTAGCCTCACTCCACTGGTCGGCACTGGAGACTGAGTAGGAGCGCTGGTGCATGCCGTCGGGTCGGCTGTTGAAGGAGACCAGGCTGATGCCGCTTGCCATCTGAGACCCAGATGCACTAGTGACATTCCCTAGGAATAAACAAGTCAGGTGAACACCACCGCGGACTGCAGACCACAGAAACCAGTGCGAGTTAGTCTACGGGACCCACACGCTGGCACACAGTGCACCTTACCACCGAGAGCAGCGCTCGTCCTGCCTGCATGGCAAACGGAAGCGCCAGACAGAAAATATTTGGGAGGAATAAAAGGGGGACGCCGATCTTGATGGTGCCTGACAAAGCAATGTGAAGGGACCTGATGCCGCAGATGACTCGCACGGAACAACCCTATACAAAGACGCAACCCAACTGCAACCGCAACATCGAGTGGAAGTGAAGACAAAAGACCCAGTGAGTCTCAGCAGAGACACCGCGATCCGGCAGGCCGGCAAGATGACGGCTCCAGGAGCCCGGCCGTGTCACCCTAGCAATGGAACAGAAAATGATCACCCACTGAGAGTCAACTGTCTGGTGCCAGAGGATTATTTTCATGGGGAAGCCAGACTTTATGATCAACACAAATCAAAGTCCCTAGACACGACACGGAGGAAATGCAGGCTCTTCAACCAGGTAAGTTTACTCTTAACCTTGAAAAGACTAAGCAGAGGAAAAACAACCTGCGTGACTCCATAGAGTACACGGGCTGTGATGAAAAATGATTCCATTGTATACTTAATGATTTGAATCAGTTGCTCAACACCAAAATGAATGATTATCTGCTCATACCAATTTGAGACTCAAAAACATAATTAAGTGCCTTTCTCTAAAGCTCAGCCAATCATACCCTGCTGCCAGCGAATTAGTTTGTTAGGTCTATTTGCAGATCTTCGGAGGCATTAGGGCTTTTTTAAAAAAAATTTTCTTCCAATTGTTTTAGTTCAGAACAAACTAAGTTCTAAGCTGTCTCAATAGTTTTTCACAGTGCAGGATTTTATAATAAACACGCAGCCCATATTAGCAGTTCTTAAATCTGGCCAATTACTAGAATTTCCTGTGGAGCTTTTTAAAACTCGAGGCTTCAAAAAATACAGATTTTGATTCAGAAGCTCTGGGAATGGGGCTTGGGAAAAGATGCATTTTCAAAAGCACTCCGGTGATTTGGATGAGAAGCCAGAGGCAGGAACCAGGGCTCCTCTCAAACAAGCGGTCTCACTGCGATCCCGTGCAGCACTGGGAAGCCGTGGACTCACGAGCTGAAGCGCAGTGTACGAGCCCCACACCCAATCAGCGATTAACGACAATGAGGCGTTCGACTTTGAAATAGAGTTCTGCCTAAAAAAAGAAAAGATACCTATTTTATGCTGTTGTCTGAACTGAGTACATTCTGAACGTCATAAGGGAAATTATTCATAGGCAGGTCTGCTTGATTCCAGAAAAAAGCCCACAGTGATGTCCCAGGGAGGGAAGGATCGGAAGCCACAGAGGCTGTGGTCTTCGGACGTACAGAAGCAGCATCGCCAACAGGCATGTGAGAAATGCAGAATCCCGGGTCCCACCCGCCACCTGCCTCTTAGTAAGATCCCAGGCGATCTGTGTGCACGTTAATTAAAAAAACCACTCCAGCCAGAAAGTCACCACCATAAAACAAAAAATCACAACCAAAACTCCACCACGGCAGACCACTGGCATCCAAGGGGCTCAGGTGGGAGAAGCACAGGGCAGTGGCTGGGAAGCCTCGGGTCTGGGCTCCCCTGCTTACATGTAGGGTCTTGAGGCAGCTTCTCATGCCCCCAAGCCCTGATGTTCTGAGAGCTCCATCTCAGGGCATGGGCACGCCCTAATGCCCTAGAAACACACAGCGTCATTTGGAGCCCACATCTTGAATGAAGTGCCATGTGGTGCTCCCACGCTTGCTCTTGCACCAGACCTCACAGCAGCCGGGGGAGGTGGGCCAGGCATGTGGCATCTTAGACACGTGGAGGAGCAGCCCAGGGCTGGCGACCTGGCACTAAGGGGAGCACTCACGCTCCTCCCTGTATTTTCCACGTGCCACCATCAAAGCCACCCTGTGGTTGTCCTCTGGGTAGTGTGTGCCTTAGCCGGATCCCTATTACGATAGGGCGTTCAGACCCCACAGAAGGCAGCATCCCCGCGGAGCAGAGGAGACACTCCCATCTGCGGGATCCCCTCCTGGAGCCCGTGCCCACCATGTTCCTGCCACATCCCTTCACATCCCTTCTCCGCCCTGCTCTCCTCCTGGGAAGGCACCTATATGGGCTGCACCTGTTGGCTCCAGCACCTCCTAGCTTCTCACTGGGCTCAACCAATGGTGAGCATGGCAGGAATCTAAAGGAGAGAGGAGGGTGAGTGTGGGTGCTGACTCCAGGGCTCCTTCCCCGACAGTCGTCTTGCTGGGTGACCCCCTCTCTCCTTGGCCCTTGAGGCCCATGGGTTGTCCTGGTGCATTTCTGCCAGCGCTGGTGCCTGACTGTCCTGTGTGCTTCTCTTCCCCTTCTCTACCTCAGTCCCACACATCCACCCACTGAAGGTGCGTTTCGGGAGGAGGTACCTCCCAAGAGTGGCTGCCGGGGCTTCCTTGGCCTGGTTCCGCTTTCATTACGTGAATTCTGAGCAGACAAAAGACACTGCTGACATCGTTATGGTGGGCGAAAGGACTCCGCAAAGGTGGAGAAGGACAATGACAAGATGCCTGCAAGCAGTTGGGGGTGTGGGGTGGGGGGCGCCTCCCTTACTGGGACCCTGACTGCTGTGCCAGGCACTTCTGGGCCTGCTCTACCTGCAGGGACACCTGCTGTGTGGGTAAGATGACAAGGAGGTAATTCCTTCTCCACTGCAATGCCCAATCAGACCCCTGTCAAGTCATTATTAAATGTGTCATCTGTCCACAGACCTCATTTTATACCAGCTTTAGGCACACAAGGTCCAAATACCTGAAAAACAAAAAGGAATTTCACTGTGTCTGTCTGTCTCTCCATCTTTGGGACGACAATGACAACATGGCACTCAATAGAGCACCGCTTCTCTTGATCCTTCTCCCTGGAGAGTGGTTCTCCGATGACGACCAGGCCTAGAAACCTTTCAGAACAATGCCCTTTAAAAGGCGGAGGAAAGTATTTCAGTGCATCCATCACTGACTACTTGCAATAAAGCTCCAGAAATAAGTATTAACACACAGTAAGGAGAGCGAAGTCAATCTCAACCCCAGACAAGGGACCACGAAATGTTCCAATGGAGGTAGCTGATCAAGAACTCATCTTAGGTTTATGAATTCTTCATCTCAAAGCCAAACATCACACTGCCAAAAACGGAAGGGAGAGATTCCTTCAAGCCTACACACTGAGAAACAACAGGACTCTGCTGTGAATGCTGCTGTGGACGCACTGGTTTTCAAACTTCTGTCTGTCCAGCAAAATTCAAGGACAAGTCCAATCCACTGAGATGCTGGTGGAGCAGCACTGGGGGTGTGGCTCAGAGCCCACTTTCTGCCTCCTGAGAAAGTCCCCAAGGAACCAACCTGGAACCTCTGGGGTGAAGAACCTCCTGGCAAGACCACATGCTCCTGGTGTCCGGATGGAAGACACCAGACCAGCTATCCACAATCCTTCTGACGGCAGACTCTTAAGAGCACTATAGCTCCTGAAGGCCCCCCCAGCCCCAACCACACCCACTTCCCACTGCGGGACTGAATGAAACAGCATGACTGAATTTGGGCCACATCAAGGTGTATACATGGACAAACAATGATAAAGGTGAAACTTTCAATCAGATCCACAGACTGTCGCCTGACGTCCAGGCTGAGCTCATAGAGACATTTTTACTTAGTTGATCATTTTTTTCAAAGTAGAATTAAATTGGGAGATTTCATTTAAAAATTGGTGGTTTCTGGCATCACTTAGAAAATGAGAGTATCTGGGAGCTGTGGACCTGTGTTTGTGAGCAAACAGCTGACAGTCTCTCTCTCTCTCCGGATCTGTAGGATCTGAGTGGGTTCCGGGCTTGCCCAGGGTCACACCTGCCTCCCCCCACCCCACTGCACTCAACCCACCTCACTCTTGACCTTTGGTCAAGACCTTCCAAAAATATGCGGAGGAGGAGACTCATTCCATAAGCAAAACATTTCCAATTTTCTCTTAAGGGAGTAAATCTCTGTTTCAACATATACCCATTCACTACGTTTGTTATCAGTTAAATTTTCTTTCAGAAAAACCAACAAAAGGAAACAAAAGTATTTTCTGTGATAATGCAGAAACATATTTAACTAAAAAAAAATTATAGAGGGTCAGAAATATTGTTTCTGGGATCCAAACACAGTACCTGCCTTTCAACGTAAATGCATGAAGACATCTGCTTAAACTCTGAGGCAAACCAGTGGTCCACGGCCTGAGCCACGACACTATGGAAGCTGCCATGCTGGGTTAACAGGCCCATGGAGCATCTTGTGCCACGTGTCTGTGGTCTCGGGCCAGTGGCCACACTTTGAGGCATTTCCACTTACTTTCAGTAAATCCATCCTTCAAAGAAACGAACCACCCCCAAATGTGGAGTGAATCTTTTTAATAATCGTGCACATTCCAAATCCAATTATAGTGTCATACTTTCTCATGCTTATTTTTATACAGATATGCATACGGAGTCTAATATGTAATCTCATTTCTGTTCTTGAATGAACATCATTAACTAATTGACCTACTAATGCTGTCCTGGCATCCAGTTTTCTTACGTAAGCATCAAGCAATACCTGCCCTATGTGTTACCACGCAGGAGTTTTGAACGCTTTTGGAAATACCTTTAAGCATAAAAGGAAGACTCTGTTTAAAATCACTGTATTCTCACTCAAAGTACTCGAGGGCTACTGTTTTCACTCACTGGAATTCATTTCACATTAATGAGTTATTAATTAAGGCTGAAGGTCTGAAGTCCTCATTTGTGAAAGAAGCTGGAAGACTTTTTTGACTGCCTGAGGGGTAAGGATCCTGACATCAAGACCAGCGAGGATACAAGTGCACCAAACATTGTTCTCAACACAGTCGAGGTCAGCCCGAAGCAGTCCTGCTGAGGCGCAGCCTCACACCCAGCAACCAGGCTGAAGGGCGGGGGACCTAAACCCACGTGGCCACCAACAGTCAACAAAGACACCAAGCTCTGCTGCTACTGTGTTGATTAGTTAAATCACATTTTCACACCTAGACCTGATAGCTAAGACGGTGAGTTTAAGGAAAGGCCTGACTGCTTGCTACCCAGGCATTAAAGTTACTAGTTCAGGAAGGCTACTAGAACTACAGCTACATTCAGAAATCCCAGGACTGCAAGGTGCATGGGGTCTACAGGAAGCCATGCCCCAACCCTCAGCCCCAGTAATGCCCAGGAAAGAGAGCGTCTTGATTCTGTCTCCATCAGGGACCACCTCAACACACAGCTGTTTTGCTACAGAATTTCCTTCCTATGTCTGAGAAATAAGATACGAAGCTGGGGACTTTTAGACGTGGGGGAACTCTGTGCACCACAGTTGGAAACGTTCTTTGCAGGCATGTCTGTATTTCCCTAGAAGGAAGAGATTGTAAAAGCCAGATTAGAATGTCCTCCTTTCTGGAGCAGACGAAGTCTAACAAGCGGTCCTAATTCACCAGCCTCAAGTCATGGGCAAATACAAGAGTCTTAAAAGGAAGCTTCTATCCCGGAAGCCGAGGGGACACTTGTACTCGGGGATAAGTACAAGGACGTGGCCTCTTTGGGGGTGAGTACTCTCCATTCTTCCCTTCCCTTCCATCCTTCCCTGACTTCCACTCTCCCTGCCGCCACCAGCACATCCCACCCCACTGCTGCTGGCAGCCAGCTCTCCACAGGCCTCAGTTTCTTCTCTTCTTCTGGGTGTGGACACGGGCAGGTGCTCTCTGCTCTGTTATTTTGCAAGGGATGTCGATAGAGTAAACAGGCTGGTACAACAGGAGTAATGTCTACTTTAAGAGCGGGGGCACATCTGTTTGCTGTCTGGGACAGTAAATGTTGCTTTCCACAGCAAACTTTGGACAGGCTTGCTTACATGCTCTTATTAAACACATGGGGTTTCCTAAGCTTGGGGTTCCTCTTACAATGTGAGTCACTGTGTGTGTGCTGGTGTCACCCTGTGGGAACTGAGGCTTGGGAAGCCAGTGCATGACAATGCTGATACTCTCACTATTGCTATTGCTGCAAGAGACTGTCATTCATTTTGATCCAGGAGTCTCATCACCCAGGAATCTAGGGCAGGCTAACCTGCTAACTTGTGGGTAGGGGAAGATGGGACCCGGTATGCAGAAGCTGCCGCCTATTCTAACATTGACCTTCTAGCAGGCCGAGCAGCCGCATGGAACTGAGCCCCTACTGCATTGGGCACAATGAACGAAGGAGTCCCTGTCTTAGGGAACCTACAATCTAGTCTAGTAGAAGGTATACAGCAGGTCCACATGTGGCCCAAACGCAAGGCACAGTAACATAAGAGCAGCCAGAAAGTATGAGGGTCAGGGAGGCCACCGCTGCTGGAAGGTACAGGATAGGCTTCAGGGAACACTGCAGCTTTTAGACTTTGGAATTAGGCCCATCTAGATAAAGAACAGATGGAAAGGGGACATACTACCTTAAGTCTACTTAAGATACTACCTTAGACTTAAGGTAGTATCTTGCAAGGGATGTCGACAGAGAGAACAGACTGGTACGACAGGGGTAGTGTCTACTCCCAGCGAGGGGCACATCTGTTTGCTGTCTGGGACAGTAAATGTCGCTTTCCACAGCAAACTTTGGACAGGCTTGCTTATGTGCTATTATTAAACACGGGGGTTTCCTGAGCTCAGGGTTGTCCCAGGACAACCTATACCACTCTTCTAATCGACTTACCGGATGCAAAGCTTCCATAAAACATTTCAAGTCCACTTCTTTTTTTTCCTCCTTTAAGATTTCTCTTCTCCTTTCACATCTTTCAGATTTAAATCATACAGATACACATAAACATGGCCCCCAAAAAGTAGGTGCTAGAATGTTCAGAGCAGCATTGTTCATAACAGCCCCACGCTGGGAATGACGGCACTGTCTATCACCGTAGGTACATCACGGTCACATTGTGTCACATTACACAATGACAACAATGAACTACTGACATGGGCCACAACTGGGGCGACATCACACACAGAACACAGAGCCAGAGACAAGCACGAGAGTGCCAAGTGTTAGGATCCCATTCAAGAACAGGCGAAACCCATCTATGGAGTGAGAAATCAGACAGTGGCCACCCTTGTGAGTGGGGTGGGGTGGGGGTGCATGTGACAGGAAGGGGTCCATGAGGGCTGGCTACCTGCTGCTTCTGGATGTGAGCGGCGGCCCCTGTAAACGTGGCTATGACTTATGATTCTGTACATCTTATGTGTATGTTGTACCAATAACACTTATCCAAAAACCTAGAAAATGTCATTGGAATGGCTTGTGAATGCAGAGGTGAGGTCAGGAAGTGTAAGAGATAGAACAGGGTTGTGCAAGGAAACAGCTGTACCAGCAGTAAGTCCTTAAAAAGTGGCCCAGCCCCGAACAGTATAGGATGCTGGCTTCCATAGGAAGGCAGTCATAAAAGGACCTTTTCGGCATTGTCCCCCAAATATTACTTGCGTTACCATGAAACACATGATTGACGACCTGGCCCATTCTGAACTCAGAAAGAGCGTTTCCTCAAATACCCCATCTACGGATCAGCTGGTACTCGCCCCAATTAGCAGGGGGCGACCGCATTACCATGCTAATCCATGTCCTCGCTGTGCCACTTCCTTGATATGGATATGTGTGTGTGCTTATTGCGCTGCCTTGATTAGTGCAAGCTTCCATGTGTCAAAAGCGCCAGATTCTTTCCAAAGAATAATTTTAGCTGTACTTATATCCCTAAAGTGGAAGAGTTGATTTGAAAAGGTACTTACCTCCACCATATGCTATTTTTCTTTAAACAATTTGCATTTCAAAGTGAATATGGCATTTATATCTGAATGAATATCAGTATGTTGCCTGAACTGATCTCAAATGAGCATGAAAAAGATGCTGGTTTTCTATTGAACAAGAATGTTTTCATCCACCAAATGACATCAAAGACAGAATCCCTCTTTTAAGCTATTGGCTTATTACATTAAAAACAGCCTGTTCTGATTTTTAAAAATATACTCTGAAATGATGGCTTTTCATAGCATTCAAATAAAGATTCATCAACAAATCTTTACAATAACAATATACAAAAGTTCATTCCCTGCACCTTCCAATTTTGGTCTGTTTTTACAAATAGGACTTAATTGCACCAAAGCATTTAACTAGGAAAATAATAGCTGGCATTTGACTTACTGGTTAAATAAGCCTGAAAAGAGGAGCAACTCTTGGTGACGGTGATAAGAACTTTCACGTACATACAGAGAGGGCGGAGAAAAAGCCAAAAAGGATTCTACCAGCACTTGAGTGTAAAACAGACGCTTATTCCCACTGCAGAATTGTATACCTTTTATTTTAACAAATCCTAATTACAGGAATATGATTGACAGGAATTCACCCTTCCCCTATGGAGCCCTCACCCTTAGAAACATCCAGGGACGGCTTTTTTCGGTCCAGTCTCATTCACAGACAGCTTCAAATGCTGTAAAAACTCAGCGTGAGCGGCTACCTTGCAAACCCTACAGCTGCACCACACCCGTTCTGCGCATGCGCGGGAAAACCAGGTTCCCTGGAATCACAACTGGATGAAGGAGGCGACGCTAATGGTCACATCACTTCAAACTAGGCCTTCGCCATCTGTTCTGTCCTCTAATTACAAACCCAAAAAGAATATAATTCACAACACTGCCATAGAAAGTGAGACACACATGATTTAAGGCCTTGAATGGGGCCCATTCGCTCCTGCATTTGCATTGGAGATCTGCCTTGCTTTCAGCAAGCGGAATTTCAGGCCGAGAGGATTTTTTTCCAAGGACACATTCAGTGTCTTGTAAGATGTAGGCATTCAGGACTCTGCATCCTGTGATACTTGTTTTGTAAAAGAGTACAATTCAACACATCTACTAGGGAGACACAAATCTGGTGTTTCTTGATACCTTTTTTTTTAGTTAAGAGATTTTCCATGTTATGTTTATCAAGACAAAGTACAGAGTTCAGACCTAGTCACAATGATGGATGTAATTACTACTAAATACAGCAAAGTAGCCAGGCTTAGGGTTCCACATCCTGGAATTCTGCAGCTCACGGCTCTTTCCTACAATGTAGAAACAGCTCATTGTATGTTGCTTTCTCCCTGTTCTAAATTACGATGTCAAGGAAAAAATAATGGGGGCCTGTTTTGTTGTACTGTTAAAATTTACTTGGCAAAAGTACAGATATACAAATAATGTAAACTAAATCCACCAAAATCTCGTCTAACAGATCAATTTTTTATTGAACATATGCATACATTGTTCTTGGTTATGGCCACAGAAAAGATATAACTTTATATACTTCTTTAATATGATTTCCTAACCATTTTCCCCATGTTGTTATGTAATCTTCATAATTTTACATATGTAGCATTATTGATTTAATGGAGATAATTTATATTATCGTTTTTCTACTTCTGGATAGTTTTGGTTGTTTCCAATTTCTGACTATAAACAACACTGCAAAGGACATCTTCTACTTTTGAATTTTCCTTAGGAGAAATTCTCAGCGGCGTCATTACTGGAACAAACAGCATAATATATCTTTCTGATTCGTGATATATGTTGCTAATTAATTTTCTTAATGACCAGTAACTAAAAGAAGATGGAACCTGGGCATCTTTAAAACAATTTAGTCCATAATTTCTAAGTGGATAATAATAATGATGAAGAAACGGTGATAATGATAACAGTACGCCCCATGTGGGTAATATAATGATCAAATTATGTAAAGCACTCTGTAAACTGTAAAACCTCTGCAGATATCAGTTATTAATCTCATCAACAGTGGGTTTTCCTATCTCTACAGTTTTTTAGCAAAAGCTTAAAAGGGTGATGTTGCTAATCTTGTTTGTCTTTAAAATCTAAAATGTCTGAATATTTTCCTTATGTTTCCTTTGTAATGGTGTCTCTTCATGTATGAACTGTGCATGCCACCTGCCTTCTGTTTGCTTTAGTGCTGTAGTACGCATCACTCTGCTTGAGCTCACTCATTCCCTCCGTGAGTACTTACGGAACACCCATCATCAACTAGTGAAGTGCTTGGTGCTGTGGACAACTCCATGGCACCCCCCATCTTCCAGCATCCCAAAGGTCTGATGATCAGAGCGATGCCAATGTTGTCAGAGGTACAGTTTACAAAAGAAAGGAGAGAAAAAAAAAAACAACAACCCTGCACTTGGGGCACCACGCACACGCAGCGGATGAAGGACATGGCCTGACAGCAGGTGACAGTGAGCTGGAGCGCCAGAGTCATCCCTTCCCTCCCATCCCTGGGTTACTGCTCCACGTTGGGAGTGGATATCATGTGGCACTTGGTACAATTCAAGACAAAATATTCACCATGTCAGACGCTAAGTTCTCATTTAAGTGATTATATTTAGAAATAAGTGTAAGTATTTATTGTAAAGACAAAGTTGCTTTCTCCAGCCGCACGGTTCTACATAACAGAAAAAAGAATATACAGAATCCAGACCCAGTTGCAACGACAAATGTAATGACTACTAAATACATCAACGTGGCCATGCAGAATTCAACATCCTAGAATTAGACGGTTCATCGTCACTTCCTAAAACATGGAGCTCTATTCCGACCTTTGCAAAACAATGTGTGCCATTCTCATTTTGCCATTTTTATCTGCTGAAGGAACACGTGCTGATCCAGATTCCAACAGTGTTTATGGAGAGAGCCATCGTACGGCTTGTTTGGCCACAATCCATCTCCTGGTATGGGTTATATGGACAAGCTGATGCAACAGCTAGGATGAGGTGTGTAAGCACTATGAAAATGGAGAAGTTTTAAGAATTTTTCTTTGTTTGGTGTCTTCCTTCGCCATGAATAACGGTTCCATCTGTAAAATATTCTTTCTCCTTTATATGATGAATGCAACAGGTGTGTGTGTGTGTTTCTTAACATAAAATTCATTTTCATTTGACAACATTGTTTTGAGGGGAGCATTCTCTGGTCATCTCTGAATTTTACAGTCCCCTTCCAGGAGCAGGTGGCCACACAGCTCTACCCTGAGAAGTATTCACTACTACTTCCTTCTCTGCCTTCCAGTTCTTACGAAACGATCTCACAACTGAATACAGCAATGACACAGGGAAGACGGAGCACCAAGGAGTACCCCGGGCTTACAAGTCTGATAACATGAGGCGGGTTTTGCAGGTTTGCTGGTTGGGATGTTACGGGGTTTGACCACTCCCTAGAAATATTCCAGAAAGACAAACATTCACTGTATGAGTAACTCAAAACAATGGGCCACAAGGTTTCGAGATGGAAAAATGTCACGATTCCTTCGAAAAACCCTCCTCCGCCAGTGTGGGAAGGGACTGCAGAAAGCAGGGAAGCCACGGACCCGACTCCAGCCTGGAAGAGCCAGAAGCCCTTTCCTAAGGCCTCGGTTCTCACTGGCGCCCGGGGCTGGCAGCTGGCTCCGTGGTGGCGGCGGCCCGGGTAATTCACAGAGGCTCTTCCGGGCACCTCCCCTTTCCCACAGCTGACCCTGCGGACCACTTTGCTGGTCTCGGAAGCATCAGTTCAGCAGCTGAAACACTATTCCTCACCGCCCACACACATTTTTGAGAGGAAAAAAGTTTTTGAAGCACCTTTTATTTACTTGTAGGCACACCTGTTACCACATCCAACTCAGGGTCCTGGCCATCCCCGATATGTCTCAGCTAAAATCATCAGGAATCAAGTTGCTTTAGTTGGTTCTTTCAGAAAAGAACACTCCACTTAGAGTTCAAATAATTGAAGCTATCCGCAAATTGGAAGTACGATACTTCCTTCTGAATTGCACACCAATGCTCAGGACCACAGAGGGCTACTACAGGGGAACAATATCTGCAGGAAACCAACTAATCTCAACATCCATCACATGACTCGTAACATGCAGGAATATATACTTAATGAAAAAATAATTGCTACGTCACAAAACTAAGAGAGGATAACAAAGAAACAGAAGTAACAGTGTATGCCTCAAAGACTTTACAATTTGATGATGGAAACAATATCACACGAATTTGCCTAAGCCTCAGTGGGAGCAATGTATAAACACAGAAACAACTAATAGTGAGAACGCATTACTCATAAAAGCTGAAGATGCTGCAATTCTCACAAAGAACTAAGATGAACTTTAGTGTCTTCTAATGTCAGATTTAGCTAACTTCCTGATGTCTAAGAAGCCTCACAAAACATTAACTTTTTCCCTAAAAACTGTCAAACAGACATTAAAACCAATTCCAACAAAACCTGGTTTATGAAAGCAGATATCACATGCTACTGATATTGAGGTTTTATTTTAGAAAAATGATTCTCAACCAGTAAGGCTTCTGTTTGCAAATGGTCTACCAAGGTGCTAGAAGGGTACTTAGCAGAAGCTTCCAATTTATATATCAGAGGTTGTAACCAAGATCCAATGTGTGGGAAACTCCCGGGTGACCTCGGTCGACATGAGTGGGAAGCAAGGATCTGTGTTCCACCAAGCCTTGGCCACACCGCATGCCGGCAGGGGACAGGTGTGGACTGACACTGCTCATCCAGGGCCCACAACAGACTCCAGACTCCAGAGTTATTACAATGTTTTCTAGACTGTTTGAAACGAAACAAAGAAAAACTTTCTTTCCATGAGACAACAACGGGTCTAGTTTTGATGTTGCGTTATTTTTTTTTTAATAGCTATTACCACTGTAACAGCAGCTTCGCCACTCTGCGTCTGCAGTGTGAGCAGTTTTGATAAACAGCCTCTGCGGGCCACACAACGGGGATAATGTATCCTTAAGTACCGCCAATGAGCTGCCATTCTGCACAGCCAATTACTTCTGTGCGTCTGTCACTCAAAGGAAAAATGACTGAGCCCATTAGATCAAACCTTTGTCACTGTTCCTAATGCACTCTTAGGCCTCATTAATCTCCGGGAGCAGCAACAGAGCCGCCGGTGCCTCATTGCCTCCCCCGAACAGGCCCACGTGAAGCCTCTCATCTCTCCCCCAAGTGCACCACGTTAATCAAGCTCTCCTTATTACCCCGGTCCCTGTCACGGCGGAGAGCGCTCCCTCTTAAATGCTCTCATTATGACCCATCTTTAGAGCCGGCTAAGTGGAAAAAAAGAGAGAGGGAGAGAGGGAGAAAGAGGACGAGAGAGAAAGAGGAGAGGAAAAAGCAAGTCCGATCACATTAATATTCATGACAATAATTAGTATTCTAGGTCACTGAATATTCATGCTATTAGTTTGGTTTTTTATGGGTTTGCTGGATGTCCTGATTGCTGAAGTGTGGAGAAAACAGCATGGTTGAGACTTTAGATGTCAACGGCAGTTCAATACTCAAAACACATTTGCTGTCCCCGCCTCCCCCACCTCCCCTGGAAAATCAGCTTCAACCCTCCTGACGGCTTTAATATTTCGAAACCGCTGGGGGCCTCGAGTGGGGAAGGGGGGGATATGGAGAAGGGGAAAGGTTTCCTTTGACAAAGGTCTAAGCATCAATCTGGTTAGGATAAAAACATATCCATAGTTGCAAAAACCCAACAAAGACACACTTTAGAGACAAGAAGACATCTGTCATCCTAGAACAAAAATGTCACAACCAGGAGTTACAGAATAAAGTGACCACAGGACACAGAACTGGAGCACATAGCTCCATGGATATCCATGAAAGTCCGGAAGAGCATTTCTTCTGTCTGCCCCCTCGCTGCCATGATAGTGGGATGCTGTCTGTTGGGGAGCATGGGTTTGTGAAGTCTAAGCCCTATGTCCATTATATCTACTCAAAAGGCTGTGTCAGCGCTTTATTGTATTTGAAAAATTAATTCAAGAACATAATTTCTTTCCCGTCTTCCTTGCTTTTGGCATAACTGTTATGATGAATGAATGATGTAATTCTGTGACGTCAGCATCAGCTAAGATTTTCAAAGGAATGCCGTCTGTTCTCCGTAGAACAGAGGGACAGCATTTTCCCCATTTTAAAAAACAAGGAAGCTGGGGTTTAGTGAGACAGCTTCAGAAGGGTCTAAGACGGGAGAAATGGGATTCTATTCAGTGATTTTGACTCTGAAACTCTTGTTCTTGGCCATTATGTTTTCCTGCTCTCTACTTACATGTGAAAATAACTGTGGAAGCTAATACAACTCTGCATTCTGTTACATGTGGATACAGCTTCACCAAACTAGGCTGGCCAAACATTCGTGTCAGAAAACACCTTGACGTTTTACCTCCTTCTCTGGACCTATACCTGAAATTCAAGTTGGGAAGATTCTCCAAAATGTGGCTTCTGGTGGATCCTCATTAGAATGGCAACTTAAGACAATGTAAGTTCCAGGCCAAAAGAATGGAAGCGGACAATGGCCATGCACATCTTGAGAAGCCAGTGACCTTGAATGACGAAGGGAAGGTTTAACCAGGCCTGAATATCTTTTGGATTCTTCTTTTTTTTCTGGACTAGACCCTTAAGTAATTTTTTCAAAACCCTTTAAGACGGAGATGTTGTATAGCCCTGTATGTTGTCTAAAGATGTCTTTTTTTCTATCTTCATTTGATTAGTAGTCGTCTTTGCATGGGCTTCTAGGTCCAGAATTATTTGTCCTTCGGAGGGAATATTTCCATTATATTTAAGAATGCATGTTGCTCTTGAGAAGTCTACAGTCAGATTTCTCTTCTTTTGTAGGTAACCTTGTTGTTCTCCTATTTTTGGTGTGTTTTAAGATTTTATTTTTATTTTTGCAGAGTCTCCTCTCCCATCCAACTTGGTACTTGACTCTTCAGATATCCTTACTTGCCTCTAGCATATATTCTTCTGTTATATCTTTGACTACCAACATGTCTTTAGCCATGTTCTTTACAGTATTTATCTACTGAGTTTTTTATTTTTGCAATCTTTATTTATAAAACTCTTTCTCCTATAGTATTTTCACATACTCTTTATTTTTTTTGACACAGGCCTCACTCTGTTGCCCAGGCTGGAGTACAGTGGCATGATCATGGCTCACTGCAGCCTTGACCTCTTGGGCTCAAGCCATCCTCCCACCTCAGCCTCCCCTGGGACCACAGGCACTTGCCACTATGCCCAGCTAATTTTTGCATTTTTTGTAAAGACAGGGTTTCACCATGTTGCCCAGGTTGGTCTCAAACTCTTGGGCTCAGGTGATCTGCCCACCTCAGCCTCTCAAAGTGCTGGGATTACAGGCATGAGCCACCGCGCCCGGCCAAACACATGCTCTCTGTTTACCTCATTTTATGAGTATCATTAATAACTATCCTATTAAATTCTGTTGATAGGAATTATAATTTCCTTTTAAATTCCCTTTCACCAAAATGTCACTCTTTTTCCTAAGCACAGTTATCCTTCATATTTTACTGTTGGTTCCCACAAACATCTTTGTTGTCCATTATCTACGAATAAGAGCATGTGGGTTGATGAGGCAGATGAAGGGGTTTTCTCTGCAGCCTTGGCCAACCAGAAGGCTGGTTGTGGGCTCTGAGCAGGTGTACGGCCCATGCTGACTGGCGGGTTTCATTTAGACCCACCCTGTGTGGGGCTGTGAGCTGGCTGGTGCACTTCATACCACCCACGGTCAGTGCTGCCTTGCCTCTCCATTTCTTTCTCTTCCTCTGGGACTGAGGATGTTTGAGTTTCAAAATCATCTCTGTTTCCCTCTTGAGCACCAGCATCCACATCAAAAGGTTCTGCTCTCCTTAGGCATGCTGCCTGTTCCGATGCATGCTCTCTTGGGGGTGTTGGTGGCAGGGACAACACTGGCCAGCTCTCCTTGGTCATCGCACAGCCTGCTGCTGTGTCCCAGCCCACTCCTGAACTCCACGACCGCCACAGGGAGCCCAGAGCCACCCCATCACCACTGCAACTCCTCTGCTCTCCTCAATGCATGAGCCCCAGAGGGTGGCCTGAGCCCAGTCATCAGCAGTGCACAAGGCAGCTGCTCTGACAGTAAGTGTTTCTTCCTCTCTCCCAAGCCCACGGCAAACACTGAAGACGACCACATTTCCAGCATTTTAAAGTACGAAATGTAGTCACTATTTCAATACAGGCAAATCACTTCCCACATGCTAGGAATACCCCATCCCCGTGCCCCTCCAGGTATTTTCTATTCAACTGCCCCATGTGCCCCTTCAGCACGTATCACTCCTTACAGTGATCTTACTTGTGTATTTATCTTTGGACTCCTCCACCCCCACTTGAGTGTAAGGCTCCTGGAGAGACCGTCTTGTCCTCCCCCCACCCCAATATCCAAGCATTAATCAAGGGTGGGCACACAGCAGACTCAGTAACAATGGAGATGAATGGCACAGGAGGCGACACAATCCAGTCTCTGTATCAGTAAACTGGTGGCATACAGTTAGGCATTATAGTATTTGAAATATGGAATGCATTATGACTGTGTAATACAGAATCAACAGAAACATCCAATAGCTATTCCAACTAACAAAGAGTTCAGCAAGACGGCTGAATATAGAAAATACAAAAATTAGGAGTTTTCTTATTTCTTACCAATTAGATGACATAATAGACCCCACCCCTCTAAAAAAGATTAGCTTCACAATGAACCAAAAATTATAAACTAACAGAATAGATTAACAAGACATGTCCAGCATCTAAATGAAAAAAAAAAAAAAAAAAATGCTGAACTTTGCTGGAGGCTGTAATACAAATTTGAATAAACTGGGAAAGAACAGTGTTCTACGATAAGGAACTCAACACAGTAAAGATGCCACTTCCTCCACAATTCATAGCTTAAAAGCAATGCCAGTTAAAAGCCGTGATAAAATTATTTTTATTATTTTTATTTACGTGCCCGTATCACAGCCTCAGGAGGTCCTGATGTCATGTGCCCCAATGAGGAGATTATTTTTATCAAGGAGGAGAAGGTTTCAAGTTATTCTTTAGTTCATTTGAGAAAAATAAGCAGGTAGCAGTAGCCAAGAAAAACTGGAAGATAAAAGAGAAATATTCAACTGTGTTATATTACCAGATGCAAACGGAGTCATACATCTAAGACACTGTGTTAAATCTACATAAGGTAAGACAACGCAGGGATACCAGGTCTCGGAACACATCTGAGAGGCCAGAAACACAGCCCATTTGATGAAATGATTGAGTTCTACAACAAAGGCAACATATGGAATTAATAGGGAAAGAAAAAAATTCAACAAAGAGAAAAAGGACAGTTGATTATTTATTTGAATAAAAAATTCAATTAGATTTCTGTCACACACGATAGACCCAAACAAATTAAAGGTGGATTGGGGCTAAATACATGCATATACATGTATACACACACATACATACAGATATATATGCACATACATATATTCACACACATAAACACATACATTTTTAAGGGAAAAAAACAATAAAACTAAAACTTAGAAGTATACATACATAAACTGTGATCTGGTTTCAAGATTATTAAAGGCTTTCTAAATAGCTTAAAGTAGAAATCACGACAGTAAAAGATAATCTGATTATAAATAAAAAAGAGGGAAAACCTTTTTATGTAAAGAAGACCATAAAATTTAAAAGGCAAATAATAAAGTGGGGAAATACCTGCAAAATATATTCATATCCTAAATATACAAAGAGTTCTTAGGTATCAATAAGAGAAAGACAAGAACCTAGTGCAAAAATGGGCAAAGGATACACCTAAACAATTAATTACAACGTAAGAAACACATACAGCTAATACATGTGAGCTGTTCAACTTCATTACCCATTGAAGAAATCCAAATAAACAAAACATGAGGTATTTTTATGGCTCATCAGATTAGCATAAATTCTAACAATAATATTAATAGCATCAGCAAGTGTGTGAGGTGAAATGGGTGATGGCTATGGATGGGAAGAGTTTTTATACAAAACCTTTTAGAAGTTAATTTGGAAATGTGTATCAAGAACCCTGTAAATGGTTACACCAACGGAATGAATCATTCCACATATGGACAGTTATTCCAAAGCAATAATAAGTGTTATCCACAAAGATTTAGGCTCATACATATATTAGGTCTATGTGAATGCAAGTTATGGGAAGAGAAGGCATAAAATGTTGATCTAGTTCAATCACATTAAGAAAATGAATACAAAAATGAAAATACAAAGAAAGAAAACTCTCCAGCTCACCCAGAACTGAGACAAAACAAATGAGTCAAGAGTGAAGAATAAGGTTAAGTATTCAATTTTTTGGCAAAAACAGCTCTCTAATACCTATTTTTAGCCAAAAGTCCATCTCTTAAATGTAGCCTCAATTTATTTCAGATTGAATTTGCTGTGCTGGAATTCCTCAGGGGAGAGGACATTTTGTGAATGATGATTTTGGACACAAGAAACTCGATTTTCAAAGAGTATAAAAACTCAAATCCCCAAACGCTTTAATTTCTTAAGCAAGAAAGAATGTATCACTTTACAGATTCATGTTCATGTTTAGAGGAGGTGAATACAAATTAAAATTTCCCAAGATTTTAATGAAGCTGCTTCCTCTTACAGAAGTGCTTCCGCCCATGGCTTATTCTCAGAACCCAAGAATGAAGCCGGGCAATCAACAGGGAGCTGCCATGTGAGGATCTGCACCCTCTTGCTGCTCACCAGCTGATGACTTCACCCTCATGCTTGGTCAGGGTGCCACTTCCCTTAGCACTGTTGTGGCCATGAGACATTTTCTTCTTCCCAAAGTGGCACTGCCTTTGTGCTAAGGTCATACTCCCACACTTCTCTATTCCTAGTTGGAATCCAGAGAAGAGGGAAAGTCAGCCAGGCCCCTGTGTGGGATTAACCTGTTTGAGGGTTGTGGAGATGTCCTGTTACACACTGAGGGCTGTGACCATGGAAAAGGGATTTCAATCTCATCACAACCCTCTCATTTGCCCAATGGGGGCTCTTAAAGAGAATGAAACTGGGCAATGGTAAATGCCTTCCAAGGACACAAAACTCACTCCCTCAAAGAGAGAGGCCCATGCCACAGCCGACTCCATCAGATATGGTACAGTTTTTAGGGCCTTTATATTATCTACTTATAATCAAACATTAATGTTTCCCTTAGGACAACAGTGGCATTTGGCTCCAAGGAACGTAAGTCTCAAGATTAGGAAGTTAAAAATCCTACTTTTACACAGTGAACGCTTCTTCACAGAACTGGTGCCCTTCCTTCACATCTGTGTGCCTGGCAAATTCCTATCCTTTATTCAAACTCAGCAGGTATCCCCGATTCCTTCAAGCCTGGCCCACCTCCTGGGGAGCTGACTACAGCATCACTGGGTCTCCAAGCCCTGCCCCTTTACACAGCCTGGGGCCTGGGGCTCTGTGCGGCCTCCGTCTACTTGTCTCTCTCCAACAGGGGAGATTCCTGAGGGAGGGAACTGTGTCTCAGGCACACGTTAGAAACTCCACGAATGGCACGATTTAGCCATTCCATAATGTATGCATAATTCAAAACACTATGTTACAAAGATAAATAAATTTTTATTTAAGTTAAAAATGTATTAAATAGAATTAATTTATCAATTTAAAATTATAAAAATGAAACTCAATAAATGCTTGTTGACTTAAATAACTAGATGACTAGATGTGATGTGATGGGTCAGAAGGGGAGGTGGAAGTAGAAGAGTTCTAGAGGTTAGGGACTCCGTATCTACAGTGCACACAATTTCTGGCACAAAATAGGTGCTTGATTTTTTTTTTTTCTGAGACGGAGTCTCACTCTGTTGCGCAGGCTGGAGTGCAGTGGTGCAATCTCGGCTCACTGCAACCTCCGCCTCCTGGGTTTAAGCGATGCCCCTGCCTTAGCCTCCTGAGTAGCTGGGATTACAGGCACGCACCACCACACCCAGCTAATTTTTGTATTTTTAGTAGAGATGGGGTTTCACCACGTTGGACAGGCTGGTCTTGAACTTCTGACCTCAGGTGATTCACCCACCTTGGCCTCCCAAGTGCTGGGGTTACAGGCGTGAGCCACCGCACCTGGCCTATAGATATTTTTTGAATAAATGCATGAGTTTATGTAATGTATTAATGTAATACAGCCTTCAGCATTTCACTCACTACGGATTGTTTTTTCTTTCTTGTGCCCTTCTTTCCTCTCTCCCCACCCCATAGTTAGCACACCGCTCTAATAAGAAAAATCTCACGGATGTCTTGGAAGAAAGGTCGGCAGGTCATAGAAGCCCCTGTATACTGCTCTCACTTTTTTGGGAGGCACTAAAGACTCCTTCGGCATAAAGCCAGTTTTAATTTTGATTAGAAACAACAGCTTGTGTTTGTATCCAGCTTTCCCAGCACTTTCATGTTGTCTCCTCGGACACCGCCCCCCTGCAACACAGGCAGGCCAGGCAAGAGCACCCCGATGTGGTGGGAAGGAACCAGTTCAGTGACTGCCTAACACTGCGCAGTGGAGCCCAGGATGGTGGACCCAAATTTGAACTCCTCTGTACCATCTTGCTGTCACCTACCAGTGTCGCTCATGCCTCAGAACCAGGCAGTCAGCACCGTCCCTCTTTAAAACCACTTGATGTTTCAGAAGAGGAAAGTGCAGCATTAAAGACCAGAAACTCTCGTAGGAGAGAAATTTTTTTTTTTTTTTTTGAGATGGAGTCTCACTCTGTCACCCAGGCTGGAGTGCAGTGGCACAATCACGGGTCACTGCAACCTCCGCCTCCCGAGTTCAAGCGATTCTCCTGCCTCAGCCTCCTAAGTAGCTGAGATTACAGGCACCCACCACCACGCCTGGCTAATTTTTGCATTTTTAGTAGAGATGGGGTTTCACCAGGTTGGCCAGGCTGGTCTCGAACTCCTGACCTCAGGCGATCCACCCACCTCAGCCTCCCAAAGTGCTGGGATTATAGGCGTGAGCCACCGCGCCTAGCCAGAAATCTGTTTTAAGAAGACTGGATGTAGGTGGGAGAGAAGAAAGTTCTGGACTTTCTGCTGGAGAAAATGCAAATTCTTGAAGGGATTTCCCCATGTTGAAGGAGCCTGACTGCGTGTGTGTATGGGAGGGCTCAAGAGGTTATCTCTGATGAGCAGGCATGGGAAGGTTCATGATACGGGGCAATTATTGGCAAAAATGTAAATAAAATGAACAATGTCATTTTGGATGGCTTGCAATTGGGCACTGAGGCCAGGAATTTCTAAACACATCAACATTTGAAAAAATACTAGCTTTCTCTGATCCTGAATGAAAAAAAAAACCATCTCCTTTAAAAGAGAATACAGAGAACTAAAGTTGCATTACAGAATGACAGATAATTAAAATATAAAACAAAATTTACATTTTATATAGGTCAAATGGTTTCCTCTGAATCTTGCTCCAAATGGTTTTTCCACTTTCATACATAGTTATCAGAAATGAGTTAATCTTTGCCACTTTAACATTAATTCACATTTTTCAGAAGGCCCTTAAAAACCCAGTTCACACGTTAAACTTCACTTTCCACTACGCAGCCCTGGGAAGGCCTAGATGCATGGTTTTTGCAGCTGTGACTCAAAGCACCATTTGCTCGCTGGCATTTGCGGAACTGAAAGTTTAAAGGAAATGATCAGTCACAGAAGTGATAAGGTTTCCAAACCTTAATCTGTAACGTGATAGTTACCGTCTCCACTTAACCTAAGAGTTCGACATTGTCCTCAAGCCTGGACCATCTGTTGCTGATGAACTTGATTTGTTAGTGCGTTTGCTGTAAGCTTACCTGAATTGGGTGAGATGTGTAAACTGCTCATGTCCTTGGATAGGCCATTGGTTTTAGGGCTGGAGATGGGCGCGCAGGCCGACGTGGCTCGGGGTGGCCTCTTCCCTGGGACTTTCACAGTGGTTCTCAGAAGGTCAATCTCCTTACCATGAACATTCTGCATGTAATCCTGTTCAAAATGTTAAACATCCAAGAGAGATAAAAAAAAAAAAAAAAAGACCTTTTACAACCTAGAACAAAAGGGTCTATCAGACGTCATGAGTTAAAACCCTATGACCCTTCCACTGTGGAAAGTATTTTAAAAATCATGAGATTTTTATCTATAGAGTACTGGTAACATATCATTATATTTAAATCAGAGTTTTGCTTCTGTGTCCTGAACTAACCCAGGAGCTAGAGATGTAAGGAGAGACACAGCAGGTGCCTCCTTCAAGGGGCATTACGAAGTAAGTCTATACATCAAATCCGATTTTTTGAACTCTTGCTTATCAGAGGGTACATTAGGCTCCTCCTATAAATTCCAAGTACAATTCCATGGAGTAGGAAACCATTTTGTAATAACCTTTCTGTCTCAGATGGGAATATTATTAAAATCTAGATAAGACTGAAGCTCTCTGGTGAAAAATCAGGTGAAAACTGGAAGTAAAAAGGTCAAGTGTTTTGCTAAGAACCAGGAAGGTGTCCAAGGGGTGTCTGGCTTTCTAGGCCTTGGAAGCAAATGACCAGCAGCGATCAGAGAACTACAGGGACGCCTCGGTGGACAGTGACTACTCTATGGCAGCTCACTTAAACTCACTGTGGAGTCAAACACTACCTGGAAACTGGCTGATGGGCAGGGAAGGGGGAAGGTGAACAAGCAACTGAGAGCTGGGGGATGGGCCTGCTGGCCAGTGAGTTACTGACCCTTTAGTGCATCATCATCAGCACTCATTATTATTATTATTTTTTTTGGTAATGAGACTCCTTGTCTGCAAACACAGTATCTTAAGCACTCTGGACACACATTACTCGATATCACATGTTAAGAAAGAATATACACTCAGCCCTCTGTAACAATATAACAATTTACAAAAATACAAATAAGAAAATACTGCATTTACATTGCATGAGGTATAAGTAATCTAGGGATGATTTAAGGTACACGGGAGAATGTGTGCAGGTTATATATAAATACTGTGCTGTATTATATAAGGAACTTGAGCATCTGAGGATCTTGGTATTCTGGAGGGTCCTGGAGCCAATCCCCCTTGAATACACAGAAATGGTTGTATTTGAAAATTACTCTTGGAAAAACAACATTTCAAGAGTTTTAAGACTATGCAGGAAGTGGGAATAAATATGCTCTTTCTTTGGCAGCATCTTGGTGAATTCCCTTTAGATTTGAAAACCAAGAAATTTGTCTTTGTTAAAAGTAATTAAGTTCAGGTGACCATAATTCCATTTGATTTATTAATTTTTTTAGAGATGGGGTCTTGCTAGGTTGCCCAGGCTGGTGTCCAACTCCTAGTCTCAAGTCACCCTCCCACCTCAGCCTCCCAAAGCACTGGGGTTACAGGCATAAGCCACTGTGCTCAGCCAACGTAATTTTAGAAGAATTCACATGCTGGATGCACCGGACGGAGGCAGGGTGGGGAAGTGGGCTGCTGTCTTTTAACTGCCCAATGGCAGTTACTCAATGCGAGAGATAGTTGGATAAAGTTCTAGAATCACTATGCAAGGGTTGGAAGCCTCTGTCTCAGGGACAAGGAAACTTGGCCAACTGTATTGAGGGAGCTGCTGGGACACAGGGTAGGGTAGCAGAGAGGCCAAAGCAAGATCCCAGTGGCTTCCAGGAAACAGGCTGTCCAACTTTTTTTTTTTTTGAGACAAGAGTCTCACTCTGTTGCCCAGGCTGGAGTGCAATGGCACGATCTCAGCTCACTGCAACCTCTGCCTTCTGGATTCAAGTGATTCTCCTGCCTCAGTCTCCTGAGTAGCTGGGATTACAGGCAAGCAGTCCACCTTTTAATTGCAGGACAACACCCCACACTTGTGAAGGAGTCACAGGTTTATCAACAAGTAGATGTTTGCTGATAGAAGAAACGGCACAACAAAAGCCACAAAGTACACAATTCCAGTTCAGGGGAAAGGAATGAAACCGTGGGTCCTCGGGGCAGAGGATGAGAAAAGCTGTTTTCTCCCTGCCCAACCATGGTCAGGTGGGGTGCGTAGATCTTCCCACAACTGACATGACTTACAGGGTGCCACATGGAGTCAAACCAGACTCAAGGGAAAAGGGTGCAGGAATTCTCAATGGCAGGACGGGCGGGAGGACAATCTCTTTACATGAGGGCACAGCCACACTGAGAGGGGACACTCTGGCAGATAAATACAGAGCCCCGGCAGGCTCCCCTACACCAGCCTCAGAGGGACAAGATGCTTCAGGGTCCCTGGTGACCCCTGAGGACGGAAATCTTGGTGCAGACAGAAAGCTCAAAACACCAAGGTCAGAACCAGGAGGAAGAACAATGGGCTGAAGACCACTGGAGAAAGGATCAGAAACTGTGCTACAGTGGGGCAAATTCAGAGGCAGGGGCAAGGCTGGGCATTCCCCGGCAAAGGACAGACAGGCCATCCAGGCAGAAAACCCTGGCATGCGTGCATCTCACATCAGCCCGGAAGCCGGGAGCAGAGGTGCCCAGTCACCCGAGGCTGGTGACTGGCCGTTTCATCTTACAGGGTGGTTCAGGGAGGATGGCCTGACTTTCAGGGCAGGCTGGCTGGAGTCAGCCACAGTCCCCTTGGAGGAAAGCTGTCATGGTGGGTTCGGGGAACGGAAGGGTGGTATCTGGGCTGGGAACCACAAATCTGACTTCACCAGTCCCCGAAAGGAGATTCCACTTGGAAGCTGAGATGCTGGACTCCACAAAACATAATCAACTTTGAGAGGATGTAGACCAAAGACAGAAAGAAAGTTATTATTGAATTAACTCTGTTAAACTAGATGGAAGAAAAGGTAGAGCTGGAAGAGACACAGGAATTCTCAGGACTGTGCTGTGTTGAGGATGACAAATGAAAAGCACATCAGGCTGGGCGCGGTGGCTCACGCCTGTAATCCCAGTACTCTGGGAGGCCGAGGCGGGTGGATCACTTGAGGTCAGGAGTTCAAGACCAGCCTGATCAACATGGTGAAATGCCTGCTCTACTAAAAATACAAAATTAGCCAGCTGTGGTGGTGAGTGCTTGTAATCCCAGCTACTCGGGAGGCTAAGGCAGGAGAATTGCTTGAACCTGGGAGACAGAGGTTGCAGTGAGCAGAGATCGTGCCATTGCACTCCAGCCTGAGTGACAAGAGTGAAACTCTGTCTCAGAAAGAAAAGAGAAAAGAAAAGAAAAGAAAAGAAAGGAAAAGCACACCGTAGAGTGGTTAGTGTTGGTCACTTCTTAAAAAAGGTTTTTCTCAAGCATCTTTAGTTTACTTCCATTAATATTCACTGAAAATATGCAAACCCAACTTTCCCAACCAAAGTTAATGCTTGTAAATAATGAATTCCTTCTTGCACAGTTACTCCTTTAAAAATATCAACTTGCTATAACTTTCTTCCTTAATGCCAATTCTTAACAAATTAAAATACAATAACAGGAGTGTAATTGAGCATTTATTGCTTATGGGCTCTAAAATGAGGCTAATCAGATAGTGACTAAGCCTCAGCATGGGCTCTTTTAATAGGCATGTTTTAACATACAATAACCAGGATATTCTATTTAAAATTATTAAAGAAATGTACCAAGTGTCTGCTCTCCAGATTCGAAAGCGGCAAGGGAACCCATTTATCTTTAGCTCAGCATGGGCTAAGCGATCTGTTTTCTTGCCTGAGTTAGGCATTACAATCTCAGAAGAACTAGCTCTAAAAAAAAAATAATAATAAAATCGGTATTTAAAATAGTCAATTCTTAAATTTCAAGGCACTGTACATTTTTAAAAACTTTACAAAATGCATTTCCTACTCAATAAAAGCCCTCCGACTCAGTGCTTCACACACAAGTGGGAGGTAAAGACACATGTATCTGTGGCTTCTAGTTCCTCCCAAGAGAAACGACACTGAGCTTTCTGGTTTTGGAAGAACTGATCGTTTTCATCTCTCCCCAGCTTGGTACTTGAGGAATTAAAGCTACAACCACTAAACAATGTCCTCCGTAGAAGGCAAGGGGCTGTGCAGACCCTTCACGGGTCTGAGGTAGGGACCTGAGTAAAATTAAGACAGGAAGCTTGATTTTGATATGCAAATGTTACAGATACTACCCTTCTCCATGTTCCTTGTTGAAAATGCTGATCGAAGATAAAAGAGGAAAAACCCTTTAACAAGGCGTGAGGGTAATTCAAAGCCAAGTACTTTTAAACAGCACTTAACAAGTCCCTGGGGCCCACTCAAGAGCCAGGCCCCCCCAGAGGTGCCATCTCCTGCCCCTCAACAGCTTGAAAAAGTAGTAATTGCAAACCTATTTGCATTTTCCTTCTCAAGTTGTCCATGATCATCATGCGGCTTATTTTTTCCAAGCAGGGCCAGAGCAAAGGGACCTGTTTCCGAACCCGCCAATTGCTCAGTAACTGTGCCTCGCTGTCCCCCTGCAACCCTGCTCCGGCACCTTTGCCATCCCTTGTTTTTTACATTTCGCTCCTAATTATGTTGCATCTATTGCCGTACACTTAATTAGCTGCATTAATGTGATTTCTTTTCACATAGTCAAGCAATTAAGAGCTATGATTGAGTTTCATTCAATTAGCCTCAACAAACATGCTAATTGATGTCCCAGATGCAAATGAGGTGCAATGAGAGAAACCTGCTAGCAATTGAGAGCCGTGTCAGAGACCCACAGCGTTCAGCTTGCTGACAGCAGCACAGCTTAACGTGGTGCCCGCCTTCTGTGGGGCTGCCTTTGGAGAAGGACGTGGAGTCATTAGTACCTCAGTGTACCAGACCCCTCCTGATACAGAGAATTAATTGATTCGCTGCTGTATCACGTTATCCTAGAATTTCACAGTTATGTGTTCCCAGGACCGGGAGGTTACCAAATGGGTAACACTTGGCTCCAGCAAGGAGGGTGGTACAAAGTCCTCATCAAAATACCGTAGTAGGCTACTAAAAAATAGACAAGAATTCTCCCCAAAACTACAAAGGGAAAGGTGTGTACATCTTGTCTTGGCTATCCCAGATCCCACTATGTGCCTGATGGCCTCTCCCGTCCTCAGTAAATGGTGAGTTCATCTTAGTCAGCTCTGGGGCATTTGGCACTTGAAGTTAAGCTCAAAATACAGCAATCCATCAACAGTCCCTAAAAATACCCTTACTATATTGATTCTCACTGCCTCGCATCCGGAGGTTACCTTTGGCTGTCTGGTGAAAGATGGTTTGCTGATGTGTTCACGGGGGTACTAAAAGCAGTTAACAAGATCTTAAAGCTAAACTGAAATGCATACACTATATCATTGGCATCTCAACATTAGATCAGAAATAAGCATAAGGCTTTGAAAATCTGACAGTGCTTAAGCTCCACTTTCTTCAAGGATAGACAATGTAATCAGCATACTCCATTTTTACGTATACTTCAAAAAAGTATTAAGACTTTCAATTTACATAGTTAAATGATGGAAAAAATAATGGAAAATAGTGGCAATCTCTCTTCCAATTCGGTTTCTCCATTAAGTTCTAGTTTATAACTGTACATGTATGTTGAGAAATATAACATTTTATATTAATATACTGAAAAGATAGATCACTTTTCAGACAAATCAATAAGATTTTCAAAACAATTCAGATACAGTACTTGCCTTTTTATTGCTGTGTTGAAATTTGTTTCGATGGTGCAAACATGCTGGTGATTAACATGAATCAAAGTAGTAGCTCCAAACTATACTAGTCATCATCACATTATTCACTGGCATGTTCTTTAAGTACAAACAAAAAAGTTTCACTTACAGATGTTCTGAATAAATACACTTCAAAAAGAAGTGCTACTGATTTTTAAACATTTCGACCTTTGAGTGCATGTCTTCATTTTCTCAGGTATGACATGGAAAGCATGCATAAAGAATTTTTGCTGGGTACCGGAGGGTGATGGTTGTCTTGCAGAAAGGCACTTCTGCAGCTGTTGGAGTTGCAAGCTGAACCAGCCACTTTTTTGGTGGGACATTTTTACCTGAAAGAATGACTATGCCAGACATTGACTGACTATGGTTTTCAGTTCTACGTATGTGGCAAACTTGGATCTCTAACTACAAGCTTGACACCTTCCAAAGACTTTGCAACTTTTCTGACAAGATGGGCGGTGATACAAATGAATTTTTTTGATGTTATATGATGAAAACTATCACTATTTAGAAATCTACAGCCGGGTGCAGTGGCTCACGCCTGTAATCCCAGCACTTTGGGAGGCCGAGGCGGGCGGATCACAAGGTCAGGAGATTGAGACCATCCTGGCTAACACGGTGAAATCCCGTCTCTACCAAAAATACAAAAATTAGCCAGGCGTGGTGGCAGGCTCCTGTAGTCCCAGCTACTCGGGAGGCTGAGGCAGGAGAATGGCATGAACCCAGGAAGTGGAGCTTGCAGTGAGCCGAGATCGCGCCACTGTACTCCACCATGGGTGACAGAGCGAGACTCCGTCTCAAAAAGAAAAAAAAGAAATCTGCATACTTCATTTCAAAAATAGTTTTTCTTGAAATGACCGGGGTATGACATCACATGCATGGATGCATGTGGATATGCCTGCATGGATAAAACACACATAAAAGATCATTCAAAGGGCAAGTCAGTTGGATGGATTTTTTTTTTTTTTTTTTGAGACGGAGTCTCGCTCTGTCGCCCAGGCTGGAGTGCAGTGGCGCAATCTCAGCTCACTGCAAGCTCCACCTTCCGGGTTCACGCCATTCTCCTGCCTCAGCCTCTCTGAGTAGCTGGGACTACAGGTGCCTGCCACCATGCCCGGCTAATTTTTTGTATTTTTTTTTTTTTTAGTAGAGACGGGGTTTCACCGTGGTCTCGATCTCCTGACCTCGTGATCTGCCCGCCTTGGCCTCCCAAAGTGCTGGGATTACAAGCGTGAGCCACCGCGCCCGGCCAGTTGGATGGATTTTAAGGTAGTAGAGGAGGAAAAAAAATTAGTGATTTCACATTGCATTATTAAGCTTTAAGAAACTATCACATGTTGAGTTTTGGTGAAGTATGCAAGAGGAATATCCACAATTATCTGAAATGAGGATTGAAATATTCCTCCCTCTTCCAACCACACATCTGTGTAACGTGAGATACTCAAAGACTAACCAAAACAACCTATCACAACAGACTGAAGCAGATACGAGAATCCAGCTCTCTTACACAAAACTGGGTATCAAAGAGACCTAAAAAAATATAAAACAATGGAACCCTTCTCATGATTTTTTATTTTGAAAATTATACTTTTTTCACAAAAATATTTATACTAACATGTAATGGGTGGTTTATTGTTATTTTAAATGGATTACATATTTTCTCTGTTTGAATTTCTAACATGAATATCAATAGACAAAACCCATATGGACAAAAGCTCTTTGGGGTCCCTCCATAATTTTTTTTTTTTTTTGAGACGGAGTCTCACTCTGTCGCCCAGGCTGGAGTACAGTGGCATGATCTCGGCTCACAGCAATTTCTGCCTCCTGGGTTCAAGCGATTCTGCTGCCTCAGCCTCCCGAGTAGCTGGGATTACAGACACGTTCCTATGCTCAGCTAATTTCTGTAGTTTTAGTAGAGGTGGGGTTTCACCATATTGGCCAGACTAGTCTCCAACTTGACTTCAGGTGACCCACCCGCCTTGGCCTCCCAAAGTGCTGGGATTACAGGCATGAGCCACCACACCTGGCCCATAATTTTTAAAAAGATAAAGGGGTCTTGGGCCCAAAGTCTTGAGAACCACTAGTCTAGCTTCATGTCTGCAAAGCAGCCACTGGCTCCCTGCGTATGCTTTTATGTCCACAACCGGGGAGGAGCAAAGGGTTGGGCTGTGGAAAGACATTGTAAATGTTTTCACATTTGTTTGTTCCTCCTTATCTTGGAGGAAAAGAATGACTCATTATTCCCTATTTTCACTGCACTTCATGAATATCCAGTATGAAAAGGAAGCAGTAATTTGTTAAGTTCTATTTTTAAAAAGCCTCATTTCTGGGCTCAAAAAAAAAAAAGTATGTAAGAGAAGCCATTGTAAAGTTCACTACTATTCCCAAACTCCATTTAACATTATATTCAAAGGAAACTAATCATAAAGACATATATAGGACCACCCATTCAAAAAGATCAAGCAAACGTTCACGTCCCACATTTATGAATAATAAACAATAGCCTTGTACATAGTCACAGGTGCAGACTAAAGTCATGCTCCTAAAAATACTGTGAAAATATTGTAAAACTATGAAAAATCTTCTGGCCACATCCCTTCAGATCACAGAACTCAAGAAGACAATTTCTCTTCTCTCCAAAGGATCGCAGTCACAATAGCAAGGTAGGAGGCAGCTTCAAAGGGAAAAATCCCATAAGAAATAAGTTTGTTTCCCAAGACAGCCAACAGCATTCCAGTGTTTCACTTTCAGAACTGCCTTCCTAAAGACTACTTGACCCATGCTTGTAAGTGCATGAGAGTGACCAGCAGCCACGGCAGGAAGAAGGCACCTGGCCAATCAGATGTGTAGCACGGACAGAGGCAAACGGCTCATGCTTATGGAATTCACTGGTCTTACCATGTTTCCCATCATCCTGAAGCAGCTGGATTGATAGAATGGTGGAATGGCCTTTTGAAGTCACAATTACAATGCCAACTAGGTGACAATACTTTGCAGGGCTGAGGCAAAGTTCTCCAGAAGGCCGTGTATGCTCTGAATCAGTGTCCAATATATGGTACTGTTTTTCCCACTGCCAGGATTCACGGGTCCAGGAATCAAGGGGCAGAAATGGAAGTGGCACCACTCACCATCACCCCTAGTGACCCAATAGCAAAATTTTTGCTTCCTGTTCCCACAACATTGTGTTCTGCTGGCCTAGGGGTCTTAGTTCCAGAGGGAGAAATGCTGCCACCAGGAGACACAACAACAATTGCATTAAACTGGAAGGTTGTCACCGGGCCACTTTGGGCTCCTCCTACCGCTAAGTCAACAGGCTAAGAAGGAAGTTACAGTGTTGCCTGGAATGACTGACCCAGACTATCAAGATGAAATCAGTCTACTACTCCATCATGGAGGTAAGGAAGAGTATGTGTGGAATATTCTTGACTTAGTAAATGCTTTATTGGGTCTGGGTCATTACACTACACATGGTAAAAGAGAAGGTTGGTGAGGCCTCGTTGGGGACCAGTGGTGGCAGCTTCACATACAATGGAGAGTCCCTACATGATGGCAAAAGCAAACTTCTCCACTTCATGTGCTGTGGAGGCCATCGTCCAACATGTGTGGGCTCAAGTCCACCAGCCCAAAGGGATAAGTTATTGTACTACAAATCAAAAAGCAGAAAATTCCAAATCAAACGAATACACCTTTTACTTCTTGATTGTATCTGTCCTGACTGACCTACTATATTGAGGTTTTACACTGCGGGAAAGATTTTTCTCATTCTAGGTTAAATTGAGTATTACGCAGTTGTAACCCACGCCTGCTCAAACCTAGCCTGTACAATGCATGCCTCGGATATGAAAACAGCTGCTTGTCTCTACACAGTCGCTGTAGGCCTCTCACTACAATGAACTTCAAGGAGCCAGCACCATTCCTTTGCTGTCCTAGTATTTTAATATTTGAATATGGCTTGAAACAACTGGATCAATAGTTAGATCCTAGAAATTCTGACTCATAAGGAAATGTTCACCATGGTGATACTGCCTGCCTGGGTCTCTTTAAAACTTCAGATTTCTTTGGATGAATTTGCTAAAATGTGCAGCGCTAAAACAAACAGTATTTTTTTTTTTTTTTAAGACACAGTTTTGCTTTTGTTGCCCAGGCTAGAATGCAATGGCATGATCTCGGTTCACTGCAACCTCCACCTCCTGGGTTCAAGCAATTCTCCTGCCTCAGCCTCCCAAGTAGCTGGGATTACAGGCGCCCGCAACCATGCTTGGCTAATTTTTGTATTTTTAGTAGAGACAGCGTTTCACCACGTTGGCCGGGCTGGTCTCGAACGCCTGACCTCAAGTGATCCGCCCGCCTCAGCCTCCCAAAGTGCTGGGATTACAGGTGTGAGCCACCACGCCCGGCCAAACAGTAGAGTTTTAAGACAGCAGAGCATATACATCTGTCCTCTGAGGTGAATATCGATTGCTACATCGTGTCTTCTGCCATGAGACCTAAGGTAACACGGAGAAACTCTCACTTCAGTTTTCCCCATGACAAATGGTCAGTACTTCTAATTTTTAAACTTTCCACCTAGGCCTATTTAGAAGTCTCCTATACATATTTTTCCCATGCATTGTTTTTACAGGAATTACTCTGTTTTCCTAAACATAATGCCTGCCAAGGGAGTTCACAGCACCTTGTATTAGATTCCATTCAAATGAATCAGATAATTCACTGATAACCACACTTTTCTGATTTCCTAAAGAAGTCTTTGGAAGACAAAAGTCGACTTTCTCTTGGTCAGGGAATAAGCCTTGAAATCAGAGCGCCTCCACTCTCCTCCGAGTTGCACACTGGGGGCCTGTCATTCAGTCACTCAGGGTCCCCACGTCCACATCTTTACAAACAGTTCCTGCTTCATGATACCATAGTGAGGGTTCACTGAGATAATACTGAGGTGCTTAACAGAGCGCCAAAGCCCTCAATAAATGTTAGCTCTTACCACTCTTGTCCAATAAAAATACTGAAATATTTTCCCTCTGACTTTATGTGGCAATTTCTTGAGCTAAAGGTGTTGTTCCCACTTGAGGTAGCAATTCTGACATGATAAGTCATTAGGGTTGACCTGCAAAGCCATTTTTCACTTTGCAGCACGGGGGGGAAAAAGACAAAAAACCTGTCCTCTGCAAAGGCATGACATTTTCTGCTTTTTCTTCTTTCTCTTCCCCCACCTTTTTTTTTTTTTTTTTTTTAAGTGGGGGAGGCATGTATATGGTAGTCAGACATTTTTATTGCAAAATGCCGTCTGGAAAAGATGCAAAACAAAATTGCTAAAATGCAAGGGGAAAAAAAGAAGGGGGAAAAACAAAAGGCCCCGTTCCCTTTGCTTATTGAGTTCAAAGGCATAACATGTAGCACCCTGCAGCAAATGGGAAGCTACACTAATTTTAAAGCCATAAAACGCTATCAAGTGCCCTGCGGGGCAGGACTACTCTGAAGCTAGTGGCACCTAAATAAGACATGGTTCATTTACTTCGCAGCTTAGCCTAATGTAATCATCAGCGGATTTTTAGCCTAGAGTTGTAACAGGCAAATAGCCGATGCGGCAGAGGCGGCCCTCCCAGCCATCGAGGGGGCTGCAGCTAGATTGCTGTTGATTAGAAAATTTTTCAGTTTTGACAAGCACTTAATGAACATAAATCGCACCTTGATTGGTTTCCATTTGGGGCCACAGGCACACCTGAGAAGAAACAGGCCTCTCCAGCCCCACCCCTCCCTGCCTTCCAAGACCTCGGCAACAAGCCCGCAATCAGGTTATGAGCCAAAGAAGAAAATATTTATAAAATATAATAATGAAATTCACTTTCTTAGTAGAAGTAAAAGAACATTCCTCAGGACCCCCCACAGTCATCCTCTCCTACTGAGTCCTCGGCTGCGACTTACTGTTGCTGAGGAAACCAGAGGGATTTGATTTATTTACCTTGTGTAAGAATTTTTGGCCTCAATGAGTAACACTAAAAGGCCAAAAATGGAAAACAAAATGTTATCAATTGGGTACAAAGGACGGCCAGAGATGATCTGACATATCACGCTGCGTACTGGTAGGACGATGTCCCTTGGATTCCACTGGAAGCTTAGAGACTCAAACCCTCCAGCCACATTGTTAAATCTGCTATTTATAGAAACACACATATGCTCTATTTTTTCATTTTATCTAGAAATGCAAGAAGGTAGAATTTTTCAATGTTGAAAATAGGTAGGATCTACGCTATTTAGTGGTTTAATTTTTAGAAACATGAGGACTTTGTCAGGCGTGGTGGTTCACGCCTGTAATCCCAGCAGGTTGGGAGGCCAAGGTGAGTGGATCAGTTGAGGTCTGGAATTCGAGACCAGCCTGGCCAACATGGCGAAACCCTGTCCCTACCAAAAATACAAAAATTAGCCGGGCACGGTGGAATTGCTTGAACCCTGGAGGCGGAGGTTGCAGTGAGCTGAGATCACGCCACAGCACTCCAGCCTGGGCAACAGAGCAAGACTTTGCCTCCAAAAAACAAATAAAACCAAATTAAAAAAAAAGAAAAAAAAAAAAGAAATATGAGGAATTTATTTTGTTCAGTCTCACCCTACTTCCATTCACTGTGTGTCAACAACATCAATAATGAAATGTCGTGAGGACAGCTTTTGGCCCTGTTTAAATCCCAAACATTTCCAAACCCTGCGGGTATATAAAAATAAAGAATTACTTAGACAGAAATAGACTTTGATAAAGAATCCTTTTTTGTGTTTGTGTAACAGCAGTGAGTTTTTTAGTAGGCTCCATTTCCAACAAAGTTGTCAATATGCCCTGAAAATATTTCTACTTTTATGGAGGTCTAATTCCTTGGCTTTGGAACTGTTGATACACGGGAGAAACAACTGATCACATTCTTTCAAACAGGTCACATGAATGACAAAGTTCTTTCCCAGGTCACCCAGGTGCTTGGCAAACTCCAGGAGGGCCCATGTGACCATGTCATTGCTGGGTGGTTTTCTTATCACATGGCTTCCAGACCACCATGCAGGTTATGAAGCCTGCACAGTTCACTGTGGTCAGGATTGGGCCCAGCAAATGTCCCACGACCAGAGTGCTGGGAAGGTTGGGCAGGTTTAACATTCAGCCATACTCTGTAGCTTTCCCATGTTACAGTTTTTACATTTAAAACCCAAGCTCTGAAGAGTTGTCTGTATGCTCACATTCCTAGCAGCATTGTTCACAATGGCCAAGACGTGACAGCAAGTGTCCGTCCATGGACAAACAAAATTTGTGTACGTATGACGGGATATTACTCAGCCTCAAACAGGAAGGAAATTCTGACACACACTACAACTAGAAGAATCTTGAGAACATAATGTTAAATGCAACAAGCCAGTCATAAAAAGACAAACAACATTATGACTTCATTTATATGAGGTTCCTAGAGCAGACAAATTCATAGAGACAGAAACTGGAATGCTGGTTGCCAGGGGAGGGGAGCGGGGATGGGAATTTGTGTTTATGGGTACAGAGTTTGTTTTGCAAGACAAAAAAAGGTCTGGAGGTTGATTGCTCAACGATGTGAACATACATGATACTATTGAACTGTATACTTAAAATGGTTAAGATGGCAAATGTTCTATGTATTTTACAATTAAAATGAAAACAAACAAACAAACAAAATCCTGAAGCTTTTCTCCCATCAAGATCCTTCTTTAAGTTGCAGCAAATGGAGCCAGAATATGGCTGAGACATATTTCTGCTTCCTAAAAGTGTCGCGTGGTGGATTCCTTCCATGAGGTTTCAGGAACTCTAGTCCTACAGATTTAAGGAAAGGTTACGCATATGGGCTAACTGTACCTCCATCTATCCGTCCAACCAACCATCCATCCATCCATCCATCCATCCATCCATCCATCCATCCACCCACCCATCCACCCATCCATCCATCCATCCACCCACCCACCCACCCATCCATCCATGCATCCAACAAGCCAGTGTTCCAGATGTTAGAGATACATTGGTGACATATACATCCTTGCCTCAAGGAGCTTCCAGTCTTGTGGGAGAATCAGAGATGGTCCAATAGAGTAACGTGAGAGCACACACAGCATGGGTGCCCAAATAGGCCGAGTGTGGGGAAACTCCCAAGAGGAGGTAGCATTTAAGCCAGGATTGGAAAGAGGAGTTAGTGAGGCAAAGAGATGGGGCAGAAAAGAACATTCTCAACAGAGGCAATTGCATTTGTGAAGACCCGGAGGCCAGAGAACATGGCAAGTATGAGAAACTAAAAGAAAGCAAAGACAGCGATAGAGCAGGAAAGGGGTGAGAGGCCTGTCTGAGGAGGCAAGCTGGGGCAAGAGCAGGAGCACGGACGTCATCCAAGGGGGAGGGGGATCTTCTCCATCATCGAAATATATAAAAGAACTCAAGGGAGGGAAATAAACAAAAATATGATGAGAATGACAAGGTGAAAGTTAAAAGCAGCTTAGGAGTAATTGCTATTCTTCGTACAGCCAACAGGTTTTGGAAAGCTTGATGAGCAGGCCACTGCGCTGGTTAAACCGAGTGAAAATGCAGGCCTGCACACTCAGAGGAGTATGGTCTAAGATCATCTCTGTGTGACTTCTGGCGTCATGCGGGATGAATTCCCAGGAGGAAGGGAAAACGGAGGCCGAGGCTGTGGGTGAAGGAGGAAGAGCTAGAAAGCAAATCACTGCATAATTGACCTCGAGAGGCTCAGTGATTCTCACACCGTGCCTGAGTCCCCGGACTCCACAAAGCCACGCTGGAAACAACGTGGAAGTGGGTGGGGCCGGTGGCTCATGCCTGTAATCCCAGCACTCTGGGAGGCCGAGGCGGGTGGATCACGAGGTCAGGAGATCGAGACCATCCTGGCTAACACGGTGAAACTCCGTCTCTACTACAAATACAAAAAATTAGCCAGGCATGGTGGCGGGCGCCTGTAGTCCCAGCTACTCAGGAGGCTGAGGCAGGAGAATGGCGTGAACCCGGGAGGCGGAGCTTGCAGTGAGCCGAGATTGCGCCACTGCACTCCAGCCTGGGCGACAGAGCGAGACTCTGTCTCAAAAAAAAAAAAAAAAAAAAAGGAAGTGGGTGGGGCAACAGCAGAACCGGAAACCACGACTGATTCCCAGCTCAGCGTTTCTTTGACCTGCACACCAGAAGGATCAGCTAAGAGAGGAGCTGACTCACACTTTAGAATCAAGGAGGGAAGAAATCTGAAGATGGAAGGAGGTGATTGAGATTTGCAAGCCACAAGGTTCCAAACCTTTACTTCACAATCTACATAAAACAAGTTGAAATGAAGTTGTGCCCATAGCCGTGTGTGTGTGTGTGTGTGTATGTCTGTGTATATGTGCATGTGTGTGTATAAGTGTGTGTGTATGCACGTGTGTGTATGATGTACGTATGGTCCTATGCATGTGTTCACAAAACATTTTCACATCCATTTTCTGTTGGAAGCTGCTTCAAATCCTATCTTGGGAAGAGGCAGAGCTGCAGTATGACATGAAGCAGGCAATATCTACACATCAGGGTTCTCGGGGTGACATTCACACCACTGGCTTGAAGGGCCAGATATTCCTGTGAAAGCAATCCATGCAGAAAGCTGAACTGTGGCTGTTGCCAGGGAAGCAAAGAACATCACAGACTCAAGGATGTGAGTGTAAGCTCTGTTCAATGCGGGTTATCTCTTCAGTCCCAGGAATAGCCAACCAACTGGGGATTCTTCCTGCTTCCCCCGAGCTGACTCCTGCCAGTCTTAGAAACTTGCAGGAATACCCGTTGCTGTTCATATTGTTTACAAAAGCATTCCCATTTGCCTAAAACAGGCAGCTCAGGCTAGAACAGCAATGTTGGTTTGTTGCCATAGTTCCAGATCTTTGTTCTTTACTATCTGTATAATCTCCTCATATACCTCTAAATGGATTGCTTTTGGATTCCAGTGATGTGTTTAGATTTTGCAGCATTTGTAATAATGCTGTGTGAGGGAGTGATTGTGTGTGTGTGTGTGTGTGTGTGTGTGTGTGTTCTCCCTCCAACCCTACGTCAGCTTAGGGAGGTCATGTTGTAAGACATGGTGAGTATTGTTAGTCTCAATCACACCACAATCTTTAGAGCAGAGCCAGGATTGTCAATGTTGAGGGCTGGAGTCCAGGCAGTTCAGGAGCAAAGATGCTGAAGGAGTCATACGATCGGAAGCTTTATTGTGGTGGCACTCAAGTCATTGTGACCGGTGCATACTAAGCAATACCTATGTGCCACTCACATGACAGCCCCTGGGCAGACTGTGGGGAACACAGCCCTCCTCCTCAATGACATACACTAGGTGGGGCGGAAAAGGACATTCTCACTGGAGGCAATGACGTACACTAGATAGGGCCTGGGAATCAGGGAAGGCCATGAAGGCACATCTGCATGATGGACACGGTGCACCCTCATGATGGACAAGGCATACCTGCACCACAGACATGGTGCACCCTCGTGGACACGCCACACACACGCCACAAACATGGCACACCCTTATGATGGACATGGTGCACCCGTGCCACAGACACAGCACTCCCTTATGATGGACATGGCACACCCACACCACAGACAAGCCACACCCATGCCACAGACATGGCGCTCTCTTATGATGGACACGGCACACCCATGCCACAGACACGGCGCTTCCTTATGATGGACACGGCACATCTGCGCCACAGACATGCTACACCCATGCCAGACACGGCGCTCCCTTATGATGGACACGGCACACCCGCGCCACTGACACGCTACACCCACGCCAGACACGGCGCTCCCTTATGATGGACACGGCACACCCGCGCCACTGACACGCTACACCCACGCCAGACACGGCGCTCCCTTATAATGGACACGCCACACCCACGCCACAGAACGGCGCTCCCTTATGACGGACATGGCACACCCACGCCACAGACACAGTGCTCCCTTATGATGGACACGGCACACCCGCACCACAGACATGCCACACCCATGCCACAGACACGCCACACCTGCGCCACAGACACGGCGCTCCCTTATGATGGACATGGGCACACCTGCACCACAGACATGCCACATCCTTATGATGGACACGCCACACCCACGCCACAGACACAGCGCTCCCTTATGATGGACACGGCACACCTGCACCACCACATGCTACACCCATGCCACAGACAAAGTGCTCCCTTATGATGGACATGGCGCACCCTTATGATGGACACGGCACACCCGTGCCACAGACATGCTACACCCACGCCAAAGACAGCGCTCCCTTATGATGGACACAGCACACCACGCCACAGACACGGCACACCCGTACCACAGACACAGCACGTGAAAGGCCAAAGGACAGCTCCAGGCACCTTGGTGTATGACCAAGAAAGCAAGATGAAATAATTTTTGATCTTAAGATGAATCACGCCTTCTGCAGCAGTGTGCCACAGACTTGACATGTCTGACTACGCTCTTCTCAGTAAGAAAGGGAGGTCTGTCTTTTTGGTCATCCCAGCTTCACATCTGAAAATCTGGCCTTCACATTTGTCAGTCCAGTAGCCTGCACAAGAGTTATTCTGACTGTTTCAATGTTCTGGGAAAACCAGTGAAAAGCTTCTCTGAGTATAAATGAATATTCACCACCTCAAGAAGTTTGAGGTCCACCCTAGCAGACATGCGAAGGTGGGTGAAGAGACGGATCACAGATTCTTAGTGAATTTTCAATCCTCAAGTAAAATGTTGCAGTCCTGTGTGAGCAATTTGTGTATTTACAAAGGCAATTATAGGCACTGAGCACAGCCATGAGCTGCTGAGCTGCTATTCGCATAGCACAGGTATCTTTTTTTTTTTTCCTTGAATGATTTCTTTTGAGGAAAATACCTACTTAGGAATCATCACAGATCTTTTTGTTGTCTTTACATCAGTAAAGAAATGGGTCTTCTGTCTGATTTTGAAACTAGAAACTTTCTGAAATCTGCATTCTGATGATAATTTTAGAGAGTGCAGGTTTGGCTGCCCCGGCTTTGAAAGAACAAAACCAAACCTCGACAACACACAGAATCAAGGGGTTTGTGTGTTGCAGGAGAGTCCAAGCCACTCAGTTAGAAATTAACCTGCCTAGTAATGAAAAGAAGGAAAGCTCTTTAACAATTTTAAAGGAGGAAAATTTAAGAAGGAAAATTCCAGTATTGCAGGTCAGGGAGAAATGACAGAGCCACAGCTGTTTTAATCTGGGCACATGCAGAATGGAAAGGAATCTAAGAAGGAGATTTTCTTTTTTTTTTTTTTTTTTGAGATGGGAGTCTCACTCTGTTGCCGAGGCTGGAGTGCAGTGGCACCATGTTGGCTCACTGCAACCTCCGTCTCCTAGGTTCAAGCAATTCTCTTGCCTCAGCCTCCCAAGTAGCTGGGATTACAGGCACCCACCACCACATGCAGCTAGTTTTTATATTTTTAGTAGAGATGGGGTTTCACTATATTGGCCGGGCTGGTCTCGAACTCCTGACCTCACGTGATCCATCCACCTTCCAAAGTGCTGGGATTACAGGTGTGAGCCACCAGGCCCGGCCAGAAGGAGGTTTTTTAAAAGTCTGAGCAGTTCATGCACATCCGCCAGGTATGGCCCGGAGGGGAGGAGTTTCACAGCTGCCAAACGACCTCCAGAGGAAGCCCAGAGAGCCAGGACCGGAACACAGGTGAGCTTTCCTGGACAGGGGCACCATGAAGTCCTTGGCTTGACCGTGAGGCCGCTGAGCTCATCCTTCCAGGTCGACTTAGGAATCCCACTGCACACATCTTTGTCAGCAGGAATTGCAGCCGTGCACTCAACGGCCGTGCTTTCGACATGGAAGATGAATAGGTGGCCACGCTGAACTGTGAAGCCCTGGGGTCCAAGTTCTTTCTCATTATGCCTCCATTTTTCTATCAAGGTGCTCCCTAAGGCTCACATTTAAGTCCACAGAAAGGGACTCTCAGGGTCTCAGAAGAGGCTGCCCTCGATCCACCTCAACTGTGATCCAGCAAAGTGTCTGAAAACCATGAGATACTCATATATATTTCCCCCAAGAAAGTTAAGCAGTTAGGGCTTTTGAAAGGTCTTGGAGACATACAATTTTTCAAAGACACAAAAATGTAGACCGTGGGGCAGCAGCAGCAGCCAGCGTGCTTGCTTTGACCGTGTCAGTCTCATTTAAATGTTTGGGGTTATCATTGCAAAATGCCAAGTGGAGATAAAGGAGCTGTTAGGGTGGTCAGTCCTGCAGCAAGTGTGACCGGGTCCCAGATTGCCTGGGACTTCCCTGATGTTAGCTATGAAAGTCCTGCACCCTGGGAACCCCTCAGTCCTGCAGAAAACCAGGGCAGTTGGCCACTCCATTAAGGCAGTTTCATTCATTATTTGGTTGAGCTTTCTATCTGTTATCTCAACTGGGTTTTGGTTTCATTTAATAATAGCAACTTGAAAAAGAAAGATGAATTAACTGAGGGTTTTTTTTTCTTGAGCCCCAGTTTTAGTCTTATACCCAGTAGCTTCAACTTCAGGACAGCGTTTTCCTTAGAAATCCAACTAACTCCATTAGCTTGAGTTTGCTAAGAGTTTTTGGTGAAAGTTTTAGAGCTCACACTCTTCAGAGTCTGAAGTGACCTAGAAGACAATGTCATCAAGCTTCCTACGCAGTGAAAGAATTCGTTCTCCACGTTTCTAAAACAGACACCTTCCAGCCAGTTTCCCAATGTCTACCTTCAAACGCACCCACTAGAATGGATGTCGCCTGAACGTCTGCAGCAGGGCACCTCTGCATGATCGGAAAGCTATGCAGGTGTGCTCCAGCTCCTCGACAGGTTGGGCAGCCCCCGCCCACTGTCAACTGGTGGCTGAACATACTCTGTGAGGGAAGCAATGATGTGGACGCTGTAGGTTCATTCACCCCTCCCCACTCTGGCGCTGTCCTTGTTATCTTGCCCCACCACTGGCCTTTAGGAATAACCACAGCTGGGCGCAGTGGCTCACACCTGTAATCCCAGCACTTTGGGAGGCTGAGGCGGGTGGATCACTTGAGGTCAGGAGTTTGAGACCAGCTTGGGCAACATGGTGAAACCCCATCTCTACTAAAACAAAAAATTAGCCAGGCATGGTGGTGCATGCCTGTAATCCCAGCTACTTGGGAGGCTGAGGCAGGAGAATCACTTGAACCCAGAGGCTGCAGTGAGCTGAGATCGTGCCACTGCACTCCAGCCTGGGGGACAGAGTAAGACTCTGTCTACAAAAAAAAAGGGAATAACTACAGTGGAAATCTACCATCACTTCCTCCTGTGCCCATACCTCCTTCCCTCAACCTACACAGCATGGAAGTGCAGGGACCCCATCATCCTGAGGCAGCCAGTGCTAACACCTCCTAAGCCTTTGGGGAAGAGCTGAAGGAGGCTGGGAGATGGGCTGTGGGTGATGGCTGGGGTCAAGACTTCACAGAACCCATGCTGAGTGGATCTGGGGTCTGGAGGTATCACTGGCATAAACTTTCAGGGAGCTTTCTTAGTCTGAGTTGGCTCAATGTTTTGCTTCTTTCTCCCTCTGATTTCCAGGGAAATTATCACATCCTGTGACCTGGCTATTCCATAAGCAATTCTATTCCACTGCTTAGAAACAGAGGTTCTCTCCTAAGCAAAAGGTTTGAGGTTTTCAACAACAGGAAACAGACCTGGGGAAAAAGGTTTCCCTCCACATCTTCCATCTGTGGTATAGGAAAGGTACGTAGATTTAGCTTATGTCCTAAGTAAAGGACAGAGTGAGGCTGAGCTGCGTGTCAAAGGAACTAGGGATTGCTGGTCTCCTAACAATCTTTGTAACGACTGAGCTTGGGGCTCAGGGCAAAAAAAAAAAAAAAAAAAAAAAAATGAGAAAGACACTTTTGGGGGATGATGAGAAAGGAAAAAGAAATCCAAAGCAATTAAGTGGGAAGGAAAGTGACATCCCAGGGCCACCGCCCAGCTGAAGTCCCTTGTCATGACCTTCTGCAAGTAGAAAGCTGCCCCAGTTCTGAGGGAGACACACCGTCCCTGGGGCTCAGTATTCGTGAGGTTCCCAGGCAGCCGACCCATTCTAGGTACATTTTCAGCCTCACGCCAGCCCCACTGTGTCCTGCAATGTCAGGTGCCCCAAGTTTCATGACTGGCTTTGTTCTGAAGCCACAGTTTCAAAGAGCAGGTCATCCTGCTGGATTCCACGAGCTCAGTGCACAGCACGGCCACATACCGACTGTTTGGCCAAGAGCTGGGTTTATTTTCGAACACACAGATGTGTGGAAAACATCTGTCTGGGACTGATACTTGAAGTTCGTGTCCAAAGGTGATCGATCTTTCACACAAACACTTTCGTGGACACTTGTGCAATATGCAAACCGTGTTCAGATACCTCAGGAATCGAACTGACCTCTTCAGGGAGATCTTTTTCTAAGGGCATCTGATGAAGACATTGAAAAACCCTCACCCAGAGTTTTTAGCAAGGTTAGGAAATGGTCAGTCTCCTGCTTCCACAGCATGTGAAGGAACTGAAAGCCAGAGCTCCCCACTGCTGGGGTGTCTTTCCCAAAGGTATGAGGATGTTGGTACTGCTGGGAGCACGCAGGAGCTGAGGCGGCCACAGGGAAGGCTGGGGCAGTGGGTGGCCTCTCCACCCGACAGCACCAAATGCTGTACTTGCCTCTATCAACTCTTTTTTTAAAGACAGGGTCTTGCAATAGTCGCCCAAGCTGGAGTGCAGTGGCATGATCATAGCTCACCGTGAAGCCCTGACCTCCTGGCTCAAGTGATCCTCCTGCCTCAGCCTCCTGAGTAGCTAGGACCACAGGTGTGCTCCACCACGCCTGGCTCATTTTTTTATTTGTTGTAGAGATGGGGTCTCTCCATGTTGCCCAGGCTGGTCTATCAACTCGGCCCTTGCTTGCCTGTCTTGTCTAGGGAGGACTGGTTGGGGAGCTCACCTGGGAATTTAATTTGGTTGACTAATGCAGGAGCTGTGTGGAGCAGCCCTAGGAGGGGAGTCGAGCCTTCTAGACTCTCCTATCCCACACAGGCAATCCTCTGACATCGGCCACTACGCCTGAGCATTCCTGTGTCACAGAGGGAGAAGGACAAGGGTGGTAAAGACCCTCGATTCCACCTTCTGGGTTTGATCCTAAAGAACAAATAATCTTGAGATCCTCTTGAACTACCCCCTCCCCCACCCCCTGCCCATAACCACATTGGCCTATTCTGTTTAAACTTGACTCAGTTGTTTACTTTTGCTCCAATATTCCTTGTGTGCAAGACCCTGTCCCCAGCTCCCTGAATTTAACATGATAAGCAAATGGAAGGAGGCTGCTGGTGGCACCAGCAGGGTCCAGCCTCACGGGGATTGTGAGCGGCACACACGTGGACAGAAAATAGATGTCTGTGCCGGAAGGGAGAGGGCCTCACCACCATGGGCAAGCGCTGGCGTTGATGGGCTGCTGCACGGCCCTACCTCATCTGTCTGAATCTTCCAGATTTAATACAACTGCAAGCCTGGCGCTCTCAAGCCAGCACCCCATAATAGAAGTATTAGCTGATTAGAATCCCATCTCCCCAAAAGCATGCTAGTTTCCTTCTTAGTCCACTAATTACTTGGGCTTCTTAGGTTAGTGGTATACACCAGGAGCTGGTACAGCAACCTCACTATTGATACCCACTTACATCTTTGTAGAAAACTCTAAAAATATCTGATGGTTTGGCCGGGATTTTTTCCTGGGCTCTGTGGAAAAGAACGGGCTGTAGGCTATGCTATATGAGATCAATGCAGGCCCCTGCTCCGGGGGCTCTTGCGTTGGAACCTGGGCTCCATCTGCCTTTGAGAGAAAAGGTGGATGAGAATAGTGTTCTCAGAAACCAGATAACATTTTCCTGTAATGTAAAAGAGGGAGTTATTCTGGTCTGCTGACAGGTTAACATCTACTTTTAATGACTTGATATAGGTCTACACAGGCTGGACATGGGCCCGAATCCCAGAGGAGAGAAACGGAGGCAGGCTCCCATGTTCAGACAATAGGGTGTTACCAGGGAGAGGCCCCACTTCATGCTGTGGTCAGTAACAGAGTTAGGAGCAACAATAATGACTCTGAAACCCAAACACCACCGATTCCAGCAGCTTTCCCAACACTTGACCACTTATGCCACCACTGCACACGGCCAATGACTCTCAGTGGTCCTTCTGCCGTAATACATCCTGGAGATAACCAAGGATGTGGGTGTCACAGCGTGGTCCGTGTTTAACTGAGATCATCTGGTTCTACGATCTTTTGAAATTTTCCAGACTGAGATAGCTGGGTCACTCTCACAGTGTAGAATTTTGGGACCTGAACTAGCAACATATTTGCACATTCTCAAGTTTCTTACGAAGGAAAATCTGGATTCAGCTCATGGGTGTCCCGTTGAATGCCTCTTCCCATTTTGAACCAAGACCACCAGACTAACTCAGCTGGTGTGGGTCAGCACTTCCCCTAACAACTCACAACAGAACACACCTGTCAGAGAATACACCTGGAAGTCACTGCCTCTCCACACTTTTATCCAATGTTTGGCTGTGAAAATGAAACCCATAAAGGATTACATGGAAGGTCACGCCATCTCTTCAGGCTCTAGTGATTCAAATCCATTCCTGGATTAAGGCCCTCCCCTAGGGAACTACGTACCTGCATCAAAAGTTTCAGTTCCAAGGAGAATGGCATTAACAGGATTGCATTTGAAAATGACATTGGCTCTTGCTTGCTATACAATTATACAACAAAGCCCCACTGTGCCCCTCTTCTGTACTCCAGTAATATTCATGCATACTTATGAATGAAGGAGAAAGGATGGAATTGGCAAACATTGAGGGACATCACAAGAAAAAGCCTGTGGATAGGAGAATTTCTGAAGAACTGGTTGTGATTATATACTCAAGAGGTTGGATGAAAAGCAAACAGGCTTTAGGCCTCCTAAGGGAATCTTCTGATACATATCGTTGTTACCGTATCTGCCCCTTGGCAAGAAGAAGCAAACATCCCTTCGACTGAGCCTGGGCTCAGCAGTGAGCATATGTTGACTGGAAATGTATCATCCATCAGCTCTCACTTTTTACTGGTCAGTGAGTCTTACCAAGAAAGATATTTTGATTGCACTTCTTTAACTTACATAAAGCAACTGGTTCAATAGTTAGACCTCTGCTCTCTGACAGGGTCCATAGGAGGAGCTAAGCCAGCAACAGGGCAGCCCGGCCACTGCTGATGGAGCAACTTTGCAGACAGAACCCAGGGAAGACCTGGTGCCACGCTGTTGTTCTGATGGATGGAAGCTCATGTGGAGAGGGCTGCAGAACTGGAGACCTAGATGGGGCAGTCCTGGAGAGATGCCAACCTGGTCCCAGGTGGGGACCATGGAATGGGTATTACATCTCTCCGATTTGAAGGCCCCCTGGAGAACCCGTCTGACTATATTCCAAAACTAAACTAGCAGGACACTGAGCACAAAGGAATTTCCTTACTACAATAAAGAACATCTATGTAAGAATCTATCTGTATCTACATCTCGAACCCCACTGAATAGTAATGCATGGGAGGTGCTCTCAGTAACAACAGAAACCAGTGAGAGATGCCGATGGAAGACCTGCTTTGCTGCATGGTTCTGAAAGGTGTAGCTACTGCTAAAAGACAAGGAGACAAGGGCAACTCACGCCAGCAAGCGAACTCAGCATCAAGGTTACCATGTCCTACCTATTATATCAGGAAAAGCTCTTCTTTCTGAAGGTAAATGTTCTTGAGAGGGCAGAGAAAAGGCTTTCTTATATACTGCCAGGTAAGATAAGCTGATACAACCTTTCTGGGAATTTGACAAGATACAGCAAAAACCATGAAAGTACACACAACTCTTCAACGCAGGAAGCCGACTGCCAGGAATGTATCCTAGGCAAACGCACGAGGGGACAGAGAGAGAAACAGAGGAACGTTGATTAGAGTTCTTTATGACAGTGAAAAAGCTGAAAGTAAATTTATTTGCCAAAGTTCATTTTTCAGATATCGTGGGATCAAGGAAGGCACAACCGCACAGTGGAATATTATATAATCATTAAAAATGGTGGTGTACAAGTGTATTTCTTGACATGAAAATATCTACCATGAGTGAGGAAGGCAGGCTGTGGGCAGTGTATACACAGTGACCATGTGCTTGTGGAAGGAAAAGAGAAATATACATAGAAATAGCCAGGAGTATGCACCCTAAAATGTGAAGTCAGGTTCCCTAGGTGATATTTTAGGAATGATATTAATTTTCTTCAATATGCTATTTCTAACTTCTCATCAATAACTGTGCCATTTTACAAAGCATTTCAAAATTTTAAAAATTAATAGCTTGGCTGGGTGTCATAGCTCATGACTGTAATCCTAGCACATTGGGAAGGCGAGGTTGGGCAGACTGCTTGAGGCCAGGAATTCAAAACTAGCCTGGGCGACATAGGGAGACCCAATCTCCACCAAAAAATACAAAAAATGCTGCTGCTGCTGCTGCTACTGTGACTATTACTACTAGCCTGACACAGTGATATAAAGTTGCCTTTTGTATCTGTGGATTCTGAATGTGCAGATTCAATCAACTATGGATTAAAAATATTCAAAAGAAGGCCAGGCGCGGTGGCTCATACCTGTAATCCCAGCATTTTGGGAGGCTGAGGCAGGCGGATTTCTTGAGGTCAGGAGTTCGAGACCAGCCTGGCCAACATGGTGAAACCACATCTCTACTAAAAATACAAAAAAATTTAGCTGGGCGTGGTGGCAGGCACCTGTAATTCCAGCTATTCGAGAGGCCAAGGCAGGAGAATCGCCTGAACCCAGTAGGCAGAGGTTGCAGTGAGACAGGATTGAACCGCTGCACTCCAGCCTGGGAGACAGAGCGAGACTCCTCTCAAAAAAACAAAAACAAACAAAAAAACCAAAAAACAGTGAAAAATAATACAACAGTGAAAAATTATACAAATAAAAAACAACAGTATAGCAACTATTTACAGAGAATTTACATTCTATTACATATCATAAGTAATCTAGAGATGACTTAAAAGTATAGAGGACGATACACTCAGGTTATATGCAGATACTATGCCATTTAATATAAGGGACTCCACCACCATGGATTTTGGTATCCAAGGCAGATCCCAGAATCCATCCCCGATAGATACTAAGGGACAATGGAACAGAAGGACTGACTTCCACCATATATTCTAATCTACACATTTCTCTGCATTAAGAGTTATGGAATGTGTTGCTATGAAACTAGAACACCCCAACTTTAAATTTTATCAAGGGTAGAATGTCTGCATTTTTTATATTTTATCAATGGGTAGAATGTCTGCATTTCTTCCCCAAGAATAAAGTTAATTTTGTTTATAAATCTATCTTATACACCACGGATATAACAAACTTACATGTAACACAAACTTACATATAACACAAAGAGGAAAGTTTCTTTTGCCTAATGAAAGGGAATGTGTTATCTGAAAATAAAAAGCTGAGTCATGAATTGCATTTGACTTCTGATTTTTGTTCACAGCTTTTCAAAGCTAAATCCTGGGTCCAAATGTAATTGTTTCCTTCATTCTCGATTTTCAGATAGCTCACCCTTCTCTCCTTTCTCTTTTCCTCTTGCCCCTGTCTTTTTACTCTCATCTAAAATTTTACTTCATCTGTGCCTTTTATTGTAATTCTTTGTAGAACTGGAAAGCCACAGATTGACTGGTAGGGAGGGGAAGAGAGAGAAAGACATATGGTCTAGTGGAGTGTGAGGGACAGTGTTATTTATCTCACAGTTGAGCAGGAGACCAAATACGACTTTCACTTCAAACAGAGACAAGAGGCTGGGCTGCTGGTAGGTTCCCCTTTCCCACAGTGTTTAGTTGAGGTCTGCAGCTGTTAATTGCTCCGAGGGGGCTATACTCACATGTAAACTGGGATGATAGGTCAGCACGCCATTGTCACACAGGGTGACATATTTCTTTTTCCACTCTTTATTCAACGATTTGCCACTTCGCTTCAACAGCATGCCCTACAAGGGAAAAAGAGTCAAATAGAAAGTCTAACGTAAATAAAAAAAAGAAAAGGCAGGTACACAGGCAACATATACATTCAAAACACTCCTGTGTGTGTGCAGAACTTCACTCTGTGATACTGGAGAATGCTAAAAGATGTGCCATTAGTTCAACAAATACGACACAAACACATTGGGACGTGCTACACTAGATCTTTTGGATAATTAACTGCTAAACACACAGGAAACACCTAAAGGTATAAATGTTTTAAAGAAAGAAACCTCAGGCTGGGCACCGTGTAAGGATCGTTTGAGCCCAGGAGTTCGAGACCAGCCTGGGCAAGATGCTGACACACTCATCTCTAAAAAAAATAAAATAAAATAAATAAATAAATAAATAAATAAATAAATAAATAAATTTAGCTGGGCATGGTGGTGTGCTTCTGTAATCCCAGTTACTTGGGGGCTGAGGTGGGACGATCCCTTGAGTCCAGGAGGTTGAGGTGGCAGTGAGCCATGATTGTATCACCATACTCCAGCCTGGGTGACAAAGTGAGTGAAAGAAAGAGAGAGGAGAGAGGAGAGACAAAGAGAAAAAGAAAGAACAAACGAAAAAAACTGAATTAACCGGGCCGGGCATGGTGGCTCACGCCTGTAATCCCGGCACTTTGGGAGGCCGAGGCGGGCGGATCACCTGAGGTCAGGAGTTTGAGACCAGCCTGGCCAACCATGGCCAATATTGGTGAAACCCTGTCTCTACTAAAAATACAAAAATTAGCTGGGCGCAGTGGTGGGCACCTATAATCCCAGCTACTCGGGGAGGCTGAGGCAGGGGAATTGCTTGAACCCAGGAGGCAGAGGTTGCAGTGAGCCGAGATCCCGCCACTGCACCTACAGCCTGGGCTCTGGCAGGAGACGCTGCCAAAAAAACCCCCAAAAACCAAAAAGAACAAAAAAACAACAACAAAAAACAAACAAACCAGCGGGCTCGGAGTGGGATGGCACCGATTGTTTTAGGAAAACGGCAGACAAACCAGACATGGGGGGAATCGCCAGCTTCGATAGGGCCAAGCTGAAGAAAACGGAGACGCAGGAGAAGAACACCCTGCCGACCAAAGAGACCACTGGGCAGAAGCGGAGTGGAATTTCCTAAAAGCCCGGAGGATTTCCTGCCCTCGTCATCCTCGAGACCCCAGTCGTGGTGTGGCGGAAGAACGATCTGCAAGATGGACATGAGCCACAAGCTGCACTGTGAACCTGGGCACTCTGCGCCGATACCACCGGCCTGTGGGTCTCTGAAGGACCACCCCCAATCGGACTGCCAAATTCTCTGGTTTGCCCCAGGACATTATAGAAAATTATTTCTATGAATAATGAAAATAAAACACACCTCGTAGCCAAAAAAAAAAAAAAAAAAAAACCAAACACAAAAAAAAGCCACCAAAACAAAAACCACAAAAAAAAAACCACCAGAAAAACCCAAACTGCATTAACTGTATTCTCACCTTATATTTGTAAAGAATTTTTTTACAGTTTCCTTCATTTCAGATTTTTTATTAAAACCAAAATTCCACTGGCAAATTTCAGTAACAGTATTTAATAGATGAATCCCATGTAATTTACTCTAATTCATTTTTAATGAAATCATATTAGGCCTCCTTGAAAACCACTCAGAATTTGAAACCAACACATTTTGGAAGTCACGTTCAATCCAGTCTTCTTAAATGGTCCTTGAGAATTTCTTCTTGTTATAACACCAATTCCCAGCAAGCCTTGCTCCACCTTTACAGGTTCCCCTTTGTTAAGGAAGCTGATGGCCAACACTGAGCTTGGGCAGGCCCAACACCTTGAGCTGGGGTTCTCTCCTTCTCAGCCTGGGCTCCATGCCTGTCCAGCTCAGTCCCTTTCAACGGCAGCGTTGACATCGGGAGTCTCTGTCTCTGTCTTCCTCCCTTCTCATCTAACTCTGGTCCGTGTCAACCAAGAAAAACGGAAGAATCTCTTTACTTCCTCTTCTCCTATCCTTTTATAAACTTATGTAACCTTAATATGACGGAGAAAGCATAAGACTCAGGCTAGTTAATTCACCTGGACTGAGGCAGAAGGAAAGTTATGAGTTTTGAAATATAAGAAGACACTTTGAGAAAGCCGAGATGCCCCAAGAACCACCTTCGGAACTTTTCCCAGCCTCCATCGACCTCCTAAATTCTGCTATCTTTCAAGAATCACAACATGAGAATGAATTATTATTATGGGATATAATTGAGTTCAAGTTCCAATTAATTACCAATACTGTGACAATACTGTTTTTTACTTACTAAATCGTAACCAAGTTTCACAAACTTAATGAAGTATGAGCCAGCTGGGGGCTCCAATCACCATTAGACATTGCTGCTTAAGGGAAAATATTTGAGTTTGAAACGACTTTGGAAGATGATTTCTTTGCAAGTTCCTATTAACAGAAACGTGGCAAAATGTGGCATACCTTGATTTCTTGGAATCTAAATCATTATAAACCAAATACGGAACTGAGACCAATCAACCGAACCAAGCCCACAGGAAAATGCTACTAAGCTGCAAACCAAGACAATAAGGGCTTCCTTGCCTGGCAGGAATTAGAGGAGAGGGGCAGTCACCATTAGTGATGCAGTAATAAATAAGCAATTGCTTCAACTCATGAGAGACCCCTCTCCAGTGGGATTCCCATGGATTTTAAAACTTAGCGTAACAAAGCCTCACTCAAGTTGTTTTTTTTTTTTTTTTTGAGACGGAGTCTCGCTCTGTCACCCAGGCTGGAGTGCAGTGGTGCGATCTCAGCTCACTGCAAGCTCCGCCTCCCGGGTTCAAGTGATTCTCCTGCCTCAGCCTCCCGAGTAGCTGGGATTACAGGCACGTGCCACCACACTTGGCTAGTTTTTTTTTTTTTGTATTTGTAGTAGAAACGGGGTTTCACCATGTCAGCCAGGCTGGTCTCGAACTCCTGACCTCAGGTGATCCACCAGCCTCAGCCTCCCAAAGTGCTGGGATTACAGGTGTGAGCCACCACGTCTGGCCCTCACTCAAGTTCTCCAGTGGGCTCCCATTTTTCTGTCATTCATTTCAGATGGAATTCCAACAATGCCAGGGCCACGGGTCTCTGGTGTCGCGAGATTACAGACGCTCCAGGTTTCATTCAGAAAGCTTCATCCCTTCCCACTCAGACAAATGCTGGCCACGGCGCACACCCCCAGGGCTCCGTGTGGATGGACTTGTACCGCTCTTCTGGCTGGCGTGTGGGGGGTGCTTTCGTGAGCAAGTCATATCCTCAAAATTGTCCTGCCCCCAGTGAAGGCTACGAGGACTTATTTGTTAAGGAAAAAAGGGGAAACAGTCTCATTGGGAGGCATGTGAAGACATCATTTCATAGCTTTCTGAGGAACTAAATTAGGCTGAATTAAAACTTTTTTTTAAAATAATAATAAAAAAAGGCTGGAGTGCAGTGATGCTATTATAGCTCCTTGTGGCCTTGAACTCTTGGGCTCAAGTGATCCTCCCTTCTTCCTCCTGAGTAGTTTGGGACTACAGGCGTGCGCCATCCTGTTTGGCTAATATTTTTATTTTTGCTTTTTGTAGAGATAAGGTCTCGCTCTGTTGCCCAGGTTGGAGTGCAGTACTGATGCAATTACAGCTCACTGTAACCCTGAACTTTCCGGCTCAAGCAATCCTCCTGCCCCACCCTCCTCTGAGTAGCTACACATACACGCCGCCACATCTGTCTAATTTTTTATTTTATTTTTGGTAGAGACAGGGTCTCACCATCTTGCCCAGGCTGGTCTTGAACTCCTGGGCTCAAGCAATCCTCCCACCTTGGCTTCCCAAAAGTGCTGGGTAACAGGGGAGTGAGCCACCATGCCCCGCTCAGGTCTTCAGAAAGTGCTGGATGACACGGAGTAAGCCACTGCACCCGGCCCAGGCTGATTTTCTTTTGATCCTAGGAAAACTCTTAATCAACTTAAGAGCTTATTAAATAAGTAAACTTAACTTAAACTCTCCGTCTTGCCAGGGAGGATAATCTTGGATTATAGGCACTATTCAAATGCTGCATAAGTTGGCAGGACTATGGAATACCCTGGCCTCTTAGGAGTCATATTTCTGTCTTCCAGCCTCGTCCCCAGTTGGGTTTATTATCTGACACCCCCAAGAATTGCTGTGGCGACCAAAAGCCACTTGGCTGCCCCGCTTGCCACGTCACAGCTGTGGTCCAGCTGGGCTGGGGCAGGTGCACTTTTCTCTCAGTGGCCAGAGCACTACCCCACGCTCAGCCTGGCTGTGCAGTCGTGTCCCCTGACTCCCCTGCTCCCCAAAGGAACAGGTCGGGGCAGCGAAGTTATGGAAGCCATGGCTCCCTGAAAGCCAGGACTCTGAGTTACACAGGGGAAGTGTCTTGTTAGCTAATGGAATGTGGCAGGGCCAGCCCTCCTGCCCTCTTCACCCCTGCCAGGACACTGGGCTGCTGGGCCGCCAAAATCTCCTGTTCCTACTGATGGGCAGTGACCTGCTCCCCACACAGAACCTCTGGGTGTCCCAGCCACTGCCCAGCCCAACACTTTTGGTCTTGAATTTCAGCTCCCCCTTCCAAAGCATACACACCAAGGGGCGGCTGCTCAGGATCCCTCTGGCAGGCACCTCTGTCACCTGAGTCCCTTGTAGGGAGAGAAGTGAGACTTCACGACAACTCGCATTTGATCTTCCCGCTGCACCCCACAGTTTACAGAGGGTATCCCCAATTCCCAAGACATTCTGATTCAGTCAAGGAACATGAGCGGACAGGGGCTCCGCTTCACTCCCAAATTCCCACTAAAATATAATGTGAGCTCGGAGTGAGAGCAGATAAGCAAAGATTTCCCTTAACTGAGTGTGCACACGGCTCCAGAGGAAGCGGTTTCTGTTTGCTAAATCCAGGAGCAGCCTGAGAAGGTCTCGACCCTGAGTGTCTTCAAGGAAAGGAGAACAGGACAAGAAATCTCAACCCGACTAGCAAATTCCAGGAACGGGTGCCCAGGGCTGCTGGAAACTGGAGGTCAGACCTGCTTGGCAGGGAGGAGTACTTTAGCCCAGAACATGACAGGGCCACATGCTGCCACCAACAGGCCTCTGGGGTTGTGCAACACAGCGACCCTGCAGGGCTGGAGGGCCCTGTGTAGCCAGATTTCCTGATTATCAAAGAGAAGGAGAAACATCGGACTTGTGTGTGATGGCTTCTTATGTTAAAATACTGGCCACGGGTCTACATTTTTGCATTGAACACAGGTTACACCGAACCTGCTGCAGGCCAGCTGCACGTGCGCACGGTGCTCGTGACTCCTGGCCAAGAGTCACTGGGATTGGATGGAGCCCCCCTGCCCTCCTGTGGATCTTAGGATCCAGCAGCCGCAGCGCCCATACTCTCCATCTGACACGGGGAGCATGGCCTGAGGGGCAGCAGTGTGCAGAGGCCACACTCTCGGGTTTCCACGGGCACCATGAGCCCTTCTCTCAAATCAGCGGGCTGCCCTTAGCCCCACTTCCTGCCTGGCCCTGGAGGTGCCTGAATGTCTGGGCCCTGCCATAGGTGAGCGGGGTGGAGGGAGGAAGGAAGGGGTTATCTGATTTGCATTAGGAAAGATTCCCCTGGTGAGGACAAACTTTAAGTTGGCAAGACGGAAGCGCTTTCTGGCTCAAAGTGTGGCCCACTTTAGACCAGTGGTTGGGTGTACCCAAGAGGGGAGGAATTAATCCAAATGTAACAAGATCCCCAGACGGTCTGAGCAAATTTGAGATGCAAGAGAAACCTGCCATTTTCTCTGGAACCATACTTTCTCCAAGAGAATTTTTTAATTTTTGAGTGTATTTTAATCACTCTAAAAAGTGATCCAAAACCACCACTGGATTCCACCACCCAAGTTGGCATCTCTGACTTCCTAGGTCATAAGTGGTGCTAAGGGGGACAGCACTGAGGGAGACGCAACATGTAAATCACTCACTCTGAGAACAAGTCAACCCCCGGGGAAGGCACCGCATGCTGTACACAAAACGATTTCTCAGTATGAAAGCAGGAAAGCAAGAGACTGGGGTCACCACGTGATACAGTCACGAGGCAGCTGACACCAAAGGAGCCTGCACTGCAACCGTCATCCCTAACCCCTGGCATGGATGGCCGTCATTTTGTTTCAGCAAAACATCATCATCCTTAACATTAAATGCACAGTAAATTAATGCTATTAATTTAAATGTTTAATAAATATAACTTTTATATTTATTTAAAAGCTATAAAGACAAGCAGCTGAATCTTAGTTTTCTGCTTGTACCTAACTGCATAATTATTATCAAAACAGTTAAATCAATGTTGAAGGATTCATGAGATTTTTGTTCTTTTAAAAGGCTCTGGCCGGGTGTGGTGGCTCACGCCTGTAATTCCAGCACTTTGGGAGGTCACGGCGGGTGGATCACGAGGTCAGGAGTTTGAGGCTAGCCTGACCAAATGGTCACCAAGCCCCATCTCTACCAAAACTACAAAAATTAGCCGAGCATGGTGGTGCATGCCTGTAATCCCAGCTACTTAGGAGGCTGAGGCGGAAGAATTGCTTGAACCCGGGAGGTAGAGGTTGCAGTGAGCCAAGATTGCACCATTGCACTCCAGACTGGGCAACAAGAGTGAAACTCTGTCTCAAAAAAAAAAACAAAAAAGGTTCCACACCACTCAAATGTGGGAAAGACTGGTCTAGAATGGCAGTGATAATCAGGGATGTGCCTGGGGGCAAGAGAGGAGAAGCAAGGCAGGCAAGGAGAACGCAGAAGTGAGAAACATGCTGGAGGTAAAATCGGGACAAGGTGCTGGGTGAGGTGGGGCGGGGCCAGCACAGACAAAGTCAGGCTTTAGTTGTCGTGGCCCAGTGGGGTCATTCACTGAGCCAGAGAGTACAGGAGCTAGTGACCAGGAGGGAAGAGAAGACTTTGGTATCAGCCACACAGCACTGGAGGGGCTGGTGACCCAGGTAGGCAAGGCGGCCAGGCCAGCTGTTGAGGTTCCACGTTCAAGAAGGAAGTCTGGGAGATGGAGCGTGGCTGGGGAGGAGCCATGAGAGAGGAAGAAGCCTGGGGGGTGAACATGGTCACACTTAAGGTTTAGCACGCAAGGGCCGGGTTATAATCTGCTTAGTCAACACAGAATCAGAATCCCATTTTGAAGAATCATCATCTAAGGGTCAGCAAAATTTTTCCTGAGAATCATTAAAATCATGATGTAATCATTTAATAGGTTGACTAGTTCATTCTCCTTTAAAAATAAATTATTTTAAATATTTCTAAAAGTACATAAATTGATAGTAAAAAGCATCATGTTCACCTTAGGAAAACAACACATACGAGTATTTGCAACTTCAAATGAGGAAGCTAGAGAACAATGTAGTAAAGATAGAGAAGGCAATGCACACCTCTATTGGAGATGAGAAAATTATCTGCAGGTGAGCCCCTTACCCTGGAAACAAGTCATCTAATTACAGCGAGGAGATCTTGGTCATGGGTCTGACATAGAACAACTACTTTTTGAGGAAATTAACATTTGTTCCATTATATTGTCAAACTTAACTGTCATTAAATGAATCCATGTTAAATATAAACAAACAATGCATCGAGTTTTTAAAATGAAATAAAAAGACATTTACCAGTTGAATAAAAATTCAGAAGTCCCTAGTTCAATTATAATGTATTTTGGAAGATGTTTTTGTCTGATTAGTCCGGATAATCAGCCATCAAAATCATTGCACGTACTGTCGGACAGCGGGAAGTGTAGATATCTGTGCACAACTAACACAGAAGTCTCCAAGTGGCTCCATGTGTTGGTTTCATGGCACCCCATAAGCAAATGCAGATGGGAAACGGGAGACCACACACTCCCGGGAAAGCTGGGGAGAGAAGCTCTACTCAACCACAGGCCTGGGCTGCAGGCGGAACCTCAGGAAACACGCTGGGAATCATGTGTCCAATCGCAGCCTTCAAAGCACAAGTGTTCCAACACGCAGTAAGCACGTGACTCAAAATCGACCTGGCCCTGAGAAGCACAGCCTTGTGGGCATCACAGACCTGTGCTGAGTTCTCAGCCCTGGAAAACATCGAGTGAGGAAGGCTGGTCCCCTGGGAATCAGATGTCGCAGCAGACAGCACGATGGTGAGACTCGCACCTCGGTGGGCCTTTATCCTAAGATCTCAGGAACCCAAAGTGCTTGTTCATCCCAAGCATTTAAAATACCATCGATTTTATAACAATTGTTGTTAGTCCCAGGAATTCTAAAAGGTGAAAACAAACAACGGGACTTGCTCTCTGGTTGGCAGATACAGAAACAGGACAGGGCCATGGACCAGTAAGGTTGAAAAGTGACCTCATTTATCAAACAAGGCTGACCTCCTCCTTGCAGCAAGGGCAGATGGGGGAGGGGGGTGACAGGGCTCTCTCCACCCCACGATCCCAGGAATACCGCCCTTGGCCTCCAGGGTTCTTCCCCCAAACTCAGTCTTCAACCAGTTCTAGTTTCTTTTTGCCCACATTTGGGAGAGCTGTTTCTAGTTTGCTTCCACTTCACAAGAGGTTACTGCTTATCTAATGGAAACGTGGGGCCATGACATTGACAATTTCTCTGATAAGTGGGTATTTTAGTACCAGTTTTTAAACTCATCGTCTGTCTGCCTTGGTCCATGAGCATGCACGTGCGCGCACACACACACACACACACACACACACTCATAGCATCTTGGTTCTAGGAGGGATGCTATCTTTGTGATGAGTTCTATACACGAGTGCCTTCTCTTTCATATTCGCATGTCCAGGTTCTCTTGAGATTTCCAGAATAGATGAAGGCAAAGCCAGAAACATGACAGAGTCCTGTCCTGACCCCTGGGGATAGGAGCAGCTGATCCAAGTGAGGCCTGCCACAACATTTTGAGTGCACCCCCGTCCCACCTAAACCTGTCTGCTGTTAGCAACCGAGCCTCTTAGCTCCCTGCAAAGTGCACTTTGGTTGCTCTGCCTAGTGAAAGCACCTAGAGTGATGGACAGCAACTATAACCACAGCCCTGGCCCCAAGGAGGCATAAGGGCAGCCATGTCTGAGAAGCTGCTGCAGCGCCCCCAGTTAAACCAACTTCTTTCTGCATCACCAGGTAACCTCGGGAGCTCAACTCAAGAATGTGGTTCTGGGCCGGGCACGATGGCTCACACCTGTAATCCCAGCACTTCGGGAGGCCGAGGCAGGCAGACCACGAGGTCAGGTGATCGAGACCATCTTGGCCAACACGGTGAAACCCTGTCTCTACTAAAATGCAAAAAATTAGCCGGGCGTGGTGGTGTGCACCTGTAGACCCAGCTACTTGGGAGGCTGAGGTAGAGGAATCGTTTGAACCCGGGAGGCAGAGGCTGCAGTAAGCTGAGATCGTGCCACTGCACTCCAGCCTGGCAACAGAGCAAGACTCCATCTCAAAACAAAAACAAAAACAAAACAAAACAAAAAACAGAATGCGGTTCTGGGCTGGGCGCGATGGCTCACGCCTGTGACCCCAGCACTTTGGGAGGCGGAGGCGAGGGGACTGTGTGAGTCCAGGAGTTTGAGACCAGCCTGGGCAACAAGTTGAAACCCCGTCTCTACAAAAAAATACACAGATTAGCCGGGTGTGGTGGTGTGCACCTGTAGTCCCAGCTACCCGGGAAGCTGTGGTGAGAGAACTGCCTGAGCTCAGGGGGTCGAGGCTGCAGTGAGCCGTGATTGTGCCATTGCACTCCAGCCTGGGTGACAGAATAAGACCTTGTCTCAAAAACAAAACAAAAATGTGGTTCTGGATTGACATCGAGGTCCTTCCACATGGACTGGACAACAGTATTGGCCTTCCCACAGCCGGGTAACTTAGGCCTCCAAATTATTACACAGGCTTGCTCCTCCTTGAAGGGCCCCGATCCCGGGGAAGCCCAGACTCCCCAGCTGTGGATTTAATGCCCACAGATCTTTGACGTCAGAGAGTCCATCTCTGCACTTACACATGTAAACCTTTAAAAAAAAAAAAAAAAAAGTTTGCCAAAACAATAGGAAAAACTACAAAACTCTCTATTGTCTCTCCTTAAATAATTTTAAAAGGCTTTTCCTCAAAAGTACGATTAGACAGAAGCTCTCTGATGAGTGAAGACGTTGGCTGGGGCTTCAGAAGCAGGAGGCCAGATGAGCGTTCATAATCAGAGGTTCAATTGGACTACAAATGAGCAGACTCGGGAAATAGCTTTTGTGGATTAAAAACATACTTTTTCTTTCTTGGCTTAAATTCATTCTGAACATTGATTTTTGAAGAGTGTTTGTACCAACTGGGAATCACAGAATTTCAGTCTAGAGCGACCCCAGAAGTTAAACCATTCAGCCCTGAATCTGTTACAAAAATGTTTTGCATGATCCCCACCTGGGGTCCCGCAGTCTCCGCATAAGCACCCTGGGGACAGGGGTCCATAGGTCTCAACAGTGAGAGCTGCCTGGACGATCGCCCTCGGAAAGAGCCAGGGTCCTCTGCCCTCCTGGGGTGCGGCTGTTTCCTAATTCTAGAGCTACATTGAGCTAGTGGGGACTTTCAGGGACCGTGGAGCCGCCATAAAAGCCCCATTGAGAGGTCTTCTCACATGTGGCAACACAAGCCAAGTCCCTTCTTAGTCCAAACTCTTCCCAAAGCAAGTTCCAGTCGACCATGGGACGCCTCTCTGAACACACTCAGCATCCCCCGCGTGCAGCAGCTAAATGGAAACCAGCCGGGGAAGACAGGGAGCACATCGCTTTCCTTAGGGAGGAAGTGGTACTAAGGTGGCCCCCACTGGTCTGGGCTGAGCGCACAGACAGCCTCCCCTATGCTTCAATCAGTCCGAACTTTCACACTTCCCTACTCTAAGGACCAAGAAAATGGAAAACCCTAAAAATAGTTCATTTGAAACTTTTAGAGGACATGAAGCCGTGATCCTACTGGCCAGAAGATGACAGAGGCCGGAAGGCTCTGCCTGAGATGCTCGGGCAGAGAGCTCCCGTCAGTGAGTGCCAATGGCCCCTGTGATCCTAAGTCTTTTTGATTCTGCATAACCCAGGGCCAAACGGCATGGTGGCATGTCACCATGCATACTTTGTCCATCTTTCAGATGCCACTTTTGTACATGTGAAAACCATCTCTGCGTAAGATTCTTTCTTGCTGTCCAGCTGTCACAGTGAAGACATCAATTACCGTTAACGCTTTCTTTGACTCCTATGTGGCTTCGGCATTTATTTAGAACATTTTTTTTTATTTCTATGCAATATTGGGCTCACTCTGAATCAGATGCTGCTGCTCTAAGTGCCTTGCAACTGTTAACCCACTGAAAGTGCATGACAACAGATGATCATTGATTATCCTGATTTCATGGACAGGAATTGATATGACACCTTTAACTGGGGTCCAAAGAGTATGAATACCAATCACTCAGTATTCACAACTGTATATTTCATCAACTGCATTCACAATTGATATCCACAACGGTCCTCATTTCATGGATAAGGACACTGAAACAGACTGCTTATGTAACTTGCCCAACGTGCACAGCCAGCGTGTTATCTGTTCTCCAAAGACGACTCCCACTGAACCACACTTCGTGGCACTGGTGTCCCTGTATAAATAAATCCTCCCACACTGACCCTCCCCTGGGCTTCCCGAGACTCACTTTAGCTAACAGCATCAATAGGAATAACACTATCTCCATTGGGTTTAATTCTCGAGAAAGTCTGGCAGCACCTGCCTTGGGGAGCTCTGAGAGACAAGTCAGCCCTGCTGGGCTCTGTCCACAGGCCTCAGCCACAGTGTTATAAGAAATAGTCAAATGATCGTTTTCTTAAATCCTGAAGTTTCAGGGTGGATCCTTATGCAGCAACAGGTAAGAAATACAGAATCAGCATCCTGTACTGCTGTAACAAAAATCAAAAACACATGGCAGTGGCTTTGGAACTAGGCAATTGGCTGAGGCTGGCAGAGATGTAAGAAGCATGAGTGGAAGTTGTGAGGACAGTGAGGAAAATGCTACCTGAGGATGGAAACGGAGCTGGCAGAACAGGCACCAGCAGGGCAATTAGCAACCTGCCCTCTCCTGGTCACCCCATGCAGGGGGATGGGTAGCACAGCAAGAGTGCCTCGTGAGCCTGCACACCTAGCTACCAGATTGCCATGCCAGATGCTGGAAGTGCTCCTGGCTCTGTTAAATACGGGAGGAGAGAGAGGAGGTTCAGGGAATTTCCCAGCACAATTAGAAAAAATATTTCAACTGTAAACCTTGCTGGACTGATCACAAAACAGTTTCTCATTCCCAGCTTCTCCTGACAGCAGAAAACCCTTGAGTAAGAACTGGCATCGGAACCAAGATCAAATTCTGGGGATGCCAGTAGCTGTGATCTCAGAATGAGGACCCCTTCAATGGTGTGGCAGTCAGACCCCTTCCTTGAGAACTCAAAGATTTTAAGGCAATGCCTCACAGACCCTTCTGATTAGAGATCCACGGATTAGAGAGATAAATCTGCATTAGCTTTCGTTTAATGGAACGGATTATGATTTGACACAAAGGATACCCACAAGATTTTTAAAGGAATTATACCACCTTGGATTAAAATGCACAGAGAAAGTTCAGAAAGAAAAGTGGTCGCTGGGCCCTCAGCTTTAAGTACACCAGGAAACAGCCTAAGAAAGCTGCATAGTAGCAAACATGGGTCAATTCTTATGGGAAAGGCAGAAGGCAGAGCCAAGGGCCAAGGAGGATGCCTCCTGGGGAGAATATACAGTTCATATGCCCAGAGCAGGGTGAATCAGCATTATGTGCTGGCTGGATTTCAGAATTGTTATGGACCAGTGCCTGCTCCATGTCTCTTGTCCCTCTCCACCTTTTTTGTTTTTGTTTTTGAGATGGAGTTTTCGCTCTTTTTGTCCAGGCTGGAGTGCAACGGCGCGACCTTGGCTCACTGCAACCTCTGCCTCCTGGGTTCAAGTGATTCTCCTGCCTCAGCCTCCAAAGTAGATGGGATTACAGGCATGTGCCACTACGCCCGGCTAATTCTGTATTTTTAGTAGAGACAGGGTTTCACCATGTTGGCTAGGCTGGTCTTGAACTCCTGACCTGAGGTGATCCACCCGTCTCAGCCTCCCAAAGTGCCGGGATTACAGCTTCTCCACCTTTTTAGAATAAGGGTATCTGTTGCAGTTCTCCTGTTCCTGAGTCACCACTGCATGGTGTGTGAGATAACTTGTCCCCCTGGGTACCCTGGTCTTCCGATGGGGAGGACCACATCCAAGGAGCCTCATCCTCATGTGTACCTGGTGTAGACGACGAGGCCATGAACTTCAAGCCTGGGCCGGACGCCGTAATGGCTTGAGACTTTGGGTAGCTGGGGACAGGCTGTGGGTACTTTGCATGAAGGAGGGTAGAGTGAAGTAGCTAGTGTCCGAAGATGGCACACAAAAACCAGCCCCCTCATCCCCTGTGGTGCTTATACCCTGTGTGATCACTGTGCCCTCTGACTCAATTGAACCAACAGAATGTAGTGGAAATTATGCTGTGCCACTTCTGGCCAAAGCCTGAAGGAGGCCTGGAAGCTCCTGCTTTATGCCCTTGCGAAGCCTGCGCAGCCTTGTTAAGAGGTCAGACTATCCTACTGGGGAGACCAAGCAAAGAGGAGACACCCTGAGACTACTCGAGGAAGAACTGAGGTCCCAGATAGATGACTGCCAATCACCTTTTCATGTCAGCCTCCAGCCAGCTGTGCCACTTTTGCTGAAGCACCAGATACATCAGTAAAGAAATGATCTGGGACGCTGTAGCCCTAAGAAAGTATCTCGTGGAGCATGGACAACTGTCCCCAACATGCCCCGCCCAAACTCCTGACCCACAGAATCATGATAAACAGTAAGGTGGCACTTTTATTTTTTACTTTTGAGACGGAGTCGCGCTCTGTTGCCCAGGCTGGAGTGCGGTGGCGCGATCTTGGCTCACTGCAACCTCCACCTCCCGGGTTCAAGAAATTCTCCTGCCTCAGCCTCCTGAGTAGCTGGTATTACAGGCATCTGCCATCACGTCTGGCTAATTTTTTTTTTTTTTTGTATTTTTTAGTAGAGATGGAGTTTCACCATGTTGGCCAGGATGGTCTCAATCTCCTGACCTTGTGATCCACCTGCTTCGGCCTTCCAAAGTGCTGGGATTACAGGCGTAAGCCACCACACCTGGCCAAAATGGCACTGTTTTAAGCCACTATAATTCGGGCTCATTACCCAGCAATAGATAACCCAAACGGCACTAAGGGGAAGAAACAGGCGCAAGATTCGAGGTACAAACCAAGGGTTTCTACTTGTCACCCCGCTGCTATGCTGCCTCCCTGTGAACCATTTCACCCACCAGGCAAATTTTAACTTGTTTGTAAAGCAAGAAATTTTAAATGTTTTGTGACACCTCAAATTATTCTGATCTTACTTGGAAATGGCAAACGTTGATCTAATTCCTACCACCTAATTTACTGACATATCAGAAAGACTGATTTTAATGATCTACAACCAAAATATCAGGATTCCAGGCAGGCACATCTTGCTTTAAGCCCAAGGAACCTTTTCTACAGTGGAGCAAAGAATTGTCTTTTGGCTGCAGTCTCTTTATTCGTCATGTGTATTCTTTGTCTAGTCCCAAGAGGTCACTGAAAGCCAAAAGCAATGTTAAGTGTACAAGCTTTAAATAACTTACAAAGTTAATGTAATGAATGTAAGTGCTATCTGAAATCCATCACTCAGTGTTTGCTGCAGCCCCAAGCTGTGATAAAACACCACTCATAAATTTATATTAAAACTCTGCTCGATAGCAATTATTTACCAACAAAGATTTATTGACTGCATTAGAGACTGGGGGTCTTAACCAGGCAAATCAGTCTTTGTTTTGAGTCTCAGGGACCAAATGGTGCTGGCCTCTGCTCGCACACGGATCGTTGTTACACAGAGGGAACATTTCATGGCTAAGCTCCTACGTGGTGATGGAGCAACAGTCTCAACGCAGGCGGCGCCATGTCAAGATCAGATTATCAACAGGCACGTCCACAACCACTCGCCTTTGCTCTGCGGGCAGCATTCCTCATCGGCTTTAACAGACATCGGAGGCCATGCATGCATTTGACTGAATGTAACGGACGGTGCATGTGTGATTTCGTAATGAGATCAAATGAATCCTCTTGCTGCTGCAGGAGCACTAATAGTTTCCTAATTACCAAGTTAAAAAAAAAAGTTTTTTCTGGCTAAAAAACATCCATGCAAGTTCAAAAATGTTTCTACTTCTAAAAAAAAAAAGTGATGCTTGAGTACTTCGGTGGTTTTACGGTGAATATTGTTAATCGCTCATTTAGTGTCTTATGATTGGCATTCGTTACACTTTGGAACAGGTTCTTGTTAAAGGTTTCTGTGAAGTTCTAAAACGGCTCAGAGAAAAGCTGACACCTTTAACTGAGATCCAAATCACTCAATTTTCACATTTGCATTTAATAATTTTATTCTAATTATTCTAATGAAGATTTTTTTCCCCTATAACATGTATTAAAATTGTGGCTGACAGGAACCAAACTGACCTCAGTAAAACTAGAGAAATGCATTTGGGTGGGTGGTAGGTGGATTGAATGTCATCATTGGAAACTGGAGAAGCACACGGGCCATACAAGCTGTGACCTATTCTTCCTCCATGGCACCAGCTCTATGCAGAAAATGGTCCATCCAGGTGATGCCCCTGCTGAGGCTCCCCTGACATCCCGCTTTTCCATAACGAACACTTACTCATCTTGCTTTTGCCCGCTCATGCTAAGCTATACCCTGCAGATAACACTTAGCTAGAAATAGGCCTGGACCCAAGAGAGTGAAAATCCACGGCCCTGTATGCTTGGTGTGGGGGTCACCCTCCCTAACTTGCACTCATGATTAGGCTGGCGCACGTGCACATGCACACACACACACACACACACACACTCTGCAGCACCAGCATAAGGTGTACAATCCCGAGTGGCCAGAGCCTTCCCATCTAACAGGAACTCTCACAGCCTGTGCACCCTCATCCAGACTATTAGCACTGGGGATCCTACGGGACTGGGGCCGGCAAGCTCCCATACGTCGGCCAAATCTGATCTTTTGCCTCTTTCTGTAAATAAAGTTTTATCAGAACACAGTCAAGTTCATTCGTTGGAATGGCTGCACTTGCCCTGAACTGGCAGAGGTAGGTAGTTCAGGAGAAACCATATGACCCATGAAGCCTAACACACCTCCTCTCTAGCCTTTTATAGAAGACTGCTGATTCCTGCTACAGGACAGGAAACGATGCAGACCCAATCAGAGGCCAGAAACTTTAATGTAAATTGGCAAATTCCATTCCTTCTCCCTGAAATGTCCTTCTTACATCCTCCCCCTTACTCCGGCCATCCTGGTGAGCACCCCTTTAGCCGCCCATGCTGAGCTGCAGGGTCACAGGCTCTGCATAGGCAAGCACCCCCCCAACGCCCATCCCTTAGACGATGACTATTAAGGGCTGCATTGTGCTCCACTCCCTAATTCAGATATTGAGATCCTAACGCCCAGCACTCACAATGTGACTCTATTTGGAGTCAGGACCTTTACAGAGCAAATTATGTGAAAATAAGGCTGTTAGGATGGGCCCTAATCCAATATGACTGTTGTCCTTATTAGAAAAGATCAGGACACAGATACTCACAGAGAAAGACCACGTGAAGACACAGGGAGAAGATGGCTGTCTGCAGGCCAAGGAGAGAGGCTTCAGGAGAAGCCAATCCCGCTGAGGCCTTGATCTAAGACTTCCAGCCTCCAGAATTGGGAGACAATAAATGTTTGCTGTTTAAGACAAAGTCTGTGGTCTTCTGTTATGGCAGTTTGAGCTGACTCACACACAGGTGCATGAACAGGCCGTGCACTGCTCTACCACAGAGAAATGCTGTCTCCCCCTTTCCCCTCCAGCACACCGACGGCACCCAGCATGGGAGGTGGTCCAATGCTGACCTCACCAGTCTCACCAAATATGCCCCACAGGCCCTGGTGTCACACTGGTGACTTCAGCTGTCTCTTCCCCACTTGCTGGAGTCTCAATTCCCATTCCGTACTGGACACACTTCCCCGAGTATCTATCAGGTACCTCAAGTCCAGAACACCCCAATCACACACACGGATTGTCTCCCCCAGTGGGCAAGGAATTCTGGGGAGTCAGGACTGTCTGAGGAGGCTCTGGCTCCCAGATTCCCACATCAGTAGCTAGCACCTGGCTCAACCTGCAAGAATAACCACACCAAGTTATAGACAATCCTAGTCTCAGAAAATAAAATAACAAAGGAATCCATCAAAAACCTAAAACCAAAAATAAAGATGCACACAGAGCGTCACATGCTGCTGCTTAATTAAAACAGCATCAAGTAAATCTAGATGAGTGACCCATATACTGCAAGATGTAGGGTTTAACAGAAAAAAATCAAGTGTGGCAAAAATGACCAGACCACAGATACACAGACATATATGGATCAAGACAGCTTTCATTCAAGCTGCAGAAAATGTCGTTAAGTGAAAGAAGTAAATCGATAACATAGAAATCACTCGTTGTGTGCAAAAACACATCCCAATTAACTGGCTTTCCCCAGTCCTCCACAAACGGAAAACGTCTGGCAAATTCACATCCACGATGCTGGGAGGTAAATTTTGGTAAAAGGAGATGACTAGAAAATGTGACCAGTAGACACAAGCTCTGCCGCTCCTAAATCTTTTTAACTTTCTATCTAGTTTAAAGTGTTTCCATAGGAACAGCAGGAACCCCCTTTAAAATAGTAATATTTCCCGCCCTGCCCCTCCTCCAGAGCACCTATTATTTTACAAATGGAGGCTTTTCTGCGGCTCCTTCTGTACAGTGGAGGGAGTTGGGGGAGGGGCAAAGGGGTGAGGGGCTGATTCTGGATCTTTAACCAGCTCCCCAAAGGCCCCCTCCCCTTTCTGGCGAGTAATATTTCTGTCGTTCTGCCAGGTTGCAGGGTACAAAGGGTTACACTTTAATTGAGCTGTCAGCATCTCCAGCAATCCTATAAAGCCCCGATTATGCACGGCGGGGTTAGTGACACACTTGTTATTGTGGATGCCCTATTTGCGAAACCCAAGCCTGTGCCACACACAGGTCAGCTCACCCGCGCGACCTTCCTGTCATTAGCCGCGTCTATTCCTACCTCACTGCTGAGAAAATCACACAGCACAGGCTTCAAAGCGCCGGCCGGGACTGGATTCGGCCAGGAGCTAATCACCCACAAATCCAGCTCAAATGGCAATAATTGGCTAAACTGCTCCCCTCTCCAGAGCTCAGCAGTAATTTGGGATAATAAAGAAAAGAATTATTCAGCTAACTGCCCCGAAATGTATGCTTTGTGACCGACACACTTCACATTTTAATAATGATGGACACAGAATCCAATTTAATACAGCGTCCACTGAATAACAAGACCAAGAACAATGACAGGGAAAGAAATAAAAAGTTTGTTGTGTTTCTTTCCTTCCCTTTTAAAAAACCATGTTGACGATGAGTAATGCTGACGAGATGTATGGTTCACATTAGGTCTGGCTAGCATTATTAAGTCCCAACCAGAACCAAATGCTAATCAAAGGAATTTTGAATATGGGCAGAAAAAAAGCCAATGAAGCTACTATATGCTGGGGTACTAAGACCAAACCAAATCTCCTCCATCCAAAGGAAAGAAAAGCAAGGAAAAGGAAACTAAGAAAAACAAAATGTTTTTTTCCCACCAGGACTGACAGATCCCTTCTTGATTTTTCTAGTTAATATTATCTCTTGATCGCCTCGTTTTTCTTTCCCTTCACTCTGCCTCTCCCTGTCACAAGATTTTCAGGGACGACACCAGGGACGACAGTATCTGCACTTAATGGCTGCTGGTGGCACCTCTGCAGGCTGCCCCTCCGTGCTGACCTGAGTTTGGGGGATCCGGGGGCCGCGCAGTGGAGCAGAAACGCTCAATCACCTTCCGGCCACCCACCTCCTCCCACCCAGACCGCCCTGGAGGCCAGAACCGCAAACAAAACCAACGGGCACTTACCATGGTCTGGAAATGGACTCGATTTCTCCCATAGCTAAAGAAAATTAAACAGAATCCAACTGCCTGCCTAGGAAGCACACCCAGGCCTCCAGGCCGGCCACACAGTGAGCCGAACCCCTTCACATGATGGGGGCATTCTGCGAAAACGCAGAGTTCACAGGACTACACAGTGGCACATGGATGTGGCAGGAAGGAATTCCTGTAAAAGGAACAATCAGAACCTACTGCTCCTGCTTTATTCTAGCAAATGATCCCTAAATTGTTGTCATTGCAAAGATTATACATGCTACAGCAACCGTTTATTAAATCAAGTGGGAACGGCCTGCTTGTGCATTCAAGTCAGATCTATAGAGTCAAAACCGAGGACATCAGGCAAGCTATGAAGTCGATTTTTTTATCCATGGAAAATATTTACAAGTCCTCTGCATGGAAGATTTGTCCTTTCTCTCCAACACACACTTTTAAATACAGTAAGTTCCTGAATGACACACTTCTCTTGTTCCCTCTAGTTTCTCTTTTCCACTTCTGGCAACTTTTCATCCACCTGACTCTTCAATGCTCAGAGTTCCTTTCTTTCCGAGTTAACTCTTCCCCTAGGTCATCTCATCCACAGCTGCAGACATCACTACCTGGTGGCACATCCTCAGCCTGCACACCCGTTGTCCCGCCTCACACCAGGGCTTCCCCCCACGCTGCTGCCTTGCATTGGCAAGCGACCTGCAGCTAGCCATGTGCTCTCCCCACCGCAGCCTTCCATGACCTCGGGCCCAGGAGGCCCACCTCACACTGCCTCCCTAACCCCAGCCAGTGTCTGTCTCCTGGTCAACTGAAATCATCCCTCACTCAAAGAGGAGGCTGTCCCTGGACCTGTACTGTCCCACAGGGTCACCATCGGCCACATGTGCCAACTGAGGACTCGACGGGAGGCCAATCCCAGCTGGGAGGTGCTGTATAGGTGAACTACACACCAGATTTTGAAGGTTCCGTAGGGCACAAGGTAACTTCTTGTATCGACTATATACTAAAATGATCAAACACTGGATATACTAGCTTAAATAAAGCATATTAAAATAAACTTCGGATTCACTTGTTTCTTCTTACTTTTTCTAATGTACCTGCCCCTGCAGAATGGAAATTACATTGTGGTTGGCACTGTGTTTCCATTTGACGGGGCTGTCCAGACCATGTGGGATGCCCCTGCTGTCTGGCTCCTTAGTTGGAGATCATGAGCTTATGGACGGTAGGGACCATTCCTGTCTTGCCCATAACCTGGCAAATATCAAATGTTCAAAAAGTATTTGATGAATGAATTACTGAATGATTCTAACAAATATGAATAGTAAAAAGTTTCATGGAGGTTAAATAATTGGGCAAGGTAATATAACCAGTGAGCAGTAAAGGTGAAGCCACATTGCCTGTGGGCTCCAAATCCCATTATGGTAACTACATACATATGCCCTGCCCTACACAGAGCAGAGGAGATTAGAAATAGCATGCACACAGAGATCTCACCAGAAAGCAAAGCAACCCAAACAGTCCCAATGCACGCACTGTGAGTGCACAGCACTACCCTGGATGCGAAGAGGCATAAAGAACAACCTAGGGCTGCCCTCAGGATCGTGACATCTATCACGAAGTTCAGAGGTGCATATGGTTGGTGAAGGCAATTCAGACATGGACTAGAGGTTCTACTGGAGAAATGAAAAGGATTACTCCTTTCCTCCTGATTAAAGAAAGAAAAAGGTTTATGCAGACAAACAGCCATGTGTCAATTTTAGTCTTAAAGACTTAAACCAAGAATGGCTAAAAGGTACCTGGGACAGTTTGCAGTTTGCACTGCTCTACCCCACGGTGATGGCAGATGGTATCTGCAACGCCTGAGCCTCAGAAGCCTTCTCAACACAGCATTCCACGCAGTCTCTGCTACGGATGAGAACAGGCACGGAAAATGCACCCTACATCTGGACCTGATCTCCAGAAACATTCCATGTGCACATTTCATTACGAGAAGCACAAATATTTCCTTATACTTCTATTACTACCACCGCCACTTTGATGATGATGACAAGGACCGCTACCACTGCTACTAGCAGTAATTCCTTACTACAAATAATTTAATTTCTTGGAAATTTGAATACCATCCCAAACTGATTAGAAGTTAGAAAACAAACTGTACTTCTGGAAAACAAAGTGCATCGAATCAGGGTCATGGTCCTGGGCTGCGTGTGCACGGAGCCATGGACGAACGGAGCCATGGATGAACGCCTGGACAGCAGGGCCCCTGAGTGGTCTAATGCGCTCCTGCAGTTTTCTTTCTGAGACACTCACTTGCCAGGTGCTAAGCCATCTGGTTGTACAAGGTGAAGGAGGCACTCCTGGTTTTGATCTCTGACGAAAACAATGAGCTCAAGCAAAGGTGCCTGGGACACTCAGGAACCCCACAGGGCAGGGTCCCCAATGGTTCTCTTCCTCCCAAATGGGACTTTTAAAGTCATGTCACATCTAAAATGTCAGAGAGATCTTTTCTACAGATGTTAATGTTTCATTTAAGGAAATGCCAAGTTACTGGAAATGGTGACCAGATGGAGGTAAGATATAGATATGCACAGAGAAGGTGAAGGGTCATGCCCAGAATCATTCCCCTGATGAGCAGGAACCAGGGTACCTACCAGTCCACCAGATGCCTGCCAGGGACACAGTAGGTCTTTCTACAGACAAGCAGTCAGCTCAACTGCCTGGACCTTCCTGGAACTAAGGAGAGGGAGGAGAGCTGTCAGCATGCGCTCCCTGCAAATCACAGGTAGTGCGTGTGGGTGACAGAGGTGACAGTTAACGTGGGACAGCTTGGATGTGTTTCATTTCCACCAAATGTCCTCTACGAAAGCCTTCTCTGCTCCAACTTCGAGGCTGTAACAGAGATTGCATGCTGTTGCTATCAACAAGAAATGTGTTCCCTGATGAGGGAGTAGATTTCAATGGTGCCTATGACACCTTACCAAGTTCAAACATCTGGATGAAGTGCACAGCAGCGGTCAAAATGGCACTTCTGGAAATGACCACATAAAACAGACCACACCTTATTTCACTCCCAAGTTCCCAAATGCCAATTACCATTTAAAGAAGAGGATGAAGTGACGTTGAACAAATCCTCCGATTCATCCCATTTAAAAAAAACTACTCAAATGGTCCCTCTATAGAAGTTGATTGTTAATCAGGACAATCTAATGATGAACCACTGCAAATATTGTATCAGCAAGTTAAAAATGGCCTTGTTTCAATGGAAGACTCACACAGTACATACCATATATAAAGTATTGTATTTCATGCCCCATTTCCTGTAACATATTAGTGGGCTCAGTCATCAAGTAACAATTGTCCCCTTGCCTGGTTCAGACATTGTGGGGGTGAGAGGAGGGGTGTCTGCAGTGGGAGAACAGCCCTTGGAGGCTGATGGCCATACACAGGGAGAGATTTGGTGCTATTTGTTTTATGGGCCCATCAACAATATTAAATAATTGCACATCTCCGTTTTGGCAAATAATGCAGTCTTGGTAAATATTTATTTTTATACATGCTAATTGAACCATCATTTGGCATGTTGTTCTTCCTTTAATTATTTACGATTACTCAAAAAAGAATGGCTGAATAGCAGAATCTTCCTGCAATTATTTGATTAATTTACTTCACTATTAAAATGTCGGAAACATTTATTACAAAAAGACAGAATCTGCACTACTGCCACTTCTCTGTAAAGCAAAACATTGTAGTGTCTTTAATTATGAGCTGTTTGGAATCTCAGTCACTTGCTATATTTTTAAGAAATTCCACAACTGAGAATAAGATTCACAAGGACAATATTGTACTTGTTAGATTCCTTTTAACACTATCCTAGATACCATTAATAAAATACTTATCTGTGATGTGAGACTGGAAGGTATGGGGAGACAGTGGTGACTAGAAAGCTGTGCAGTTAGAAAAAGGTAATCCTCACATTAAATCCATAAGCCATCTCCTTAAGGCAAAAAAAAGGTAATTATAATTATGGTTACAAGTTAGAACAGAGTGAATGGAAATACAGAATGCACTTCCGTAATGACTTCCAGCAGAGCTCAGCATTACTATCTTCCCTTTTGCCTTGAGTGCTAGGATGCTCAGAGATAAAGTTATATTTTTTATTTCTCAGTGTATGTTTTCTGGTATAATGCCCTTTCCTTTGTTGCTTGACAACTATCTTTTCACTGTTTTAATGAGTATTTGTGTTTCTTTCAGTGGAAGATACAAGTTAAAAGGAGGAGGAGGAGGAGGAGAAGAAGAAAACAAACTGAGATGAAGGTTTAGCCCCTAAACTTAGCATTACTGAGGACAGAAGAAAGCAATTAGGAGACTGGGCTGGGAGGGGAACGTAACCCAAGGGGATGGTGATCCCAGCCTAGTTCCTTTACAAGAGACATTCGCAGTGGCCATACAACCTCTGCTTGCTGGTGGAAGGCGCTGCGCACAGCCAAGCACTGAGTTGTCCTAGAATCAGAGCTGTTTGTTGCCTCTTGCTGGCGAAAGAGGAGCAGCTCCAGGGCGGAGGCATTTCAGAGCCTTTTGAACTGCACACAGTGCTGTGAAGGGCAGGCAACGGCTTTTCAGACAATAGTTCAGAACTTATTCAGCAAAGCTCGATTTTTTCCTTCAAAGGTTGAAATTTGTTCTACAGATAAAAGTAATGCCTTCGGGAAAATAACTCTAAGGCCTTCCGGACAAATGCGAGTCTCTCTGAGCATTGAGTTACTATTGTGTTAAGGTATAGTCAGCTATGGAAATACAGTTAGAAACAGGAAGCAGGAACTTTTTTTTTTTTTTAAACTGCTCAGAAAAAATAAGAAACTAGAAGGCCTCATACCAATTAGTCGTTCCTATCTGAAAGCTGCAGATCCAAAATAGTGTGTCGTTTTTAGAGGTAATATGCTCCCATTTTGAAAGGGGATGGAACAAAAGGCGGGGGCGGGGGGGGGGAGTTGCAGATTTCAGGATGGGGGTTCTCACCCGGCCAGTAATGGCCATTTCCCCACAACAACAGTGAATGGTTCTCTGGCCTTAGCAAACAATTCCTTCCATTTAACTTCTCTGAAAACTTCTTATGGGTGGAGAGGGAGTTAACAAAAGAAACAATATGTATAAAAAAAAAATGCAAGGTGCCCAGAGTACGGCTAATGGAATTTGATGCTGGCTTTAATTTTAATGAAGAAAGTTGCCAGTAGCAACAAAACTGTCAGCAGCCGCCGAGCACCATTAATAAAGATCGAGACAACATTAGTGCCGGGCACCAGTACAAAAGGTTCCCCTTGCTTCATGCTGTGCTAAATTGGCTGCCCAATTTTTCTTAAGTGTCCATTCTATTTAGAAGACAATTTATTAATTTTTGCCATTCATTGTCAGTTGACAGGCCATCATTTTGTAGCCCGAATTTTAGATGAAAACTAATTGAAAAGACTGGCAGTATTTATGAGGGGTATTATTTGTCAATTACAGTGGCAAATACTCCTTGCTACCACCAACTTTGATGCCCCTGATCTCTGGGTGTAAGCACTGCTACTGCTGGCATTAAAATATGAGTAAGCCTCTCCCTGCTCATCAATTTCACAGGCATGTAGAGAAACCACCTTTCATGTTCTAGGGACCTTTCATGGTAGATGGATACATTATGACTTTTGACAAAGAGGAAGTACGCATCAATTAATGATCACAGACAATCATGCATACAAAATATAATTCATTGTGAACTAATTCATATTTTTTTATCATCTCTCTAACAGTTATTAGTTAAAAGGTCTGTTTCCTAAATTCTGTATGGTTTTAAAACATTTTCCCCCTAAACTACTGCATCTTAAACTCAAACATGTACAAACAGGATATATATGTTCTGCCCATCAATTTGCCAACTTGAAAGCTCAATGTCTTATCTTAAATAAAAAAGGCTGACTTTTTATAAGTAAAAATGTTTTTAATCAGTAAGAAGCCCTTAGAAACTTTGCAACTAAAAAGTTTGATAAGTATACTTCTCTAAAAATGTTATATTCATGTTCTATAGCATTATCCTTACATTTTTTAACTAATGCTACCAAAACCGTTGATAAAATGCATCTTAGCAATGAATAGTAATCTGCACTAAAGAAAAATTTACTGAATTACGATTTTATATGCCCAACTTAACTTCCTTTATGTGGTAATGTTGATGATGGAATTCGTTAAAGATTGTTATATAGTCTGGATTATGTTCAATTTGAATTTATACAAAGTTAGAGATCTTAGCAATTAAGATACACATTTTCCCCAAGTGGTGATACTAAATTAAACGCTGTACCGTCATGGTATCTTGTAAACTCTCCAGTCCTGTACCAGAAAAATGAAAATCCCCCAAGATCACCCAGGAAGCAGCCCTGGGTATAAGCCTCACACTCCCAACATGGGCAGACAGTGTGGCAAAAAACATGGCACAGGGCAATAGGCCTGCTTCTGCAGGCTCTGGTTCTTCCAGCGCTTTCACTGGAAAACTCTTTATACCCAGTCAATTCCCAAATGACAACTGTACTACATTCTTGCAAATCAGTTACATAAGAATGCTTATTATTAGCTGCTTCCAGTCTTTCCTCATCACCAGTTGACTTTGAATTTGCTGCTATACAAAAGCTAGTTGGCAAACTGAGGAGGTGCTCTTCTGTGTCATTTCTGTATGCTGTATATGTGGAGAAACAGACGATGTATACATGTGACACGCAATGCATCCACGTTCTTGGTGTATCCACTTCTGTAGGTTCTGTTTAAAAAGGAACCGCTGCAATCAGGGTGGGAAGCTGCTCAACCGACATGCACACACACTGTGAGCAACGGGAGGGTCGGGGTCAGGACCCTGCAAGGCAGGAACCTGTGTCTGAGGTCTCCTTGGGGACGCTCGTCAAAGGATCTACGACAGCAGCCCTCAACCTTTCTGGCACCAGGGACCAGTTTCCTGGAAGACATTTTTTCCATGGATAGGGAGGGGGGATGGTTTTCAGGGTGAAATTGTTCCACTTTAGATCATTGGGCACTAGATTCTCATAAGGAGTGTGCGTCCTGGATCCCTCGCATGTGCCGTTCTCAATAGGGTTCGCACTTCTGTGAGAATCTAATGCCCCCGCTGATCTGACGGGAGGCGGCGCTCAGGCAGTAATGCTCACTCACTCGCCACTCACCTCCTGCTGTGTGGCCCGGTTCCTAACAGGCCATAGACTGGTACCAGGCTGCCATCCGGGAGTAGGCGACCCCTGCTCTGAAGTGTAGCATCTCAGGCTCACCACCTGCGTCTCCATGGAGATCGCCAGCACTACTACTGCTCCAGTGAAGGCACTTCACATGGAACGTCTGACTCCCACTTACACAAATCCGGGCTCATTAAATACAGTGTGGCTGAGTGTGTGTGTCTTCATGTTTCCCTACAGCGGCATTCTTTCAGGCACTGGTCTCACATCTACCACGTCCAACCGGACCGCAGCGTGGGAACTAAGCATGCTCTCAGATACCTGAGCTCACGACAGTGTCTGGCACTTGCAGGAGGCCTTCAGGTCTGAGTGTCAAGTAGGGAACACTGGCTGAAGTTCTGAAATTTCATGACAACTTGGGCAAGGGACATTTATGGTGGGTGTCCTACATCCAACTCCTGTGCTCATGGCCAGGACCTGTGACTCTGCATGGGGAGGTGACCCTTTCCCATCCTGGCCTGTGTACTCTGGGTCAACATGTGACCTAGGCCAAGGCAATGAGCCCCAGTCACAGGAACTGGTTCAGTACTAGATAGGCAGGTGGTCCACACGGGGCTGCTCACGATTGATGAGGACATTAACGGGTCTTCGGTTTGAGTCTACTGCTGGCTTAGATGTGGAAAGGACAGGAACCTCAAGGGCCCAAGTTTAAGCACACAGGTCATGAGAATGTACAGATTCTGACGGCAGCCCCAAACCAGAGGGATCGGACTCAAGCCATGCCTCCTCATGGTGCTGTTTGGGGTGACGCCCCTGCTTCCATGAGTCAGAGAATCCCTTCCTTACTGACACCAAGTGAATCACATTTTCTTATATGGAAAACCCAAACAGTTCTGGGTGAATCACTGGGTACAAGAACAAACTAAAGAGAGGAAGCTATAGCTTCAGTGATGCTAACTTAAGATGAACATTTAAAAATATTCTCGGCCAGGTGCGATGGCTCACGCCTGTAATCCCAGCAATTTGGGAGGCCAAGCTGAGCGCATCACAACGTCAGGAGTTCGGGACCAGCCTGGCCAATGTGATGAAACCCCGCCTCTACTAAATATACAAAAATTAGCCAGGCGTGGTGGTAGGTGCCTGTAGTTCCAGCTACTCAAGAGGCCGAGGCAGGAGAATCACTTGAACCCAGGGGGCAGAAGTTGCAGTGAGCCGAGATCATGCCATTGCACTCCAGCCTGGGCGACAGAGTGAGACTCCATCTCAAAAGAAAAAAAAAAAAGAAGAAGAATATTCTCAGTACTTCTGAGATAAGGCTGACCCCCTGGGAATGGAGTAGCCTCTGTGCATCTAGAGACCCCATAGGGTAAACAAGGCATTTCCTCTAAGGCATGAGGATCAAGGACGTGTCCCCACTCACCCACTTGTCACTGTCACCCATTTACCAACACCCAGTCTCCAATTCAAACAAACATCCTCTGACTTGAACTCTGTGGAGCTGCTGCTCAGGCTCTCAGTCTTCCCAGCACGGTGAAGGTAAGAGAATGAGATGAGTAGCTGTGTATTTATAATATCAAAATCAAAAGTTCAGGGCAGCAAATCTAAAGGAAAGACTGATACTCTATATTTAAAGCAGAAATTGCTCGATTTTAAATTTACTATAACTCAACTTTTATGACTTCAAAAACATACTGAACGTAACGCAGTTTAGAATTTGGTTTGAAAAATGATAATTCTGTAACTGAATGAATAAGGACACCTAAAGAAACTTCAGCAATTATCTTTAAATGTAGCATAGCAGAGAGAACTTAGAATTTCAGTTGACTTTTAGCTTTGAATAAATCTACTGATGATTAATTTTGACACGCCTGTCACACTACTAACTCCCTGGAAAATCAAAGTAACCATTTTCCAGGTAGACTTTTGTTAGTGATCACAGGGATGGCCTCACGCTTCCATTTCCGTGCGCCACCCCAAGGGATGGCAGCACACGCGTCACCACGTCAGTTTTCCACCTGGGGCCTGATGAGGCTGGTTTGTTGAACATCACAGACAAACACCTTCATCTTTTTTTGCCTTTAAACCTTTTCTACTTTTCTGTTCCTTCACGAAATAAGGGTCCATTAGTCACCCTAGTTTAAAATAACTGGCATTAAGATTTCAGAAGTAACAAATACAAGGAGGCAGACCTCATGGCGGGCCCCCCTCTGAAGCACCCTCTCACAAAGTCTACGTGATGAGGTCAGAGCTGACCAAACGTCCTGGGCTCCCGCAGCAGAAGCCGTCTACACTTCTGAGGACATTGTACAGGATGCAGACTCCAAAAATAGGAATGAATAAAGAGTTGTTTCTCATTTGCTCCATTAACTCCTCTATGAAAATAATACTAATAATAAACAAGTGAAACCAGGGGAAACAGCCACTTTTGAGCTCCTACCATGAGGGTACCTATCACTCCACAATTCACTGCCATCAGCAACTGCTACTTAACAGATAAAGCACGTCAAGCTCGGAGGGTTAGAAACATCCCCAAGTCCACCACTGGTAAGCAGACGTGGCAGCCCCAGGCTCCAAGCTGGTCTGGGTTTAAAGCCTCTGGCTTCCTACAATGCACTGAAATGGGCTGCTGTAGAGCTGGCTGTGCCTCTGTAGCCACAATAGCAGCTGAGGCTGGAGTGAGGCAGCCATCTTCCCCCACCTCTGTGATGAAGGGCAAACAGCCAGCAGGGAGGTGAGCTGGCAGGAGTGGCCCATCTGATGCCAAGCTGAGCTAGAGACAGGCCTCACAGGTCCCATCTAAGGGGGAGAGAAAGCGGGAAGGAGAGCAGGCCCATAGGGAGCCAACAGGACCACAGCCCATGTTCAGTTGGATGCGGGGGAGGAGTGGGGTCTACTCCGTGCAATATTCTTTCTCCATGTGACCTTGAACAAGGCCTAAGTTTCTCAGCTGTGACGGGAGTTGTCAACAGTTGATCACCGGTTTTCAAATTGGGTTTGCTGGAGGTGACCCCATGAGCCCAGGAAGACAAGGGGAGGCTGAGGGGGAGTTCCTGTCTCAGCACGGCGGCTCCACTCTCTCTAGCCGAGTTATTTGGATTTTATCCAGTCATATAAGGCGGGGTCATCCCATGAGCCTACGCATCAACTTCCTTTTTCTACACTCAAAGAAAGCCTGGAACAGACATATTTACCACATTTGCTTCATTAAAAACTTGGAATCATTAGGTATGGCTCAATTATGGCATCTAGTATCTCCACCTGGGAGGCTGACAACGCGTCTGCAATGAATGACTAGGGACTGTCGCTAGTAACAGTACTTCTCAAGTTAATTCAAGGTATAGCCTACACTTAAAACCAAAACAAGCTAGCAACCATCCTTTCCCCCATCCACATACACCCATCTGTTGGCTTCTCAGCCTACTTCACAAAAATGACCTCATTTGTTCTACAAATTTCAGCACTTGTAGATGCACTTATCATGCTTTACTCCCTAAATGAGGCTGAATAATATATTCATCTGATTAAATTTTCATTAACATCCAAAATCATTATTCAGTCATACTGTCTGATAAAACATTCTGGCCTTAAGTCCCCAAATAATTACCATAGGGTGGTCTGGAAAAGTGGTATCTAAGAAGAAAGAAGAAACAAAACTACTATTTAATCTATCTATTATAAAACACTGACTGCAGAAGAGGAAAAGAAAGGCTCACATCTTCCTATCTGCTGCATCCCTAGGGTATTCAGAGATTTATCTGTACCTGCCTGGGGGTTAATTAGAACGGAGCAACTAAAATCACAAGGAAGTTGACATTATTTCCAACTCAGAACCAAGAAAGTCACAACCTTCCCTGTTCCTAAAACAATTCCTCACTCAACCTGCCTGAATCAGATATTTCAAATCTTGAAGCAGAGTAGGGGGAGCCATTTTACCCCCTTTTTCTCTCATCCAGTCTATAAAACGCAGTGAAGACAGATCCACTCAATCTTGGATTTTAATGTTTTATGTTCCTACTACTGCTTGTACGCAAAACATGCAAAGTGCCAGTAAATGTTTCTTTAAAAAAAGGTTCCTCAAAGAAAGAGCGTAAACGCTCATTGATTTCCTTCCTTTGTGGACTGAATTGCCCGCTACAGAAATTAAGGGGTCTTTTGTGAGTTGCCCAACTTTCTGGAGGAGCGCTCCATTTCTCCAGCTCTCCATCCCGTAACCTCTTTGTTGGAAGGTGTCAAAGGTCTATCAGAGATGCGCTGAAGTCAGGACAAACAGCAGCAGCCTGCGAGCTATCGGCCGATCTGGAGTTCACCTCTCTGTTAACTCCCACCGCTAATTTATCATGGCCCCGGACAGCTGGGCTGATTGTGGGCCTTCAGCACAATGCGGGCTGGGCTGACCACCCCTCGGCCCTGGCCAGGGGGAGGACTGATGGGCACGGGCTCCAGCAGGCCCGAGATAAGTGCTGGCTGTCAGTGCAAGGACAAAGAAGGGTAGGCCCTGGGGAGAGAAAGGAGATAAAAAAAATTCTTCACAACTGCTTTATCTGATGAGGGTTATGGCTAATTAATTATAAACTCAATTACCTAACCCTTACTTCAGCAGTCTCTATTCATTAAGAGATAAAACTTGACTGACGGCTAACTTTCTCTCGCACACATACACACAGCATGCTCGCTTCAGTTTGTACTTGCAAACACCCAATTTCCTAAAAAGATCTCCAAAGGCACCCATACCTGTCAGGCGCCTGTCAAAAGGCGGCCTGTTTCGGGGTTCCTCCCCTTTCCACCCCAAGCCCCCTCCACGCACGCTAGGAGGGCCCTGCTCCCTTGCTGGGCGCTGGCATTAAAAAGCAAACGCAGACGCAGACAATAGGCATTATGCACGCCCGGGCCCCTCTCCGCTGCCTTGCTTGTCTCTGCTGCATTTTAAGTGAATCTTTTAATTTGGGTGCTCAAATTGGGTAATCGGCTACAGAACCGTTTTTCCTCTTCCCGAGTAAATCTTCCCAATCAGAAATGGGGGAGAAATGAGCACTCAGGCATATATTAGTTTTAAATATAAATTTCCATTTCCCCCCTAAATTCTGGACAGGCCTGACCTTCTTTTCAGCTCCTGGCACCTTGTTTCAGAGGCGGCAGCAGCTCACAGGCCTGTTTCATCAATGGGCTCTATTCAGCGGAGGTTGTTAATCTCTTTCACCCTCTCTCCGCTTTGCCCACTTTAATGTATTTTCATGTCTATAAGTTCTTTTAATAAGCTGGGAGGGTCTGGGAGAGAAATACTTCAGGTTTCCTTACTGCTCGTCGCCAAAATTACCTCTGGCGTACTGCAGATGAGACGTGCGAGGTGTGCATCAAAACATTGGGTTTTATTTCTTTTCCTAACAGGAGGCTACCAAAGCCCCCAGATTTAATTTCAGCTCAATTATTTTTATGGCGAGCAGTCAAGAGGCGCTTCCCTGTCCCCTTCTTCTTCTTTCTGTTCATGGGCTCCTTGCACTTGCACTTGTATTTGTGGGTGTTCTGGGTTCAGGGCCACACACGCGGAGATAAGCCCAGAGCATGCTGCCGCGGGCATCCTGGCGCTTGCCGGCTGCAAACGCTCCAAGGGGGGAGAGATCCAAGGGACACCGGTAGCAAGTAATTGCAAGAACACACAACACACTTTGCCTTTAAAAAAAAAAACAAAACCCTGAAAGGAGGGCCATTTTCCCAACACTCGCCTGCGGCACATGGTGCGTTGGTGGACGGGTGAAGTTTAGGGAAAGGGGGTGATATGCGGACACCTGGGGCCAAGCTGCTTCTGCCCTTCCCAGGAAATGGCCTTGCTTAGTGTGTTCACCGTTCCATGGCCTCCCAGCCCAAACCCCATGTCTGTAGTGGAGCCACATTTCCCTCCCAGCTCTGACCAAGCAGCAGGAGCGCCAGGCAGGCATTGATGGTCTATATGCAGCACTGACAGCCTGGACAGGGCCCTCTCAGGTCCACTGGCTCCTTGTACTCTAGGCCAGGCCGTGAGCTCAGAGGTCCTGGTGACACTGGCTGCTGTGTCCAAGGCTAACACTGGGCTGTGCCTAGAAACCAGGTCTCCTGGCTCCTTTGCAGCCCGGCACCCTTCCTGTGGGACAGTCCTGTGAACGCCAACCCCGTGAACAGCCTGCCTGGGAGCCTCCTCTGTAGGCTGAGCAGGGAGGCTGTGTACAGTGGGAGGACGCTGAGCCAGGTCCCGGAACAGTCATTCCCTTGCTAAACCCCTTGGGCAGGTCAGTCAGCCCCTGCCCACCACAGACCACAGTCCCCCAGATGGACTTGGACCTGGAAACCCACTGCTCCCTGGAATGCACTTGACATGAGTGGGCTGTGGGGTGGGCCATGGAATTCCCCGACTTTGAAGTACAGACATCATGCTTTCAAATCTAAGATGTGTGTGAAGTCAGCACCTCCATCATGTGGGATGGCATGAAGATGAAGGGTGACTAGAAACAGGAATACTCTTTGCAAAAGCAGGTATTTTTGTGAGAATACACAACAGTTCATTCCAAAATGTCCTGAAGTATTTCTTTGTAAAGCCCTACCTGCCAGCAGCCTTAGGAAACCAAGAAGCAACACTGCACCCTCATTTCCCAAGCGAGGCCTCTGAAATCAGAGCTGCTCAGAGTGACTTCTCCACCAAGGTGCGTGGACACTAATGCGCGGTGGCAGAGCCAGCCGGCTGATGTCCTGCCGGGGCGCATGATGCAGTGGTGCTGGGACCAAGGAGACCACGTCAGGCACTGCCCCTGGGGAGGTGGCTCCTTTCAGAACTACAGAAAGGCCACACATTAGTAGAGCAAGATTGGAAGAGAGGTAGAGGCCAGCCACTTGTGACTATGGAGATTTCCATCGCATTTAGATATAACAGACCACCTCCCACTGCTTCAGCTGTTTTTCTGCAGAGGTGGAACACACACACACACACCTTCCTTCCAGAATCTCCATTCCTTTGGGCTCAACTGCAGCCTCTGTGTTTGCTAACGTCGTCCGGTTACTAACCCACGGTTTGCCTGAATTTGTCCACAGCACTGTAAGAGGTGCTGTGGGCTGCAGAGCCCTGGGGCCAGGACACCATGGGGTGGGTGGGAAAGGCAAGGAGACAGGCGTGTGTACACCCAGCACGGGCAGGTGCCAGGCCAGACCTGCTCAGGAGGCATCAATGCTCCTCCCTGCCTTTCCTCTGCCCTGTCCTCCATCGAAGAGGAAGAGGCTGTAAAGAAGGCTGAGAGGGAAAAGTGAGAAACGCAGGACCAAGAAAGAGTCATGGTCAGAGGGAGAGGGGAGCATGTCAGGGTGTGAGTGGCTTGTTCCACACATGTGTGAGATGGGGACAGGAGCACTGGGCGCCCAGAACATGCTCGTCTTCCTCCCCTCCAGAGGCGGGACACAGAGTGGACGGTGGAGCGGGGAAAGGCCATCTGTCCTGGAGAAGGGAGGGCTTGCCCTAGCAGCCATGAGGAATGGAGAAACGCCAGGCAAGGGGTCGGGTGAGGCTGGACACTCCATGCCCAACAAGCAGCAACCCTTATCCAGGCCTAGCATCCCTGCAGCATGGAGAAGTCGTGGCTGCAGAGGCTGAGCTCTGAGTGTACAGGCATAAGGGGGCCAGGGCTTCCGCTCACTCCAGAAACCCTGCAGAGTCACACATGAAAATCTGCTCTCAAACTGTGATGTTTTGCAAACCTGTCCTCCACTGCAGGAGGAGAGGCCACTGCCTGAAAACTTAATGTTAGCTTGTTTCTACCATCTACACCACTTCGATAGAGAAATCACTTTTAAATTTGATTTCAAACAATGAATACTTGGAGAGACATTCACAAAAAAACCAGTTAATTATAGTCATATGTGTACTCATAATTGGCCCTGGTTGGCCAATAGAAGGAAGACATTTGCAACTTTTCCCAGGAAATTATATTCTAAATCCTTCACGAGGTGGACCTCGTCCTTTTCTGAGAAAACTTGATGGCGGTCTTTAGTATTCACTGGCATAATTAGGACTGCAGTTAATTTCATTAAATTCTCTTGCTGCTAAATGAAGCAGATTATGAGACATCTTTTATTGCAAGGCGTGAAATTACAGCCTGTCAGCTGCCAATGGTGGGGTGAAACTAATGAATTACAGGGTAAATAACACCAGAATTAACCAGCCAATTTAACATAGTGCCAAGGAACAAAGTCATTTTTACTTAGAGCTTTAAGGAACAACATGGCCAGGATCCCTCCAAAGCACACGGACGGACAGGGAAATCAGTCTCGGGATACTGACAGCCCTAAACACTGAGACGGGCAGGAAGGGGCGACAAAAAAGCAGCCCCGAATACAATTCCTAAAACCTTCCCCAATATCAGAAAAGCATTCAGAGCCCAAATGAGAGAAACTCCTCAAATACTTACTAGCTGAGGGGAAAAGTTAAAGCACTAAATGATCAAGGTGCAACTGTGCGTTCTCACCTGATCTTTCTGTTAAAAGGATGAGGAAAATCATCTGGTTATCTGGGTGCTGTGTGATTTACGTTTCAACACACACAGCAGGGTTTGGAAAATGTAAAAGTACTTTGAAAATAGTACCTTCCGAGCAAACTAAATTACCAGTATTATTCTCAAGCGTAATGATCTCACCGTGGACATCACAATCAATGGATTATTAGTTTCACTGTGAATTATTTCCAGTTTTTGCTAAATCCAAATCTTTGTTGAGACAATAATTATTTCCCTCTTTTTCTTAAGCATGTTCTGATACGGTATAGGCAGCTGAATAGCTCCCAGTGTTAGAAATAAGAGAGTTGCCTCTGAGTAGGACCTCGTTCTGTATTCATTTACCTTGCATGGATTCTGTCCCAGGTCCTGTGGTGGGTGTGGGTGGAGTGATGAGGGCACAGGCCAATCCCTAAAGAAGCTCAATGCTGGCAGGAGGCTCTAATAGGTGGACGGACAGATGCAGTTTAGTGAAAGCTAGGCCAAGACAGGGCCATGCCCAGGGCTCTGCGAGGAGCCAGGCAAAGGCCCCTAACCTGGAGTGGGGACAGCTGTGTGAGCCATGGTTTACGGAAACAGCGTCCTCAGGATGATGGCGAGTGACAGTCAGTGTAACCGGTGGGATCCTCCCTGACTAGGGCACCCAGAAACCAAGCAGTGCCTGGAAACAGGTATCATCAGGAGGCTGTGAACGGCACTTGCTTACAGAATTGACCAAAAGCTGTGTTATGCCAAAGGTTTTAATTCTTCCCCATTGTATTAACCAGACTGTGAAAACATAGGACTTTATAACCCTGGTGTAAGAAGTGGCTTCCAAGGCCGCCTCGTAAGATCCATCATGTAAAACATAAGCCAGGAACAGGCCCACTTCCTGGGGATTCTGCCATCCTTAGTCAAGAAACGGAAAACGGAGCCCCAGGGAGCTTGGCTTGGGCTGCACCTTCACATGAGATACATGTCAGGTGTCGTGTACGACAGCCACTGTCGTGGCAAACGAGCACAGAAGGGCGCCCGTTTCAGGATCTACAGACGGTACAGAAATAGAAATGATCTCTTTAGTAACACCAGCTGTACTGCTTGAGTGATGAGTAGTCAAAATATTAAAAATTTTTCTTATTTGATAAAATGACTCAGATTAAATTACTACAGCTAGAACAGTTTTACGATAAACTTGATTCATTTTAACCCTGTCATATCTTTTCAAAGATGTAATTTTCTATACAAAATGAACTTCAAGCTAAATAATTTATGAAGTGGTTCACATTACTTATGAATTTAATATTGAGTGTGTACACTGTGTAACAACATCATTTTCACTGTGAATCATTTTTCTTTTGGACAAAATTGAAAGCAAGAGTCAGTGAGTAGAAATAGCATTCTGTATTTTGGGACAGTCAAAAGCCAGAATGGCCATACATGAAAAAGACGGCCGTTTTTCAGTCCCAGTTTCCTTTCCAACGCAGTATTTTTTCTGAACCAAACCATATTTTCTTCCTTAGTTTGCTATTCTGTTAAGGAAACCACCATTCTTACAGGCACCCATTCTCGAAACCTACAGTCTCATGAGATGTTCTACCTTTAAGCCTCTATATTCAAAAAGTCCCTGAGTCTTGGAGTGCTTGCTGGTCTACCGGTGTGACTGCCACGGTGGCCTCTGCACCACCCTCCTAGCATTTTGCTTAACATGCTGAACCTGGGACATGTCAAGCAATCCACGGCTCTTAACCTCTTGGGGTGGGGAAGAGTGGGAGGCCACAGGCCCCCTTCAAAACTGTGGAACCAGACCAGGCACAGTGGCTCATGCCTGTCATCCCAGCACTTTGGGAGGCCAAGGCAGGAGGATTGCTTGAGACCAGGAGTTCCAGACCAGCCTGGAACACATAGTGAGACTCTGTTCTCTACAAAAAAAGAAACATTAGCCAGGCATGGTGGAGTATGCTTGTAGTCCTAGCTACTGGGGAGGCTGGGGTGAGAGGATCACTTGAGCCCAGGAGTTAGAGGCTGCAGTGAGCTATGATTATGCCACTGCACTCCAGCCTGGGCCTTGTCTCTAAAAACAATAACAAAAAAATTATTTAATAAATAAATAGGCTGGGCACAGTGGGTCACGCCTGTAATACTAGCACTTTTGGAGGCTGAGGTGGGAGGATCACTTGAGGTCAGGAGTTTGAGACCAGCCTGGCCAACATGGTAAAACCCCGTCTCTACTAAAAATACAAAAATTAGCCAGCTACTCACGAGGCTGAGGCAGAAGAATCGCTTGAACTGAGGAGGTGGAGGTCGCAGTGAGCTGAGATCATCGCACCACTGCACTCCAGCCTGGGTGACAGAGTGAGATTCTGTCAATAAATAAATAATAAATAACCCACGGAACCTCTTCTGAGAAGATGTACATGCAACCTCTCACATTCCATTTTGGGTTTCACAGGGGTCTATAAACCTCAGGGTAAGAATTTACAAATGGCTTTCTTTAAAATCTTCTGTATCTTCTGAGTCCTAGATCGAAATTTCCAGCAGTCCAGTAAATGATTTACAAGGATGTCTCTTTCAAACTCAATGACTTACGGAGAAAGAGACGCCTAAATATATGGTCTCAGTAAAATATGGTAACTGCAATCGTGAGAAGTTTGAGAATATAGTGAAATTAAAATTTTTTTTAAATTCAATATTTTTAAAATTTAAGCCTTATCCAGGAGGTCTGGAGGGCCTGGGAAAGATTTCAACCCTGTGGCTGCAGCTGAAGGGTGAGTGGAGGGGCCACTCTGGGGGTACAGGAAGGAGGGCATATCTGAGGGCTACAGACTGAAGGCTGGAAACCAGTGAGGAGGCTCAAACACACATCCAGGCCCCAAACCACATGCATGACTCCTTCAGAGGGCACGACGGGACAGATGCTCAGGAAGAAAGGGAAGAAGGACTTGGTGACCACCTAGGAGCAGCTGGAGAAGGTTTATAATAGATGAGATCAGGAATAGTCCCGGCTGGTGACTTGGGTGACTCCGTGGATGTCACCGAGAGGCAAAGACAAGCAGATTATACCAGAAAACATACACTGAGAAATTAAAAAGCAGATCTGGGGGGTCAGGAAAGGAAGAACTGGAAGCAAAGGTCTGCTGTCGACTGGCTGGGCTGTCGGGAGCTAGTGGTGACCCCACAGCTAAGGATGGGGTGTCCTCAGGAAGCCCGTTCGCCCAGCTGGCTGAGCAATGCTCAGCCTCCATTCCATTTGCTGATTCAGGAACTCAGGGTATCATATGATTTTCTGCTTCCATGTCTGCAAAATCTGCACTCCCAGAAGCCAGCATGGTGTTGGATTTTGCTCTGGGGGGTCCCCTGAGCACACCATACATGTGGTCTGAGCTGGATTAATTACAGACTCAGCCTCTAGACTCCTGTGCAGGGGTCTGGCTGTCTCCCCTGTACTTGCCGCTGGGCCTCTTTGTGAGATCCTGGGATGGCTGGGCTGCTGCTCCCAGATTTCCTTGACATGTGTGGCTCTTGGGACTAAGCTTCAGCCCCATCCACAGTTCTCTGTTTGAGCAACCGGCTAAACAGGATGACACAGGACTTGTTAGGAGGCTGCCTTGTTGACTGTTCAATTCAGCTATGTGAAGCCCCACTGCTGGGCCGGGACCCCACTAGGTCCTGGGGACGAGGAACAGCAAACTATAATTGCTGCTCATACAAAAATCAAAGTCTAGTGGGGGAGGCGGCAAAGGTAATAAATTATCATTACCCAGTGTGACGGGTGCTACAATGTTTGTCTACAGAAGGCCATCTTGGGAATGAAGGGATGAGGCACAGAAAAGAGGCACCCCCTCAGGCCAGGGAGAGGAAAGCCAGGAAGACTTCCGAGAGGGCGACAGCACTAACGCTATGTCTTGGACCAGCAGGACCAGCCAGATGGATGAGTGATGGATGGAAGAGCACTGTGTGCCCAGGTACGGAGAGGAGGCCACTCAGATGTCTAGGGACTTGGGTGTTGGGAGTGGCTAAGACAGAAGCTGGGACAGGGAGGCAGACATTGGTCAGGAGGAACCTTAAATGCCGTGCTAAGCTGCATGAGCTTCGTGGGAAGGTCAGGGGGTGGGTTTAATGCAGAGATGCTATCTTGGCGACTTGGGGACTATTTCTAGTCTGCAGAAGCATTTTCATCGGCCCCCAAAAGCGCATAATAGATTTTTGGAATCAGTTGCCAACATTTAAAAATGATAAAATTTTATATGCAAATTCCAATTCCTGGCTTTCCTTAAACACTAGGACCATCCGGGAACACGAGGCCACTGAGCATGAGGAGGGCGGAAGTGAGGGACGGCTGCCCCTGTGGGTGGGAGCTGCCTTCCCTGTTCACCCAGACCCTTGCCCCCTCCAAACCCACTCGTGACAAGTACCTGCCTGGCTCCTGCATTCAAGTTAAACATTTTAATTCATTGTTTAGAACATTCACGATGGACAGGGAGTGGAGATGAGAGCCATTAGCTGAGCTCCAGACCAGCAGGGGAGGCCTGTGGGGGCAAGCCAAGGACTCTCACATGCAGACAATAGATGGCCCAGAAGGCTTTCAGCAGGAAAGACTTCAGTAGCAGTGGAGAGAACAGACTTAATGGGGCCAAGACTGAGGCTGGGTGGTCCTTTGGGGACTCCTGCCAGATTCCAAGAGGGAGAGGTTCAAGCTCTGAGCTGGGGCATCGGGCAAGGTCCTGAGTGACATTGATGACAATGTGAGGCCATGCTGGGAAGCAGGCTCCTTTCTCTGCCAGCTACACACCACTGGCGGCCCAGGAGGCTGCCTGGAAGAAGATTCTGTGCCAAGTGTGGACACAAAAGGAAAAGAAAATGTGGCAGTGACTCTCGATGGTGGCCACTGGCACCCCAGGTCTATGCTGTCCACTGACATCTTGGAAAAGTCCAATGGGGAGGTCCTGCTGGGAGCTAGGCTGATGAGATGAAAAAGATCCCAGTGGCTACACATCTAGGGAGAGCTGGCCTTAAAACAGAGATCTCAGATGCAGGGCGGGAGCCCAGGTGCAGAAAGACCACAGACGATAGGGAAGAGAAGGCAGGCACTGCTGGCCAAGACACCACACCTAGAGGCTCCAAATGGGGAACGAAGGCAGGCGGAGGCATCCCAGAGCAGAAAGAGCGTGGCGCAGGAGGAGCTGCTCTGCTTTTCTGGAAATGGTAACTGCTCCCTGGCCCCAGAAAATACATTTCCAGGAAGAAAGTGGGGCCCAATCAGACCGTGCCATGCAACAAGCAGACACCGAGGAGGAATTCTGAAATGAACTCAAAGAAAGGAAGAGAAAGGGACGCAGGGTGGAACAGAGGGAGGAGATGGAAAGAATCGTGCGGGTGAGAAAGGGGAGGCAGCAAGCAGTGAGACCCAGGGGGCTGGAAGGCCGCAGCCGAAGCTCAGGTCCTCCCGAAGACCACTCTCTAAGAGGAAGGAGGGCTGGTGATGGGTTCTGGGAGCCGGGGGTACAGGGAGCCTGCAGGGATGAACAGCAACTTCACAGGTGAATTAGGTCTCGAAGGGCTGCAGGGTGAAAATCCGACAAGGGTGGCAACAGGACAATGAGCACTTCTGTTTCATTTTGAAGACCCGTGTCCTCAACTTCACATCAAATCTCACATGGGCTGGGCATGGCAGCTCACGCCTGTAACTCCAGCACTTTGGGAGGCTGGGGCAGGCCGATCACCTGAGGTCAGGAGTTCAAGACCATCCTGACTAACATGGTGAAACCCCATCTCTACCAAAAATACAAAATTAGCTGGGCATGGTGGTGCATGCCTATAATCCCAGCTAGTCGGGAGGCTGAGGCAGAAGAAGCACTTGAACCTGGCAGGCGGAGGTTGCAGTGAACCAAGATCGTGCCACTGCACTCCTGGGTGACAGAGTGAGACTCCATCTCAAAAAAACAAAACAAAACAAAAAAAACAAACCTGACACATGGGATGAAAACTTCAGTTTATAGAATTAATAGGGTAAGAAACTCAAATCCACAGGGAGGCTTGCTACAGGTGGGTCTTGTTTGGCACGTCCAAAAGGATCCCTTCTCAAAATATGTTTAAATTCACAGGATTACAAAAGAACCAATCAAAATACAGTCACCAAAATATAAGCAACACCTGTGGCTGGGTAATAAGCACACTGCTTTATTAATGCACTGAGACCCAGTGGCAGACCTAGTACCTACCATTGCCAGTGACCAGAGAAAACAACCTATTCAATTACCTGGGACAACGGCAATGTGCAGTGAACACGTCTGTGATTTTGAGGGCGGCAAAGTCACAGGTTCTGCTAACACAGCACGACTGTGGATCGTTGCCTACATTCATATCTGAAGGAAACGTTTAACTTTCAGTTAGAGTCCGTGGAAATACGAATGAATTTCCCCCAGCCACATTCGCGGACCCCTGAATTCTATCTACAGAACCACAGTGGAGAACTCTTGCTCCAGAGCACGGAGTCTGTGCTCCGGAACTAAGAAACCAGAGGCAGGAGGAAGGAAGCCCAACGCCAGCAGGCTGGGGAGAGGGGCAGCCATGGAGTGAGCCTGGGCTTCCGACGAGAGGCCCTCCTCCACATGAGCGGCACCCCGCAGGAAGCAGCAGGTGAAAACCTTAGTATCCTAGCGTCTGCATGGAGTGGTGACGGCAAGATTTCTTCTAAACACGGAGACACATCAAAGTTCCTTAACTCACTAATGAGTGTGTAGGAAGACTTCCCAGAGCTTCAGGGGAAGAGAGACAGCAGCGGGATATGGGTGAGGAAACAGGAAATCAGGAGGAAATGAGACCTGGATGAGCCTATAGGCAGGAATATAACTTATGCTTTCAGCAACAACCGAGGAAAACAGAAACTCAGAGCTGTCTGGAAGGAATCGTCCCTTGGTGAAAATTAAATGCATTCATAACATAAAGCCAAATTACAATGCTATAACATGTAAGAAGTGTTTGACAAATATAGGTAATTATTTATGAATTGCTAAATGATAAGCTACAATTTTTCTTTTTTGAGACATGGTCTTGCTCTCTCACAGCTCACACTGGAGTGCAGTGGTGGAGATTGCAGTTCACTGCAGCCTCAACCTCCCTGGGTTCAGGTGATCCTTCTACCTCAGCCTCCAGAGCAGCTGGGACCACAGGTGCACGCCACCATGCCTGGCTAATTTGTTTATTTGTTGTAGAGATGGGATCTCACTATGTTGCCCAGGCTGGTCTAGAACTCCTGGGGTCAAGGGATCCGCTCGCCTTGGCCTCCTACAGTGCTGGGATTAGTCGTGAGCCACCGCATCAGACCCGTAAGCTACTAACTTAAATCAAATGTATGTCTACTCTAGGGTTTCCTAGTGAGGACTGTTGGTAACTTCTTTTTGGAACAGTTCGCCACTGTATCATTTATTATTCCAAGCGAATTGATAACTTCTAGACCTGTTCCTCCCTTTAGCATCACAGTCGGCCCACTCCTAGGCGGTGTCTACACTTGCTGTGCCGTGGCTCCCTCCTGCTCATTGTTCACTGCCCTGTCACCACTTCCCCTCCATCCTTTCCCTGATGTCATCAATGACCCCTCCATCCCACAAGCCAATGGACATGCTTTAGTCCTTTTCCTACCTTATCTCCCTCTTTCAAAATGCAAGTTCTTTTTTGTTCTCCTAGGAGAACAGTCTCTCAAGTTTCTTTCCTGCTTCTCTGGTCCTGTTTGCTTTCTGGGGATTCTGCCTTTGTCCCTCCTAAGAACACCAGTGGTCCTTAGCTCTCGTTCCACCAAATTCTTGGATCTCACACTCTCTCATGTCTTCAATGGCTATTTCTGTATGATTCCCAAATACATACCTTCAGCACAAGTGTCCCTCATCTATAAAAAAAATTCTTCTTTCTCCTTCATCCTCCACATCGAATCAACCTGTCCATCAGTCCTATCTATTCTACTTTCCAAAAGCCTCCAGATACGTCTTCTCCTTTCCATTCCTGCAGCCCCCAACTCTGAGAGCCCACCAGGCTCTCCCTGGGAATGCTGCTCTACCGACCACCTCCTGCCTGGGCTCCTGCCCTCCGACAGCTTCCAGTCTGCAGCCAGCATAGCCCTTCTGAAGTACAACATGGTACCGCTAGGACAACACGGACCCATGAGTATTGAGGTGTGACCCACCACAGTGCATGGCTTCTAAAGGGAGAAGTATAGAAAAGGAGGCTAAGGAAGAGGCTGTTTCTAACACTTTCTGGGCAAAGGTGAGAACAAGGAGAGGAACAGCCGTGTCTTCTCTGCCCCTACATAAATGTCACCGTGTTATGTCTCTAAGCCACTTTACTTTCTTTAACGGTCACTGCAATGTTCGTTGAAGCCATCAAAATGGACAGCAGGTTGCTGTCATGAAAGACTGGCTGTCAACAGGTGTCACCTCCGGAGGGAACCTGCCCTAACTCCCCTAACTGTAAGGCCAGGAGGGGAAAAACAGAAACCACGGGCTGTGGGAAGATCACAGTATGACCTGATTACAAACATCCCCATCAAGGATTTTGAATAAACAGCTAATACACTCTTAGATGGAAAATTATTTTCCTCATAAATTATTTTAGATTTTAATTTTCCCCTTTTCTGGGTATGCCGCCTCCCTTCATTGACTTTCTCATTTTAACAGAAGTTCATAATTCTTTATAAGGTTCTCTCATCCTGTGTTGGTGACATCTATTTCTGAGTGGAAATCAGGCTACAAAAATGTCTTTCAAATGATAATCTGCAAATAAAAAACCATTTCATGTATGAAAAGGCAAATACTCCTCCTGTTCCTATGTCTCCTGTAAAGGAGGTACACGTAGGAGCCCCTTTCCTCTGCCTAATGTTCTTCTAAAGTGGTTGTTCTTAAGGGGATGGAAATGAACTCGCTGGGAAAATGGATTCTCAACAAATCTGCCCTCCCCAGGAAAGCCCCTTCCCAAAGCCTGGGGTCTGGCTCCTCCGACATCATGTTTTATTTTTAAGATGGGGTCTTGCTCTATCACCCAGGCTGGAGTGCAGCGGTGCAATCATAGCTCATTGCAGCCTTGAGCTCCTGGCCTCCCGTCTTGGCCTCCCAAAGTGCTGAGATTAGAGGCATGAGCTACTGTGCCCGGCTTGCTTTTTGCTTTTTTAAGCTCTCCAGGTGATTCTGATGAACACCTTTAAATGGGAAACACTAGAGAATAGATGCCCAGGCCCCACCCAGGCCCAATGAGTGTGACTCTGACCCTCCGTGGATGGAGAGTGTGTGTGTGTGTGTGTGCGCGCGCCTGCACGTCTGCACCCGTGGGCATATCCAGGGTTGAAAATCATTGGTCCAACGGCTTTGGGATCTCCTTGTGCCATATTTAAATGGAAAAGCACAGGTTTGTGTTCTCAGACATTCTATTTCAAACTCACTCTATTTTTTGTAAGTTTTTTCCATAAAAGATTGCTTCATACTAAATGCAGACTCAGGCTCTGGGGAGAGAAATGGCATGGGCATGACTTCTGATGTTTAGACCTCGGTCACGTGAAATATCCAACAGAGTTCATGTGCTAAGTACTGAAACACCAACAATTTATCTCTTGAATAAATCTCACATACATCCGAGTTAGCTTAATGAATGGCTTTATGTTTCCAACTGAAATTCCTGAGTGGCAAAATTTAACCAGAAAGTCTTAGGCACTGGATTTTTCACTTATAAGTCCAAAAAGTTGTGTTCACTTCTAATTTATGCTTCTTAAAAAAGTCTTTAATCAATTAGGGTCTGAGAGAGAGGCTTTCTGTTCACTAAATGTCATCTGTAGAAAATACCAGAAGGTTGGGGATGGACGTAACACATGGAAACCGAAGCAAATGCTCCCTTCGGGATTCCCCTGGCACATTCTAGTACATACCTAGTACAGTCAGATCCGCACGGCAGTTACTGATGCAAGCCTGACTTTCTTGCTAGGTTGAGTTCTTAAGAGCATAGACTGTATCTCACTAAATCAATTTCCTTTTTATAACTACTGATGGTGGCTAATACATATGTATGGTCAGTAAATGCTGGCTGGCACAATATGTAGTTAATCACCTCATAATATTTTGGAGCAAATTATTTTGAATTCATCAGATTTTCTGAACACTTAGCCCTGTGAAAAATTCTAAGGAGAAATAAATGCTTCAGGAAGCACAGTGCCTCTTCTTCCTCCTACCATATGAAATGTTACAGAAAATGTATATACACATACTTTTAGCAAGATCACTTTGGAGGCAAAATAATTCACCAATGGCAAGCCTGTTATTTATCAATAGTGCCGTTTACTTACATTTGTGAGATGGCTCAATTGTCAATTAAATGTGTTAAATAAACTACAGCTTTGTAAAGTAACCCTGGCATTCCCTTTTTTTTTTCTTTTTTTGGGACACAGTCTCACTCTGTCACCCAGGCTGAGTGCAGTGGCACAATCTCTGCTCACTGCAACCTCCGCCTCTTGGGTTCAAGTGATTCTCTTGCTTCAGCGTCCCAAGTAGCTAGGACTACATGTGTACACCATGACGCCCAGCTAAGATTTTTTTTTTGTTTTTAGTAGAGAGGGGGTTTCACCATGTTGGCCAGGCTGGTCTCAAACTCCTGACCTCAGGTGATCCACCCGCCTCAGCTTCCCAAAGTGCTGGGACTACAGGTGTGAGCCACCGCGCCCGGCTCTGACATTCCCTCCTAGCCTTTATTAAGGGAGCCTCACTCCCTATCTATTCTATTTTTATGCTTAATTTTTCTCTAACATTTATCGGGAACTAAGAGTAATAAATTTATTGATGAGAAAAGAGACTCTCCTCCCATACGGAGTTACTACGATCTAATAAGGTTTAATGTCTAGTGTTTACATATGGTTACTTTTATAGGAATACAGAGATCATGATGATAGTAACTGTTATTCAGTGAGCTATTATTATATGCCACCTGCTTTATAGGTAGTCTCCATCATCTTATTAATCCACCAACGACCCTGGGGAAGAGGGTTGTTCTATCATCCTCATTCCGCACCTGAGTTAACTGAGGTTCGGTTCAGGCTTTGCCTGAGGCTCACAGCCGGCAAGTAGGGTCTCCTTCCAAGGCTGAGGGCCCTGGACCTAGCAGCCCTCCCCACCTTCCCAGCTGTTCTGACTCTGAACATCGGTGTCAGGGCTCAGGCCAACGACTGTGTATCTGGATCCTTTAGAGTAAATGTTCCCTCTCAGTAACGCACTCAGTATTAATGTAACCTCTGTTAATCATATTTAACCGAAACCTTTCTAAAAAAAAACCCTGAAGGCTGGGTGCGGTGGCTCATGCCTGTAATCCCAGCACTTTGGGAGGCCGAGGTGGGCGGATCACTTGAGGTCAGGAGTTCAAGACCAGCCTGACCAACATAGGGAAACCTCATCTCTACTAAAAATACAAAATTAGCCAGGCGTGGTGTTGCATGCCTGTAATCCCAGCTACTTGGGAGGCTGAGGCAGGAGAATCACTTGAACCCTGGACGCAGAGGTTGTGGTAAGCCGAGATTGCGCCACTGCACTCTAGACTGGGCAACAAGAGCAAAACTCCGTCTCAAACCCCACCCCCCACCCCCCTCCCCCAAAAAAACCCCTTGAACTCTCCGTCCAGCTGCCTGAGTTGTGATCTCCAGTTTTACACCAGCATTGCCAATCACCTAGAGAGTTAACCGTGAATGTAAATAGCACCAGTGTAACCCGTTCCTTCTTTTCTGTCTGTGCCCCCATGGCTCTGGCCTGGGTCATAGTTCTCCATCTCGAGGAGGGAGCTTTAGAACCCGTCACTCTCATAGTTCTCCATCTCCAGGAGGGAGCTTTAGAACCCGTCACTCTCATAGTTCTCCATCTCGAGGAGGGAGCTTTAGAACCCGTCGCTCTCATAGTTCTCCACCTCGAGGAGGGAGCTTTAGAACCCATCGCTCTCATAGTTCCCTATCTCGAGGAGGGAGCTTTAGAACCCATCACTGTGGCCTGGGTCATAGCTCTCCATCTCAAGGAGGCAGCTTTAGAAAACATACCAGGAACCTGATTCTTCAGGGCTGTCTCCATCTTCTCCCGCTCCTTGAGAAGAGTGGATGAAGGAGCGCTGGACTTTTGGAATCACCCACTTAAACTGGTTAACTTTAAATGCCTGCCCCTGACGCATGACACAGATCAACACAGTCTGAAATCTGAGAACCCAAGAGGAGAAAAAGTGGGATGGACACCAGATTTCCACTTCCTGGCTAAGCGCCTTGCAGCAGGCTGGCCGAGACACTGCCTTTGGTATCACAGTGTGAACCTGTACTTAAGTGACTGGGTTCTGAAGCAATCTCAGTCATGAAAGTAGCTTTCAAAAGTCAGCAGCATTCCCACAAGGGAGTGGATGCATTTCCTATGGGACCACTTTTTGGTGTTTCTCCTCTATCGGCCCCTAAAGGATTCCGCAGGGCCATCACCAGCGCGCCCGGCCACCTGCTGTGGTGCTCTAATTTGAGTATTACTCACTCAATATTGCTTTTGATCGCGGTACCTTTACCAAAGAATTAAGGTAATAGAAAATTTATGGCAATATTTATAGCCATCAAAAGTTTGCTTCATTCAAAAGCCGGCTAAAGGGCTTTAGACGCGTGCTGTTCAGTTTACTCTTTTGATTGCTTTTCCACTATGTAAATCAATTTGTTAATGTTCCTTACAAAATGCATGAGCCAGTTATACTGACAAACACACAAAGCTCATTCGTAATTAGCAGTTAATTAGTAAGAAGGAACAGATGCTGTTGGAGTTTCAGCAGGCGAACAGGTTCTGTAAACAATGCTTATAAATCTAAATGAATTTATTAACCACAATACAACTGTCAACATTTTGTTGGCAACCATACAAAATATGGCGGAATCCCCAAAATGTCTTTACAATGTATTAATAATCATGGTGACAGCCGGAGCCTCTCCAGTCAGTGATTGGCTCTTGTTAGCCGCCTTCTTTGTCTAAGAAGCAGTATCAAAATCATTACTTTCTACTTAATCTTTGATACACACTTATTAGTAAACTACATGAGCAAAGCTTAACATGATACAAACTTTTTGCAATGGAGACATGATTTTGTTGTAAAGTGCCCAGCACAGGGCTAAGCACCAAAGTCCCAGCCATCTCCAGGAACTGTGTCCATGGAGAGCCAGATATGAACCCCTCGTCCTCCTCGGAAAAGCTTACACAATGTGCCAGGTACTTTAACAAAGTAATGGACAAAGTGCTAAGAGGCCCACAGGGTGGGGCAGTGGGCAACTTACACCACAGATGAATAACAATGGTTACACAAGAGAGGGGCTACACGAGCAACATCTGAAAAGACAACAAGTTTACAAAACAGACAAGACGTAGATGAAGGAAGAAAAACGCTCCAAGCTGAGGAGCCTTTCTGGCAGGTGTGGCAGCGCAAGACACACTGTGTATTTGAAAACCAAGAAAGTTGATGGCTAGGAGCTCTGGGGAGACTATCTGAGACCAGACCAGGGCTGGGGTGTGCAGGGCTCCTACGCCTTCCAAGGATGATAAACATTTTGGTGCAGGCCATGGGGAGCCATTGAAGATTGCAAGCGAGGCAGTGACAAAATCCAGCTGGCACTTACTGAAAGCCACCTCTGAGCTCAGTGTGGGAAACGCACGCCCGGGGAACACATTGAGGGCACCTGTCCATCCACTGAGGCTACTGTGCAATCGGGGAGAGCAGAAGTAGTGAGAATCGGGAACAGGGGAGGTGTGGGGCCGAGGGACGGGGATGCCAAGGCTTTAAGCAAGACTCCCTGCTCTGGTTTCTGCAGTCATTCCTGTCCACTCCAACTAACGAATCACATGTTCTCATGATGTTAGCAAAATGCTTCTGCAATTTTCTGCGTGGAGTCTGTCCCACCTGCATGGCATGATTAAGACAGGCTCTCCCTATGGCAGAGGGGCCTCGTCCTCCACCACTGGACCCAAGCCTCTAAGGGCCTAGATATTCCGCACAAGTGCCCAGAAGTCAACCTCTCTTTCCACATCCACCTTTCTCCAGATGCCTGTCTAACTTCGGAGCCTCTTGCTCTTGGTGACCTTTTATTTAAATGACATTTTCCTATCCTTTCGCGGGGACCTCGCAGGGACCTTTTTTCTAATGGTCTGCTAAGTGAACAATTGGTGAAAATGAATGTGAACTCCAGTGGATGGTACCCAAAAAACTGACATTCCAGGTAAAATATTTTCTCAAGGCAGGCACAGAATATGTAAATTAAGAGCCATGATTCTGGGTTAGGCTGTGGAGGAGGACAGGGATCTGCCCTCCTGCTGCCCACAGACCCGGCTCTGTGGCCTGGGTGGGTGCCGCCCGGTTCCCACACAAAACACGAGGACAGGACGCAGCGGGGGAAGCAGTTATTCCAGCAGGCAGGGACAGAGGATGAACCAGGATACACCCTTTGAAAGAGCAGAAGGCACATCTGAATCTGCAGTGCGATCCTGTCCCCATGTTCTGTCTGACACCGGTGTGTCCCTATGAAATGAAAGCCTGCACCTCATGCTATGCGGAAGAACATGCAGAGACAAAAACCCCATGGCCAGCACACCTCTGTGTACCTGTGGACGTAGCTAAAGAAAACCTGGAACTTTTCTCCCACAAGGCACCACATGGGGTGCCCATCTGACCACAGTGATCATGCTGAGAACTAACCGTCAGCTGTTCCAACCGGGCAAATGAGAACTCAGCATGCCCACGGACCGCATGGAGACACAGCACTGGATTTCTCCAGACTGGCCTACATGGAGAGGGCTGGCTCAACCAGGATGACAGTTAACATGTCAGTACTGGACAAAGAGCCAGGGCTGCTACTATGATGTTTTACAAAATATGTGAGATAATTAGTGGGTCATGAAATTAGTGAGCTGCAACAGAGCTTTAAAAACAAACAAACAAACAAAAAACCAGATTGGAGGATTGGAGTCAGATGCACTTAGGATCATTTCATAGAACTTTTCTTTCAATTATACACATGTATTCATAAACATGCACACATATCAGTGTGTGATCCCATTTTATAACCGTATTTGTAATGGGATCCCATTTGATAAACATATTTAAAGGTTTACCACTTATTGTTCCATTTATTCATTCAGGATATATTTCTTGAGCACCTTTTATGACATTCACTGTAACGAAAAGTCAAGATTTCTACCCACATGGAAGCCAGGATAGGCGGGATCCAGAGTGACATTAGCAAGCACTCCGAGGAGGGGGGCCGGGTGACGGGGACAGTCAAGGTGAGCATGAGGGCCTTGGAGAGTGGGGGTGGGTGTTAGGTGTTTCAGAGAGAGTGAACTTGAACAGGGGTGCAAACTATGGGGGTAAGCACTTTCGTGCCAGAGTAATGGCATTAAGGGGATGACTTCTATGTTTTTGTCCATCTACATCTAATTTTGCTACAGCAAGCAGGTATGATTTTTCTAAGTTTCTAAAATAATCCTGCCCAGTCCCTTCCTTCCTGCTCATTTGGCCACGTGTGGTCCCTCTCCCATGCCTATGCGAGCCTCCGCCATGGCCCTGGCATCACTCAGCACGGCAGCAGGCCAACGGTGCTTCCACAGCACTGCTCCAACAGACAGCGCCTGCAGCACCCAACAGCATGCTTGCTGCCTGTACCCTCGGGTCCTGCCAGTGCCCCTCCGGAGCCAGCTGCTCTCTGGCTTGTCTCTTCTACCATGCTCCCCGGCCCACCGGCCCCCTCCAGGTCTTGTTTCCTTGTGATGATGTCCGTGCCCTGGCCGTCAGATGTGACACGGTCTCAGAGCCAAAGGCTCTGGCCCTGGGTCAGGGCAGTGGCACAGGCTACTAGCTGCCTTGGGGCTGCCAGTCTCCTGTCGTATACCCACGAAGTAGGGGAGAGACCAGCCTCCTCCTGGCAGCCTGGTCTCTCCCACCCTCTCTCTCATACACAGAGTATTGATCCATGGGATCTGGGTGCCAGCTGCCCACCTGCCTTCTAATCTGTGGGGTTGAACATTCCTCCACTCCCAAGGCTCAGCCAGGCTTGGTTTGCACGTGGTCACTTCAGCCAATAAGCACAGCTGCAAACAGGCAATGACTTCCCCAGCTGTTAATTACAGATGTTAGCACTGACACGGGATGGGGAGAATTATTATTCATAAGAACTTCACAGATTCCTGGATGCTTATTAACTGGGACGAAGTCTAGAATGTCTACAATATATAACTTACAAAATGTCACCCATTCTACATTTCATACAATGTATAAAAGTGCTTTTAAGAACTGTATATGCTCCTAAGCAATTATCTCATCGGAAGAGTTGATGATTTTGAGGGTGTGCTCACTCAGAAGGTTTAACAGTGTAGAAATTGTTGAAATTAATTTTACCAAACTGTAAGGAAAATGCTAATGACATATTACAGGCAAAATCAAGCCCAAGATCTACATAAACAGCATATCAGTAAGCTGGAGAACCTCGAAGGAGAACAATTATTAGGAGGGAAAAGAAGAAAGATCACAAAAATGAGAAGACAAGCTACAGACTGGGAGAAAATATCTATAAAAAACACATCTGAAAAGGAATATTATCCAAAACATACAAAGAACCCTTAAAATCAACAATGAGAAAGTGAACAACTCAATTAGAAAATGAGCAGAAGATCCAAACAGAAACCTCACCAAAGACGACCTACAGATGGCAAATAAACATATGAAAAGATGCTCCGCATTATATGTCATTAGGTAACTGCAAAGGAAAATGACCAGGGGATACCACTATACATATATTAGAATGGCCAAAGTCTAACACTGACAACACCAAGTGCTGGCAGGATGTGGAGCAAGAGAAACTCTCATTCATTGCTGGTGGAAATAAAAAGTGGTACAGCTACTCTGGAAGACTGTTTGGAAAACTGAAAACATTCTTACCATACAATCTAGCAATCATGTTCTTTGGTATTTACACAAATGAGCTGAAAACTTAGGTCCACACAAAAACCTGCACCCAAATGTGTATTAGCAGCATTAATCATAATTGCAAAAAGTTGGAAGCACCCAAGATGTCTTTCAATAGGTGAATGGATAAACACGCCGTGGTACATCCAGGCAATGGAATATTACTCAGCACTGAAAAGAAATGAGCTACTGAGCTATGGAAAGACATGAAGAAAGCTTAAATGCATATTAGTGATATAAGCCAATCTGAAAAGGTTACACCTCTATCATTCCAATTCTATGGCATCCTGGCAAAGGAAAAACTATAGAGGCAGTAAAAAGATCTGTGATTTCAGCGGGTGGGGGAAATGAACAAGTGGACCGAAGGATTTTTAGGGCAGTGAAACTGTTTATGATCCTATACACCATAGTGGTGAATACAGCTCATTATACATTTGTCCAGATTCACAGAACACACCCCAACAGTGAACCCTAAAGTACAGATGGACTGAGGGTGACAAGTGCTGTCAGTGCAGGCTCATCGGCTGCAACAGACTGTGGGGGACAGTGGCAGAGGCTGTGGGTATCCTTCTGCTCAGCTTTGCTGTGACCTAAAACTGCTCTAAAAAAGAACATTTACTTTTTTTTTTTAAAGAACAGTGAAGCACTCTGGACCAATCTAGTTAAAGTCTCGAATGTGATTCCCTAACAGCTGTCATCAGTGCAGAGAGCAGCCAGCGGGTGCTGGTACCACTGTGACTCTCACGGGGTGTGCTCCTGGGCCACGCTTGTGACATCTTATAAAGGTAGCAAATGCCAGCCCCGTACAAGGGCTTCCCAGGTATTGCCTACACCTGTGACACACAGGTGAGGAGGCAGCACCCATCAGCATTCTCACAGGAGTCCTGACCATCCAGTCCCACTCCTGCTTAGCTGCAGACAACTAACCAGCTAATGACTACTCTATTAGTTAGAAGTTGACTACTGGGCCTACCGAGAGGTGTACCTGAGAAGAATGAGGCTATCAACAGCATCCAATAGAAGTAAAATCACTTAAAAATTCCGAGGAAGAAATATCTTATAAATGCTTTTTCCACCTGCTGTGAGGAACATCGGGAGTGCCGTGTTAGTGGCTTGGGGCCGCACACCGTCCTGGGCTGGCCTGGAAACCTCAAGGTGCAACCCCCACTGCCCACCAACATCGCTTCCCCCAACAAATAAACTCCAAGCCCCCGGAGCCCCCAAAGTATCTCACAGAGTGCTCAGCACACAACACTTCTGAACTGTAAACTCCCTGGTGCACACGGACTTGATGAAAGGGCACCCTCTATCATCGGCTTTCTGATGGGATATTTAATGAAATGAATACTTTGAAAAACAATGAATGGAACTGACGGCTTCAAAGTGCCTACAATCAGAAAATTCACTGGCCTTGATTTGAAGAAAGACAGTGGACACTGCTAAGTGACAGCACACATCTATCTCCTCACTGACATGAGCAAAATATGAAGACAAATTCCATCTGACTTTTAAAATACAACGAATTTACTAAGTAAACCAATCCTCCATGGGCACTCAAACGGTGACTGTAGCCTGGCCCACTGGTGTCATGGGGAAGTCACACAGAGCCAATTCCTACCTTGTCTGCATCTTCTCTGGGCCTCCCAGTCTCGGATCACGGTGGCCTTGCATTGGCAAGTACTGCTTTAGCCCTGGACAACGTCTTCACAAATGAGAATGACTCCATCAGCCACCAAAGCTCTGCATCATGCTGTCCCACCCCGACCCCCAGTCTTCCTTCTGACTGTGCATGTCCAGGTGTCCTGGTCCCCACGTGCCCCCAGTCTTCCTTTGACTGTCCATGTCCAGATGTGCCGGTCCCCAGAGACTACTTGTCACTTCCTGAAGCTCTGCCTGTCCCGGCCCAGTGACACCCACTCTCTATTGCCAGTTCTTCACACCACCTTCTCTGGTCCTTGACCACCCCCTGCATGGCAAACTCCTCAGGGCCAAGCAGCCTCCTGTCTATCTGTGCCTTCCACAGAGCCCAGCACAAAGGGGCCATCCACTACTGCAAGGATGGACGATACCATCAGGCTGAGTCACCACACATTCATGGAATCTGAAGAATTTCCCATAAAGAAGATGCAGAAATACACAGAGTCCAAGAAATTAAAAATCATCTATCACCAACATATAAAAAATCTCCTCACAATATATAACAAGCTAACATCATGATTAATTTTTCACAAGTGAAGGAAAACTACCCAACTGGCTTCATCAGGAGTGGTGGTGAATTCTCCAGCGGCAATTCAGTATATATTTGGCCAGGATTGATTCAGATGTCAAATGCTGTGCCCTTTCTTGCTCACAAGGTCTCAGGCTTCTTAGGAAAGTTAGAACTTGGTTATTAACACGGCCACAGTCTCTACATCCTGAAAATACTTCTCCCCTTGGAAACACAGGTAACCGACTGCTAATGCTGCCCCTATTACATTATGGACATAAACAAAATAAATCCTTGATCACGAAAGTGGAATTCTGACAAAGGCCACTGTGGTCCAGCTCTCTCTCTTCAGAAAATGAAATGCACCATCTAACAGCAAGGCCAGGGGCCGGGGGGATGCACAGAGGCTGCCTGCAAGTCCAAGGTCAGCCAGGCTCTGCCTCATGCCCCATGGCAGAACAAACAGGGAAACACAGGTTGTAGACAAAGTCCTGGTGCCAATCCGCCCAGTCACTGGTGCCCACCTACTCAGTGGCCCAGATGTTAAAAGACGACAGGAATAAAAGAGAGAGATGTGCCTTAGACTGAACTCTGTACCAGTCCACAAAACTGCATCTTAAGACAATGACACCTGACCCCCAAAACTGAGGCTCAGAACTCTGGAGAGGCCACGTCTGAGAGCTGTGCCTTGCAAACGAGGACTCAAGGTCTGTCCTTTCTCGAAGCATCCATTGCACGTTCGAATGGTAAAGGCTGTGAGTCATGCAAAATGACACCCATTATCTTCGTGTGGTTTAGCATGTCCTCAAGGTATCAACCAGGGACATCTGGTGACACCAAGCAGCAGGTGGACCCAACAGTCTTGGGATGGACTTTGAAAATGCTGGGTGAGTGAAAGCTTCTGGAATTTGCTCCATGACACTCCATTCTTAGGGCAACATGCTCTCAAAGTAAGCTTGAGCCTAAATTCTACCCTGGACTACCCTCTACGTTTCCAATTCCAGAGGTTTATCAATTAAGACATACACACCCCTAGGCACGACCTCCTCAGGTATTTTCTGCCTTCTCACAGAATGTGACTCATGGGCAGTTCCATCCAGTGCATAAGTGTTAGTTTACCACACCCAGGCTGAGTGACATTGAGTAAGTGGCTCAACTTCTCTGAGCATTCATTCTGTCTGTGAAATAGGGATTATGCTATTATCCCTCCTAAGGCGGTTGTGAGAATTGAGATTTCTCATTACATAAGTATTTACTGAGAGCTACTCTAGGGGTCTGGGATACACTAGTGACCAAAAAAAGAAATTCCCGACATGGGGTGCTTATGTTCCAGTGGGCTGCCACAGGGAGGGGTCGGCCCAGCACAGATGAATCCTCATTTCACTGAGTTCAAAATACTTCCTCTTCCATCAATTCCTGTACCCAAGAAAGATACTCGAATTTAATCCCATTATTTCCCCAGAAACCTGAGAACAAGCCAGAAAACATCTGTCCCCAGGAAACCAAAATTCAGGATCCCTATCCGCTCTCATCTTTCTCTGGGATACTTGTAAGTCAGTCAAAATGAAGCCCCTCCGTGAGCCGACCTACTGCGCCATCAGGACCCACAGTGGCTGGGCAAGCCTCAGTCCTGGATTCCTGCAGGCTGGCCCGCTCCAGAAACCAGCGCTTCCCAGAAGCCAGCACAGCCTCCCTTGCAGCCCGGCCCTCCCGGCCTCTCCCCTCAGGCATGCTAGCAACATCCCAGCAGGCCCAAAGAATTCCAGAGTGAAGGCAGCCACCCCTGAAAACACCCCTCTATCTTCAAGGCTTACATTTCTCCAGTATTCTGACAGCTTTTAGTAAGGGCAAGCTACGTTAAGGGAAAGCCTCCCCTTAACCTTGGAAGTGTAATTCAATGCCGGTGATGATTCAGCCGTGGATGTTACTCTTAGGCGTGCCACCTGTGACTTATGCTCAGAGGGTAGAATGGGGGCCACGGGCATGGCCACACCCTCTCCCCTTCCTTCCAGGGGCTGCAGCAAAGTATCCTGGCACACTAAAGAACTTTTAAAAGTCATTGATAAGGCTCATTAATGTATCAAAATGTCACCTACTCAATGTGAACCATTAAAAATTATTAGTACAAGTATTAGTAGAAATAGTCATTAAAGTGCAGAAATATGAGAAATATCAAGTAGAAATATTCGTCACCTTGGAGCTATGCCGGCAGCCCTTGCCTCCTGCTCCAAGCCCTTCAGCCACATGGGTCAAGAGCTGTGCCCTGTGGTCTCAGCCCTCAGGTCAAAGCCCTGAAACCTCAGGGTGAGCAAGGAGAGTCTGCGTGGAGAATCAATTTCACTCAAACACTTGGAGAAAAACAGCAATGTAACTCACAAATAATAGAAAGTATATTCAAACACGTGATAGGTGTATGAAGCAGAAAGTAAAAGTCACACATATTTTTAAAATAAGATGTTGCAGCTGTGTCCTCTCATCTTGAAGGGGAACGTATTTCCTCTCCTCTGCAATTTAGGGAGATGCACAAGCCGCACTACAAACCCACCCAAGGGTGAAGAGCTTCCCTCCTCCCCGCTCTGCTTAGGATGAGCCACGGATCTGGTACTGAATTCTCCAACACGTGGAGCCACCGTATCTGAAAAGTGCAGGTACTTTTCTCTAACTTAATCAAAGTTAGTGAAATAGGAGGAAGGAGTTATGAAATCATTGCTTTGGAGGCTGTTTGGCCAAATTTGTGTCTTTTAGAAACGTTTTATGGAGAAAAGTGACAAGACAGCCAGCCACCTACACAGGAACTTAGTGAAACTTTCAGGGTGGCTAATGTTGCAAAAAAACATTTTTAAAAAGATATGGGGAAGCAGGCCAAGTGCAGTAACTCACACCTGTAATTCCAGCACTTTGCGGGGCTGAGGCGGGTGGTAGGAGTTCGAGCCCACCCTGGCCAACATGGTAAAACCCTGTCTCTACTAAAAATACAAAAATTAGCTTTGTGTGTGGTGGTGGGCGCCTGTAATCCCAGCTCCTTGGGAGGCTGAGGCAGGAGAATCACTTGAACCTGGGAGGTGGCGGTTGCAGTGAGCCGAGATCATGCCACTGCACTCCAGCCTGGGTGACAGAGCAGCAAGACTCTTGTCTCAAAAAAAGGAGTGGGAGTGGGGGAAGAAAAAAAGATACGTGAAACGGAGCAATGGAGACAAAAGTAGAAAGAATGAACCTGCAACGCATGGTTATGCAGCTGGTGGTTACCTTTCCTTATCCCTGGTCAGGCCCTGTATCTGCCCAAGCAGCATCTCTGAGTTGGCAGAGGTTAGACTTTTGGGGCCCTTAATAAGCCATGCTCATGAGGAAAACTAGGTTACCCTATTTGGGGGTAACCTGAAAGGAATGTATCAGGGATAAAGAGCATGCCAACGCTCTGCCATCCAATAAGCAAACAGTGTGTTCCTTCTCCTTCTACTGGAGCCAACAACTAACCAAGTGGCTCTTTCATCACAGGGCATGGCGCCATGCTAGCATGGTTTAGCATACCTCTTCCATGGCTGGGTGCAGCAACAATTGAGAGGGTTTCTATTTTTTCTTTCTGTTTTTAATTTTTTGAATACATAGTAGCTGTATATATTTATGAGGCACATGAGATGTTTTGATACAGGCATGCAACGTGAAAGAAGCACACCATGGAGAATAAGGTCTCCATCCTCTCATTTATCCATTGAGTTACAAAGAATCCAATGACACTCTTTATTTTTAAATGTACAGTTAAGTTATTACTGACTATAGTCACCCTGCTGTGCTATCAAATAGTAGTTCTCATTCATTCTATTTTTTGGACCTAGAGAGGGTTTTTATATTTCAAATTAAACACTATTTTTTATTGTATCTACCGATCAACGTGCAAACATATTTATTTGATAAATTAGTAACTGCGTTCAACGTGTATTTAGTTCTAGCCATCTTAAGCTTTTTAATGAAGACATTGCTAAATACATTTTCTGCTTCACCTAACTGAAAATAAAATACTACCATCTACTTTTAAAAGTAGACACTGAAATAATGCTCATGATTTTTGCCCCAGTTAAGCAAAAGCATAATGATATTTATATGCATAAGTGATCACGGGAAGGGCAATAGAAAAAATAACGGACTGGCCTAAAATTAATAATAATAGTTTTCAAAAACTTGTTAATGCTGCTTTTCAGGCCATAAGCACAGCCAACAAGATATTAAAAATGTTTTCCTCAAAATGAAGCCACAGCCACCATGTTGGCAGCTGTTCAAAGGGTCGTTGGATTTTCCATTGGAAATTCAAAAAGATAACGGTTTCTGCATCTTTCACATTAGCAGCACCAATATGTGCATCATTTCAGTGTCCTCTCCCCTTGGTCAAGAAGGAAGGGGTCTAGAGATGGGAGCCTGCATCCAGGAAGCCTGGGAGGCTCCCTCTGACCCATGATGGCTGTCTCTCCTTCTATCCACACTCAATTTCAACAAGGAGAAACAGGTCTCATTTTCTTCCAATATCATTTTCAGTAGCAATCTGCACTTTTCTACAAATGGTCTTTCGTATGGTTATTCTTGCTGAATTGCAAACAATAAGAAAAAGCTTCCATAAATCAAGTCTCCTGAATCTCCTCCACTGTTGATAAGAGGGTTTCCATTAGGCGGAAAGAAAGATCAGAAAAGCGCCTGTAAACGTGAGATATAAAAACATGCTTTCCTTTTCCTGAAATTATCCAAACCCATGAATGCACCGGTTACCTTGATGGGTATACATAAAACAACAATATGCCTGAGAAAAACACAGTTGTGTTCTAGGTGAGTATTTTTTGGTGGCGCGAAAGAATGCGGGCTGTCTGATATAAGGGCACATCTCATCTACATGTGGAATATATTTTTATTGCTCTGGGAATAGTCACTGTTAACTGAATGCAACAACAAAAAGGGGGAAAAGGAGCATGCAGACCCGAGGGAATCACCAAATCAATTAACAAGTAATTCGGGAACTAATTTCTACATTGCCTCTTAGCACAAAATTGTATCTTTAATTTCTCCTGCAATAAGCATCTCAATGATGGTCCTAACACACACTGACGCTGTAAATGAGTTTACAAGTATCTCTTTTTGATTGGCTGTACAACATTATTTCTTCACAGTTCAATGCTACTGTAGCCGAGTGCTCTGAGATATTTAATTATACTGGTAGCTACCAGTTACCAATTTGCAAGACCCACAGTGAGTACAGTACATTTTAAAGAACTAGTAATCAACTAATTAAAACCACTGTCAATCCCAGATACTCCAATTACAAACAACTGCTTTCGAATACACTTAGAGGATTTCTGCATTAAGGGGAAAGGGATCTCGCAGAAGGCCTAGCTGTACCATGGAACGCGGGTGCCACCAACCGAAGACCCCTCATCGTTGGCGCTATTTAGAAAACGTTTCTGCAGTAGTCCCTGGGCGTAGTCCTGTGCCTGAATTTTTAACACAAACAAAATGTTAAGTTATATATGTTTAAGTTAAGTTATATACTGGGAGCTCGGTGCTACGTAAGGCCCTTCGATGTGAAGACTACTGGTTTTAGGATAAGCAGACCTGGGTTTGAATCTTATCTTTGCCTTTTCCAGGCTCTAGGAAATCATGCAAGGCGAGCCTCAGCTTTCTCATCTATAAAATGTGCAGAGGAATGAATGCCACCTAGCCTCACAGGACTGCTGGGAATCAATGAGCCTGCTAGATACATAAACACACAAAGGATGGTCATGTTCTTGGTAACCAGATGCTTTCAAATGTAATGCTTTTTATCTATTCCCTTGCATATTTAAAAAAAAAAAAACAGATAAAACAGCACGAAGCTTAAGGATTCAACTTAGAAAAAGCTGACCAGTCGCAATACAATAAAAGATATCTGGGTCAAAAGAGTAAACAAACACTGTTTGTTATTTCTGTTTTTCTGAGAAGTGCACAGGGAATAAGAAAATGCTGGTGTCAGTGGTGGAAACGGTACTGGAAGAGCATCTGGAAGGACCTTGGACAAGCTCTTTAAGTTCTTTACCCTTCCTGGGACTCAGTTTCCCTAGGTATAAGATGAGGGTCCCGTCTAGCTTTAAAAACAGCATGTTTGTTGGGCAGTTCACTGTAATTCTGGCGCGAGCACAGGGAAAAGCACTCTAGAGCTGGGCGTGGTGGCTCACACCCATAGTCCCAGCTATTCCGAGAGGCTAAGGCAGGAGGTTTGCTTGAGGCCAGGGGCTCAAGACCAGCCTGGATGATATGGGGAGGTGGGGAAGGGCAGCACTCAGTTATTTGGGCAACAATGGGAAGATGGTAGGGAAAAATAAATCTTAGGGTTAATCTATAGAATTATAGATTATAATTGTTAACATAATACATAATGATACGTTACATATCATATAACATGTTAATGTTACATAAATTTATATATGTATACACATACTATATATAGTTTTTGTTCTGTGAGAGAAATTACTTGGGAAAAATAGGTAAGATTCTGAATAACAGAATTCCCAACCTTCATGAATGAAATTACGAGACGAAACCCAAAGAACACACGTTGGTTTGTGGCAGTGCCTTTCTGAAGTGTCTTTACCTAAACAGAGAGCCACGCCTGGATCACAGTGGCACTTGAATTGCATCTGTTGCTTGACAAACATATTGGCATGGCCTGAAAGGAAATCAATAGCCATCCATCCTTCCCTCCGATGTGCTGGGTATCTATGGCATGCCCACCCCTCGGGGTCCACGACCAGGGGCCCCTCTTGTTCAGTTCTAGAACTGCCACCTCATTCTCACCAGATCTATCTGGGAAGGTCCACTCACACTCACCACTCCCAGCTCAGGCTCACTCAGGGCTTCTCCAGCTCCTCTTCACCACTGAGCTTCTTCAGCTTCTCCTCATTCCCAAGCTTCTCCAGCTCCTCCTCACCCTTGGGCTTCTCGAGCTCCTCCTCACCCTTGAGCTTCTTCAGCTTCTCTTCATTCTTGAGCCTCTCCAGCTTCTCTTCATTCTTGAGCTTCTCCAGCTTCTCATCATTCTTGAGCTTCTCCAGCTCTCCCTCACCCTTGAGCTTCTCCAGCTCTTCCTCACCCTTGAGCTTCTCCAGCTCTTCCTCACCCTTGAGTTTCTCCAGTTCCTCATCACCCTTGAGCTTCTCCAGTAACCCCTCACCCCTGGGCTTTTCCAGTTCCTCCTCACCTCTAGGTTTCCCCAGGTCTTCTTTAAGTAACCAACAAGTTTCAAAATCATCCTCATTTACTCCTTCCCTCCAATACAGGAGGAATTAAAAAAGCACTTTAAATTTTATTTAAGACTGTACACATTTATCAGAAGAAAATAGTTTTCATTTTATAAAGCCTACTTATTATTGAGTACAATGTCTATCACTAAAAATGATCAGCACAGCCTCAAAGTATCTCCCCCAAGACATTCATCCCTATCTTTATCAAATGGAAAAATAAGAACTCAAGGGAGAAATCCAATAGGTCTTGCCTTGTCCAAATGACCAAGGTCAATGTCCCCAGGAATAAGACAGGTGGCTGTCAGGTGCCTCCGGTAGAGAGCACCAGGAAGGGTGCAAGGCTTCTGTGGTTTTCCTGCCAGAAATGTAGACCTTCTATCGATTCAGGAGATGACATCCGGCAATCCAAATTAAAGGGCTTTCTACAAAGTAACTGATCAATATTCCGAAAATACTGTCAAGGTCATGGACATAAGAAAGACTGAGGAATTTTCTCAGGGTGGAAGTGGCAAAGTAAATAAAGCAATTAAGTGAAAGGAGGGATCCTGGATTGGATCCTGAGATAAAAAAGAACATTTCAGGAAAAACTGGTAAAATGTGAAGAAGGCCTATAGGTAAGTAACTAGTACCTTACCAATACTAATTTCCTGGTTTTTATAGCTGTACTAGTTATATAAAAATGTCCACAGTGAAGGAAGCTGGGTGAAGGGTATATGGGTTCTCTGTATTATTTTTTGCAAATTTTCTTCAAATCTAAAATTATTTCAAAACAAGAAGTTAAAATTTTTAAAGTTCCCTGTAGTCCCAGCTACTTGGGAGGCTGAGGCAGGAGAATGGCATGAACCTGGAAGGCGGAGCTTGCAGTGAGCGAAGATCGCGCCACTGCACTCCAGCCTGGGTGACAGAGTGAGACTCCGTCTCAAAAAAAGAAAAAAAAAAAAATTGAAAGTTCTGCTTTAAACCTACACCAATTCACTTGTTACTGCGTTCCTATTCATCCAATTTAAAGCCACATGTATACATATTTTCATGTTCCAATTATTATATACAGTTTTATGCTTTCACTTATCCCTAAAGAGTATTCAAATTGGCCATTTTAATGGCTGTACATCCTGGTACTATTCAGTTAGCAATTACCAATTTAACTTCTTGCTTGTTGAAAATTTGAAGCTCCCAGAATTTTAATATTATAAATAACTGCTATGCACACTGTTTTACACTAAAGGTTTTTTTCCCTTTCTCCTAATGAATTATTCCCTTGAGGATAAACTTCTAGAAGACAGATCACTGGGACAAAGTGAATCAAATTTCTTATGTCCATCATGTATGACTGTTAGATTGCCCTTCAGAGGACTGGGTCAAGTTTCAGGACTATAGCAGTATTTCCACAACTCTGGTCCTCCTTATTTTTCTTAGAGTAGGATTTTATCATTCTTTGTTAGTGATAGGTTTTAGTATACAATGATTTCATATTGTCTTAAATCTCCAACACTTCAGATATGAGCAAAGGAAGGCCAACACACCCAACCAGAGCTCTCTGCTTCTCATGGCTCCTCATTGCCTCCTCATTACTTGGCACATTACTCGTGCCTCCACTAGTATTTCTGTGTAGCTGTTTTATATATTTGCATAAAATTAATTTTTACATACACTAAAAATATAAACATTCTTGTTTCTAGCACGAATGAAACCACAGAGGCTGTGGCTGACAGAGACTGAACAATATGGTAAAAACTTGGCAATTACAAAAACAGTTCGGTGTTACTAAAATTTGTGGGTTTAATCTTAAAGAATTCCTTATAAACAAAATTATGTATGTGAAGACATTTATTTAAACAAATTTTCTTCTGTATAAATACTCAAAAGTAGAAAAGTTGTACAAGAAACCAGTTTTCTGAAATTATTTTGGGTCACTGGCAAAAGCTTTATTCTTTGCAGATTAAAAAAAATGTGACCACTTTTGTGTAACCTAAATATACTATCTCAGATACATAAAAGTTGAAGAATGTTGACTTAAAAATTATAATGTTCCTGAAAATACAATTTAATGAATACTGCAACTTCTCCAATGTAACATATTACTTTAAACAAACAAAATCTGTTTTGGTGAAGAAAAGACATTTTAGCCAGGCATGGTGGCTGTAATCCCAGTATTTTGGGAGGCCGAGGCAGGCAGATCACCTGAGGTTGGGAGTTGAAGACCAGCCTGAACATGGAGAAACCTCATCTCTACTAAAAATACAAAATTACCTGGGCATGGTGGTGCATGCCTGTAATCTCAGCTACCTGGGAGGCTGAGGCCAAAGAATCACTTGAACCCGGGAGGCGGAGGTTGTGGTGAGCTGAGATCACGCCATTGCACTCCAGCCTGGGCAACAAGAGTGAAACTTCATCTCAAAAAAAAAAAAGCCATTTTACACAATTAACCTGTGCTACCTAGTATTACTAGCACCAGCAACCTGCCTACCAAATACCCTCCCCGCTGTGTAAACAATGCAGGAGAAAGAACATGTCTCGGAGTGTGCACCACCAGGAAGCATGTGGGAAAGGAGACGTGAAGGATGCACACAGCTATGAACAGGGAAGATAGACAGCAAGATCCCAAGACTGGACGGGCATCGGAGGAGAGAAGAGGAAAGAGAACACATCTCATTGGTTTTCCTGGAACAGACGGCATCTGACACGGGCCTCATGGCTAGAAGATTTTCACCAGCACAGATTAAAGGGGCTGGTATCAACCAAAGTTAAGAGTCATCTATTTGTGAGGCGGGAAAGGAAAGATGCCCTAAGTGACTCCATGTGCCTAGAAAGGGGATCTCAAAGTATGGCTCCTGGATTAGCAGCATCAGCATCACTTGAGAACACAGAAATACAATTTCCTGCCAGGCGCAGTGGCTCACGCCTGTAATCCCAGCACTCTGGGAGGCGGAAGTGGGTGGACTGCCTGAGCTCAGGAGTTTGAGACCAGCCTGGGCAACATGGCAAAACCCTATCTCTATTAAAAATACAAAAAATTAGCCAGGTATGGTGGTGTGCACTTATAGTCCCAACTACTTGGGAGGTTGTTATCAGGATCAATTCAACATGGGAGGCAGAGGTTGCAGTGAGCCAAGATCGCACCATTTTATTTCAGCCTGGGTGTCAGAGTAGACTCTGTCTCCAAAAAAAAAAGAAAGAAATACAATTTCCTGATACTCGATTCTGACCTACTCAGGCAACCTCTGGGCCCACAGGGACTCCGATGAACACTGGAGCTCAAGGACCTCATCTGATCCTGATCCAGGTGCCAGACAGCACAGACTCTCCAGGACAGCCCCGCATAAAACAGCCTGCCTTGCTGGTGCTCCACCAGGAAAGTACACTGTGTACTTGATGCTTGATCTCAAAGAAAAGATGGCCATGGGCCGGGCGTGGTGGCTCACGCCTGTAATCCCAGCACTTTGGGAGGCCGAGGCAGGACCACCTGAGGTCAGGAGTTCGAGAACAGCCTGACTAACATGGTGAAACCCCATCTCTACTAAAAATACAAAACTTAGTGAGGCGTGGTGGCGCGTGCCTGTAATCCCAGCTACTTAGGAGGATGAGGGAGGAGAATTGCTTGAGGTCAGGAGTTGGAGACCAGCCTGACTAACATGGTGAAACCCTGTCTCTACTAAAAATACAAAACGTAGCTGGGCATGGTGGCCCATGCCTGTAATCCCAGCTACCCGGGAGGCTGAGGCAGGAGAATAGCTTGAATCCGGGAGACAGAGGTTGCAGTGAGCTGAGATCATGCCATTGCACTCCAGCCTGGGTGACAGAGTGAGACTCCGTCTCAAAAAAAAAAAAGACAGTCATGGTGAGCACAGGCGGCATGGGGGGGCGGGCGAGAAGCAGATGCAACAGCACAGGCTTTTCTAGAATGTTTCAGAGAGGACTCCTGGATTTGAATCCCAGGTCTTCCACTCACGTGGAGCTACGTAACATCGGTCTCATACCTTAACAACCCCGAACCTCAAACTCTTCGTCTAGAACAGAGTAGCAAGTTGTATCTTAGGTGGGTGGAGGATTAAATGAGGTCCTATGATGAAGCATCCAATGTAATGTACAATATGTACTCGGCATGTAACTACCAGCATTCTTATTACAAGTCTCACACAATAATAATGTGGTTGATTCTGATACGTTTTTAAGCAGAAGGAAAGGTTAGGGAGTAAATATTGCAGGGAGCAGATCGGATTGAACTAGGAGGCCTAGACTTGGGACGGCCCTAAGATGTTAATAGTATTTTGAAATGTTTCTGTTTTCACCAGTCTGCAAACATTAACTATAGTATTAGGTATTTTATAGACAATGTCTAACTAGGAACATGTTTCCCAAACTAATAAACTCTTCTCTTTTTTTTCTTTTTTGAAACAGAGTCTCACTCTGTTGCTCAGGCTGGAGTGCAGTGGTGTGATCTCAGCCCACTGCAACCTCCCCTTTCCGGGTTCAAGCGATTCTCCTGCCTCAGGCTCCCGAGTAGTTGGAATTACAGGCATGCGCCACCATGCCCGGCTAATTTTTCTATTTTTGGTAGAGATGGGGTTTCACCATGTTGGCCAGGCTGGTTTTGAACTCCTGGCCTCAAGTGATCTGCCTGCCTCGGCCTCCCAAAGTGCTGGGATTACAGGCATGACGCACCGCACCCAACCTGAAACTAACAAACTCTTCTACGCCTACTTTATAATATTTACATTCCTATATATTTAATTATAGCTGTCAGCTTTGGTACCAAGGCAATAGTGTTTTTTGGTTTCAAAACTTGGCCTTCAGTGAGTCGGTTAAAAGTAAATTCTTTTACTTTTAGATGCAGGAAAGGAAAAAGTGTTTTTGCTACTCAAAACTATCTGATAAAAATGTCATTGTCTGATGACTTTCCTGAAAAGCCTCAAAAGAGGACTGTGAAGACTTCTTAAGCCGCCACCTTCTTTGGAACTTGTGGAGCCAAAGGCTCTGGAGTAGGCAACAAGCAGAACCATGTCATCAAGGGGTGTGTGAGGGAGAGCCACAGTGACAGTCTTGGGACAGAGTGCACAGTCTGGGCTTTCCTGATCATTTCTGGGAAAACATGTCTGGTCTAAGAGCCATGCCAAGTGCCGTAAGTTCCACGGTTGCTGTTTCTAAACAAAACATGAAATTCTGGCGGCCAGTGATTCTCTCTGCCAGGAGAGGTGCTTGTTTGGTTGTCAAATTCTCTATTCGCAAAAGACAAAACTCAGCTTGGCAGAAGTCCTATTCCACAGTCCAAGTTCCTACACGAGGAGAAACTGAGTCTGCTGTCAGGAACTGTTAAATAAACACTGCAAAACTGAAATAAGACTTGAATGATATGACTTCCTCGGGAGTCTTGGTCTTGGTAGATACCTTTTTTTTTTTTCTTCTTTTTGAGACGGAGATCAAAAAAGGAGTCCAGTAGCATGATCTTGGCTCACTGCAACCTGCGTCTCCTGGGTTCAAACAATTCTCAGGCCTCGGCTTCCCAGGTAGGTAGGACTACAGGTGCACACCACCACGTGTAGCTGATTTTCGTATTTTTAGTAGAGATGGGTTTTTGATATGTTGGCCAGGCTCGTCTTGAACTCCTGGCCTCAGGTGATCCACTCACCTCGGTCTCCCAAAGTGCTGAGATGACAGGCGTGAGCCACCACACCCAGCTGGTAGACATCTGTTTCTACATAGTGTTTGCAAATGGCCAAAGACTGTGGGAAGTAGTCATAGCTACTTGTCATGTGTGGAGATTTTAACCTTTAAGGTGAAAGGCCTCCTAAGTCTGACCTGGGGTCTCTGCACTCCTGCTCTATCTTTCTTTCCTTTTTTTTTTTTTTTGTTTTTGAGACGGAGTCTCACTCTGTCACCCAGGCTGGAGTGCAGTGGTGCGATCTTAGCTCGCTGCAACCTCCGCCTCCTGGGTTCATGCGATTCTCCTGCCTCAGCCTCCCGAGTAGCTGGGACTACAGGCACCTGCCACCATGCCTGGCTAATTTTTTGTATTTTTAGTAGAGACAGCGGTTTCACCATGTTAGTCAGGATGGTCTCGATCTCCTGACCTTGTGATCCACCCACCTAGGCCTCCCAAAGTGCTGGGATTACTAGTGTGAGCCACTGTGCCCAGCTGTATCTTTCTTTCAGTAATGAAGTGAGTATACAGCCATCTTTTATACCTGGGAGAAATTAACTAAAACACAAAACACCACAGCCACTGTCAAAGCAACCAGTGACACAACTGATGGACAGTGGGCACCTGCTCAATCCACAGGCTCTTCCTGAACATCCCCAGCTGCAGGTCCAACATTTACCCGCAGCCCTGAGGAGCTGCCTCTGCAAAGCAAGGGAGCTTTGGTTTTCGAAACCAGCCTGAAGGAGGTCTCCCATGGACAGGACTGAAAGGCCTTAACAGCTATAAAACGCACTGCACAGAGTGAGAGCTACGCACCTGGTATAAGGGTTCGTTCCAGCAACAGTCTTATTTCAAATGACAATAGTTTACCACAACTTAGGAAAGTTTCAATGGAAACCCCCAAGTCGGAGTACTTGGAGTCTCGTATGTTTCCTATCTAATGCATGCGGCCTCTTAAAATAAGTTTTTCTTTTTCATTCTCAAATATGTTGGTTAGAAATCAAGTGGCCTTACCTTATGTGACCAGGAAGGTCTAAGCTAGGACATTCCAGATGGAAAGAACGTGGCAGATGGCCCTCGGTCACACAGAGCGCAGCTCCCGTCCCAGCTCTGCTACTACCCAGCTGTGTGTTACAGGATGAAATATGTCCCCCCAAAATTTGCATGTTGAAGCCCTCACCCGCAGTGGGACTGTATTTGGAGACAAGGTTAAATGATGTCGTACAGATGGGGCCCTGATTCAATGGGACTAGCATCATTATAAGAAAAAGAGACACCAGGCTTGTGGACATGTCATCCAGGCCATGGGAGGACACAGCAAGAAGGCAACAGGCTCAAGCCAAGGAAAGGTCTCTCCAGAAACGGGCTCTGCTGGGCCTTGTCTTGGACCTCCAGCCTCTAGAACCGAGAGATCAACTTGTGCTGTTTAAGCCGCCCAGGCTGCAGGATTTCATTATGGCAGCCCTGGGGACTCATGCGCTGTGTGGGGCTGCCAGGCACGCTCCACTGTCTCCCCAAGACTTAATGTTCACATATGGGAAAGGGAAGCGCGGCACTTCCTAGGTAAGGGAGACAGCAGTAGAAAGCTCTAGCACAGGGCACTCAGAAAAGTGGTTACCGCCAATACTCTGGTACAACAGAATCCCCATCATCTCAAACCCTATGGGGACAGAGTAAGAAGGGGAGGGAGATCCACTCTGTGCGGCCATGAGTCTCTAACCCCCGACACCACTGCTCCTACGAATAATACGGGGAAATCAACCCTCCTCTGCAGAGTAGCCAAGGTCCTTGGCAGGCAAGCAGACACCTTGGGCCTTTAGGACCCTCCTCCCCACTTCCTCTTGAACCCGTCCATCTACAGCTCTGCTCTCCGCCTCCCTCCTGTTCTGCCACCACCTACTTGTATGTCCCAGTCCAGTGGGATTGTCCCCACCTCCACTTCCCTGTCCTTCCCTCACCCTCTCCTGTCTAACTCAGTAGAATTCACCATTCCTTGGCGTGACACCCAACCACTTGCATTGGGGGTCATGGGATGGGATCGTCAGTACACACCTGAGCTGAGCCTGGGGGCTGCAGTCACCTTCTGCCTCCTCCAGCCCTAGCAGAGGACCCAGGGCATGTCACACAAGGACCAGTGCACAATTGTTACTAGTTGATCAAATCTGATAAAAAATAATTTCAGAAATAAGTATCTTATTGATTTATCAAGACAAAAAAAGTTCTGGCAACATTAACTTTGAGAATCTTTCCTCTACTTGTGGGAAAGTTTGTATTTCTGAGCTCATGGGGAATTGGATTTCACCACCACTGTTTAAGAAAATAAGCACTATTTTGCTGAAACAAATCACTTAGATATTATCCCGGTGAAATGGGAGGCAGGCAGGGAAGTGCTGGGTAGAGAAGGGCAGGCTCCCTGGCGAGAGCTCCACCCTCAGGCCTGTGCCCACAGACCTAGGTGAGGACAGGCATTCCAGTTTTTGCGCCGAAACGTTGCATTTTCCAAGACCACCCTGGCCTGCCGCTCCCCCCATCCTGTGCCCATAAAAACCCTGAGACCCTAGTGGGCACACACACAAGTGGCTGGGCGTCAAGAGGAGCACACCAGCAAAAGAACACACCCACAGACTCTGGCAGGCTACCAATGGCAGAACGATGTGGATGACGTGGAATTCAGCCGGGGGCGGCAGGAGGAGAGTCCGGCCACTGAGTGGCCCAACTCCAGGGGAAGACCACCTTCCCACTCCATCCCCCTTCTGGCTCCCATCCATCTGCTGAGAACTACTGGCACCACTCAGTAAAACCTTGCACTCATTCTCCAAGCTGAAGTGTGATCCAATCTTCCAGTACACTAAGGCAAGAACCCTGGGATACAGAAAAACTCTCTGTCCTTGCAATAAGGCAGAGGGACTAATTGAGCTGATGATCACAGGCTGCCTGTGGACACCCAAACCGAAAAGCACACTGTAACACACGCCCGCTGGGGCTTCAGGAGCTGTGAACGCCCAGCCCTAGACCATGCTGTGGGATCGGAGCCCACGCTCCCGACAATCCGCCTGTCTGCCTGCCCCCCTAGGGGTCTGAGCTGCAGGACACCGAAGAGTGAGCCACAGCCCATCACATGCCCTGCGACGGAGATAAAGGAACTTTTCTTGTTTCACCAGCTCTGGATAATGGATACACAGAGGACACACTGAGTCTTAAAACTAACTTCCGTTCTTGGAAATGCCATTCTGTTAGCCTGGCATTTGGTCGTGTATGAAGCACCTAGGGCTACACTACTTCCTATCACCCTCATGCAGCCCTCATGACCAAGGGAAGTATTCTTTTCGATTGCTTTGCAGATTTGTGTATAAATGATGGAGTTTGTGCTTTGGCTAAAGTAATTCCAAATAAACATTCTGCGCATCTTGTGAGGAACATATTGTCACCCACCAACGTTGCCAAAAGGGCGGGGATGTAGGGGAGGGTGTGCCCGATATACTCAAAGACGGATGACTGTCATTTCATGTGTAGGCCTCCAGATATTCTGGACTGTTCTGGCAATGACAGTATGAGATTTGAGGAGTCAAAGTAAAAGCACTGATACACCTGCCTGGCTATTACATTAATCATTGTAACTGGGCCGGGTCTGTTGTGAACCGGGCTGAATATAAGACTCTCAGGGAGTTGTTCACCCAAGTGAGGTCAATTAGCTTGCAGGGCACGGAAGTTCACTCTGTAAATTATCTGCTTCTGGGGAGCAAAATGGGCCCGATGCCCAGGCAGAGCTGATTTGCCATGTGGGTGGGCATCGTACGCTTGGCAAGCCTCTCGCTCACCTTGGTTCCTCAGTGGTGGGGCTTAATAAACGTGAGCCGTCCTCCTGTAAACCTCTGCCTATGCAGAGAGGCCGCAGGCCTGTGGAGCTCCTCTCTCCACCACCCTGAAGGAAGGGCACTGCCGTTCCTCTCCATCTCTTCCGATCTCTATCAAGTTTCAGCGTGGTCTTCACATTTGTTTCCTCCATGAAAGCAGCAGACGCTGGCGAGGCAGTCAACCAACTCGCTGTGACCAGTGTCAAAGTTTCAGGAGCTGTTAACGCGGGCGTCATTAGGCTGCTTTCATTCTGCCCACGCCACACAATACACCCCTCGTGTTGATCCCAGGTACCAGACAACACAGGTCGGTGGCCTGCGGCAGGCTGGACGAGGGGATTAACTCCAGAGGTCCCTTTCACTTAATTGACAATTGCCTCTTTCTACTCAACTGAGAATCAAAAACACGCACAGCTTCAAAACAGTTCACAGGCCCGATGGCGGGTGCGGCGGGCTTGCCCCGGGCAGGCAGGCTCTTCCTCTGACAGCTTGGGAAGGCTTTTCCCGCGGCTTCAGATGGCTGCTGGAAAACGACTGCTCTCATGGCTGACTCCCTGGAGGTGGCCATGACATCAGGGTTCAAGGTCAAAATGAAGACTTAAAAAAAAAAAGTTTTTTTGAGAGATGTTGTTCCTTTGGTGCATCCACTGAGCATCACAAAAGGGAGCCTGCCCGATGGAGGGTCCCCTGCAGCCCAAAGAACTGAGAAACTGTGCCTTGGCGGGCATCGCAGAGGAAGGACCAGGGTGGGTGGCCTGCAAGAAAAGGACCCCCAGCATATGACCACCGCAGCTGTCAACAGGGCTGTTGCCTCTTGATGTACACCTCTCTGCCTACCTTTCTTCGAGGCAAGCAGAGACCTGGTTCTCTCAAAACATCAGCCAGCTGATCAAATAAACACAAAACTTCCGAAAGTCCTAGGCAGTGTTTTTCCCATGAATCTCTAAGAGCTCTCTGTGAGTCCTGCTAGCACTTAAATCCTTAAACACAAAACCACGAGCGCAAGACACCCTGGCCAAAGCTGGGCCAGGCCAGGGGCGGCCCCTCTGAGGGGTCTGCATGACAGGGAGGGGTCGTCCCCATGGCCTGAGGTACAGAGCACGCCCCGCACACTTTCTATATTTCTCATTCCTGACTAACCCTAGGAATGCCAATCCCCTGATGGTCCAACCACAAACCAGGGATGGGGAATAATGGGTAAATACAGTTGGCCTATCTGAAAAAGGAAGAAAAGACTCCCAAATGGAAGCATGATAAGGCAAAGATGGTATCTTCGATTCTTTTTTATTCTCTGAAACCTCGTGAGACAACACAAAGTCTCAAAAGGTGTAGTGAGGAGGTTCTGTGTGTCCCCACCAAGTAAAAATAATATGCTTTCAATTGCGTAAGCACGATGAGATAAACTAAGCGTGATTTTCAAAAAATTCAAATCCTTCTAGTGTACGCTACCAAGTGCAAGGCAAGTCTTGAACGGTTTCTGCAGCCTGGACATCAGAGGCAGGAGGGGATGGCCAGGTTCTCTGGCCAGGGCTCTGCGAAGGGCAGGGAGGAGGCCAAGGCGTACGGCTGTGTATCTGTACTCAAATATAGAGATTAAAAAATGCTAAAGAGAAAGAAAGAAAGGAGAGCACACAGCTGCCGTCCCCCAAACAGACCTCCCATCTGCCACCCACGATTTGCATGTCACCTTCTCCGGGCTCATTTGTACTTCATTAACTGCCATTGACTTAACAAGATTTATGCAAATGGCACCATAGGAGCTCCCTAACTCCCACTGCAATCAAGTGATTATGTATGTACAACTCTCCACAGCAATGAAAAATTAATACGTGACAAGCCCACTCGCCGCTGAGCCGGGCCTCTGGCTTTTCTTTTTCTTGCTTTGCTTTTTAATTTTTACTCAAATAGACCTTATCTTATCAGTAAAAAAAAAAAAAAAAAGAAACCGAACTCTCTGAACCAACCTCCTCCAAGACCCCAGAAAGGACACCAAAGGAGAAGTAGACCCAGGTCCGCAAGAAGTGAAGTTATAGTCCAGAAAATAAGTCATATTCTTGATGGGGAATCTTTAATTGGGAGAAAGAAGAAAGAGATAATGTCATTGACCATCATGATTCGGCGAGCTCGAGCTCCCACAATGAGGTGGGGGGAGCCTGGGTGCTTACAGCGAATGAGGTATCAGATGGAAGTGAAAGGGGGTTAACATAAGCCACTGCGACATGTACTATCTGTAAATTCAGGGGTTAGAGGTTGCAGAGAGTGTTGAAGGCTGCCTTGCCTGGATCCTAAACCATCCATTACAAGACTCCTGTTGGGGGAAAGAAGAGTCTGCATTAGCAACTCCATGCAGGTTGCTGAGGTTCTAAAACGATTCCTCTGCCATTAGGCAAAGGTGCATGAGCTGGTGTGTGAGGCTTCGATCACGCAGACCCGAGTCTTTCACATGGGCTGAGCACTAAGACACAGTTCTCTGCAGCTAGGGACAAGAGCAGAGAACATGTTTGCGGCAAACACGGTAAGGACAGGAATGGAATGATGCCTCCCAGCCAGAGAATGGCTGAGCAGGGCTGTGTTATCCCTGGAGAAACATGTTGCTGCAGGCAGTCTCGGAAGTTTCTTTATACAGTCATAAGATATTTTTGTCTCAGGTCGTGGTTCACTTACTTAATTTAAAACATGTAACTCTGCTTCCTAAGCTTTCTGAAGGCTTTTCATCAATGGAAAGTGGAGAGAGTGCAGACACAGGGGCAGAGAGGCCTGGTCCGAATCCTTGGACCTACTTCCTAGCTGCCTGGTATAGGGCCCTCCCTATCTCTGTGTTTAAAATAAGGAGAACACAGCTACCATAACTGTGGCAATGTCGAGGATTAAGTGGGATCTCGTATGAACAGCACTTACATAATAAGCACTCATTTAATTGTTCATTTATTCAACAAATAATTTGGTTGAGTTTCTAGAATATGGCCATCAGGCTCCATCCCCTGCAATCCTCTCATTTAATTTCCACGCTGAAGTCATCACACCAGGAGGGTCAGGAATTCAGGCTACCTGGAGTGATCTATGTTCCTTTAGAAACAAGGGCACACACAGGGATGTGAGATAGATCGATACAACTGTCTGCAAACCCACATCAATCCGCCCGATGCACAGAGAGGCTTTGATAAGGGTGCCCTGAACATGATTAATTTAAAAATCCAGTTTTGCTAACATTTAAAAATTCTCTGTGGAACCTCCACATCTAACTGCTTCAACGGCTTCAGATATCATCCAGTTCCCCATTTTACAGATGAGACACCCAAGGCCTGGAGAGCTGGCCACGGAGGGGACTCTGCTGAGACAGGTCTGGATTTGAGGAGGGAGCTATCTGTGGCTGCAAGAGGGGGACAATTAGGAGGGACAAGGAGCTCCCTGTGCCCAGGAGTCACCAGGAAATCAGACCATGATTTAGATTTCAACGAGATTACTTTGAACATTCACAATCGAAAGGCTTCCAAGGACTGGATAATACTCATTTTACGCTTGATGGTCAACTTCAATCTGCACACATATTGAAAAGCTAGCCTGCAAAGCTAGCCCCCTCCACAGATGAGCAGGGTACAAATTGAATGAAGGTTCCAATTATACCGGGGGCCCGCCTGGCTCGCACAGAGGGACTCCAGCCAGGCTGGTGAGTGCTCCCACCCAAATCAACCACAGACAGGCATTAAGAAAACAGTCTATTATTAAGTTTTAATATTCCCCAAAGGAAATGTCTTGGTACCAGTTTATGAAAAAGAATGATTTTTATAATTCCAGTTGAAAAAGGTATCAATGGCATAAAAATTACACATTAAAATTAGCTTACGCAGAGTTAGGTTATAAATAAATGCACCAAGAAAGAATAAGCAACTATGTGCATGGGCCTCTGAAGTGTTTTACAGTGAAAACACCACCCACCATCAAAGTGGAAAGTTCTGTTGTTGTTGTCTTTGAATATATGGAGGGAGGAGAATTTCTCCTAAAGGTGCCCCGGGCCAATCCATATATTTGCGGCCAGTAGATGATCGTGTGTCTTACATAGATGCATGAGGGCCTTGGTGATGACCTGCAGGCCTCATTCTTCTCTGCCTGGCAAAGGCGTGTCCTGTGAGCAAGGGAGAAAGCTTGCTCCCGGGCAGGGTCGGTTACGCTGTAGGCAGAGGTGTGGTTTTTGCAATAGTTCTTGGGCTCCTTGGGAAACTCTGTGGACTCCCTCCTCTGGTCTCACCCAAGATGCTGTGGCCCTATTTAACCCCTTCCTCTCCCACATCTTCACACTGACACTGGCTGGCCCCTCTCTAAGGCTGCGTTCCTATTTGCTTCAAATGGACGAAAGCTGCACCACCAGAATAATCCAACTCCAAGTGTGGAAAGACTCTCCCCTTTTTAAGGGCAGCCAGTGCCTACACAGTTCCTAAGGGATTAGTGACGCTGTGCAGATGCCCGCAGGAGAGAGGAGAGCAAAGCAGTGAGCTGGACCGGAGGTGCACACCGGTCACAAGCCCTGTGCCTGAGAGGCGGAGCCATTCTCCTGCCCACAGAGGCTTTTGCTCAAGAAGGATGCACTCTAAATCAATTGGCTTTCTTTAACAAACCAAAAGATGACATTTCAGAAGCCGCTGTGTGGGGTTGAACTCTATTTTTATTCTCCTTGGAAATCAAACCACAATCTACGTCACACGTGGACTCCAGGGTCTTTTTTTCTTATTGGAGACATAAAGTGATTTAGAATCCGGTTTCTGGGCTAATGAAACCCTGTTCTAGGCTAGCAACATAGGCCAAAACAAATGGTTGAATTCAAGTCCTGTTGTGTAAATGAGGAAGTTTAATTAAGGCCCCACATTACAGCTGTAAATGTTCCTTTATATAATAAGGTCTAAATGAAACCGAACCTAATCAAAGTTACAATTCCTTCATTAGCAAATTACAAACAAGAGCGCACAGCTGACACACCGGCTATGATTATCACAACTAATTGCCTCGTTGTTACAAACCAGCCTGAAACAGTGTTCAGATGTCCGTCTGTGAGAGCAAATTAGGGCCACGTCGGGCTGTTCCTGTGATCACAAGGGGCTCTTGTAGGCGATCTGAGTTACCCCTGTTGCCCGGCGGCCCGCGGCCCAATCAAAGCCACGCTACAAAGGCAGCCTTTGAAGGCTCTCAGCCTGGAAACGCACTCCATATGCAGGCGGGCAGCCCGCACTTCATTAGGTCTGTTGTCTCCGTTCCCTCTTCTCATTCTAATGATCCCATTTGAATACACACAGGAACTCTGCTAATTGATGTCAAGTGAGAGACTTCTACATTCATCAACAGAGCACATCAGACAGAGCTTGGCGCGGGAGCCAGCATCATCTCCAGGAAGACCCGAGGTGTGTCTCCGGCGACAGGGAGGGAAGGATGGGGAGGCTGCTCACCTGTTTAATTGGGATGGCTCGGCCGCTCCCGATGCTGTCCGCACGACTCTCCAGGCCTTTCTTCTCTTTGTCTGGGTCGCTCCCTTTCCGAGACTGCAAAGCAAAAGGAAAGTTGGCATCTGGGTAAGGGCTGCGGTTCACAGACGGGGCTCTGCCCCTGTTTGCAGAATTCCTGCCAATACACATTTAGAAAACATGCGCGATCTATGTGTGCGCACAGACACGTCCGACAAGCAGACGGCTCGGTAGTTCATCTCCACTGACTCATCATTTTTAAAGAGAATCGTCTGAACTTTCCCTGACTTTTCCACCACAAAATTATCTTTTCTTTTTTAAAAAGTTCAAAATTCAATTACTAGAAACCAATGGGCCATATAGGAAAGTAACGCCCAACAGAAAAACGCATTCGAAAGCTGCAGTTCACACAGCCGAGAAAAAAAGGGGCTGTTCAATGTTTATTTGGAAAATCTACTACATAAACATACGTATTTAATTAATGTTTGAATGATTTAAAAATTCTGTTAACTAGTCAGCTGTGCCATTTAACGGCCCACCCTTGATTAGTATCAAGGTGCTGTTAACATTTTCCGTTTATTGCTTCTGGATGGTTGGAAAATGGCAAATTCGAAGTTAAGCTAGTGGACAATACCACAAAAAATAACGAAGGGAAAAAAAAAAAAACCTGAAAATCGCCTTTGGACAAAAGGTCAGTATTTGGGAAATAATGAACAGTTTTATTTGACAAGGTCCTGAGTCAATTATCTCCGATGCACTGCTGACGTGCTGCGGACAAGGAGTGGCTGGCACCAGGCAGGAAGGGTGGCGACCTTTAACCCAGGGAAGCCCCAACCAAAAGCGCACCTTGACTTGGGTAAAACTGAATGAGCTCCATCGTTTCAGTCTCCTCTCTCGTGGCATGAGAAAGTGTGAGCACAATGATTTTCTGACAGATTTATTTTATTATGAGAGAAAGATCGGAGACTCGTCCTCCTTAATAACTGTGCTGACAAGTGACAACTTCACTCCATTACTTTTCAATGGGAACATTACTCACGCAATATTGAAAATGGAGAAACATTTTCATGTGCTTTTCAAATCTGAGATGATATATGAAATGAACAGACTTTGTGGTGTCCACTGCTACAATGAAAAGCTAATGGAATCCAGGTTCAAAGGGATGTGAGATGGAACAGCTGATTTAAAAAACATACATATTAAAAGGGGCAATGTCATGGGTCATAATACAAACAAGGGCTGATGGGACACATTTAGGATTCCAGAAGAGGCTGCTACCAAATTAAGGAGGAGGACAAGGAGGACAGTTCCCATGATAGAAACTCAGATCTAGCACTTCAAAGGGTGCTACTCTCCTGGGCAGCTGTGCTCATTAGGAAACATGCTTCTCAGATGGTGATAAGAGCTGATGTTTATTGAACACCTACTACGTGCCACGCACTGTGCACCTGTTTCCCCCTTAGGTTGGTGGATGCCTAGAATGAGATGACAGGGAATAAATCAAGCAACAAATATGAAGTTGCAGAAGAATATAAAACGTAAGGTTAACCCTTTGGGCTAGAAGGAAAATAGAGATATTTATCAATTCTTTGTCAAGGGCTCATTTTTCTTTTTAATTCATTCTTAATAATGTATACTAAGAGCTACACAATAGCCTTAAATTCTTTTCTCCACATCTCAATTGATGAGAAAAGCTGGCTTCTTGAGGTTCCTAGTTTTAAAATAAATTTCAAAGCACACAGTGATAACATTAAAATTTTTTTTTTTAATTAACGAAGATATTTAAGAGTACTTTGGGAATTTTACATATTCTAAATTTCTAAATTTGGAAATCCATCTTCATTATTCTCTATTAACCAGAATAATTAACAAAACAAACAAAAAAATTAACATCTTCCTCAAGGCAGCACATCTGTCCCCCCAGCCACTCCATTCTCAGAGCAGAATTTCAGATTCCACTTGAAATGGGAAGAAATAGCTCAATGCCCTGCTGTAAACACCTTAGAATATGAACTGTGAACAACTAAACTCAATATCTGATCACACACTCTGAGATAAAAGAGACTGAAACTTCAGTAAGACTTCATTGGAAAAATAAAACAAAAATTTCCTGACAACTTTAACAATTTGCTGGAGACAGTCAAAAAACTAAAATTTCGGGAAAGAACAGTGGCAAGATGTCAGGCAAAAGAGTTTGCTGTACCTTAGCCCCACAATTACTTTGTCTACATCAGGCTGTATCCATAAAATTGAAATCCAACAACCAGACTAAATCAAATCCAATGGACATAGACACCCCAGCATATACAAATTCCCAGTAAGGTTTCCTTTCTCTGCCAACTTGGGAGACTTCATCACTAATGGCACATCCTTCTGTGATGCTGGAATGGCTCTGAGGAATCATCAGACACCAGGCAGCCCTCAGCAACCATGGCGTCTGCCAGGAGTGACCCTGCCCTGCATACAGCCTGCTGCACACTGCCAGAAATGTAACAACAGCAGATCACACCCATCCCAGAAGGGCTGCAGATTTAAAGTCAACACACAGCAAGCCACCATAGTAACTGCTTAGCCTCCAACAAACACTCAATGCAGAGGAAAGAAAGGTTAAGGTAATCCAATTATCACCTGCTTCTTTACAAAAATGTTTAACTTCCCCTGCCGTGGTGAGAGAAGCCATGAAGGACACCCCCATCAACTAACTACCTGCCTACAGGAACAAGCGTATCATTGCCAAGAGCCCTCCGTATCAAAGAGAAGCCCGTTTTCCCCCTTTCAACCAGTGGCTAAGTCAATGGCTGCTGGAACCCACTACGGGAGGTACCCAGGAGCTCCTCTGCAAAAACAAATAAATGCCATTGAAACAGTTCTATTCACGCTATGAATTTTGCTGCCTTATTTTTTTATGGCAAGTTTCTGAGCTGGGCAATGTATATTCACAATCTTTGGTTCCTGGGTACACTTGGCTCTGTTTAATGTTATCAACATTATATGGTAAGCTTTTAAAAAATATCACATAAATGACATCGTTATTATAAAGCTTGAAAATGGACAAAGCCATGTAATGTGTAATTTCAAGACTCACATTAGAACAAGTTTACAGCATGGACACAGATAATATAGACCAAATTCAGGTTAATGCTGATCCCTGGGCAGACAGGCAGGAGAAATGTGTTCTGGAGGCACATAGAAGGGGCTGCAACTTTTACTTAGGATTTGCTTATTTCTTGCAGTAGCAGCGTAGCAGAAAAGGGCTTGTATTTGCGAAGTGTGTGGTGAGTACACATATATTTTTTATTTCTGTATGTTTGAAAAATTTTTCTAATAAAACATTTTAACCACATGTAAACTAGGGCCGCTAAACCAAATTAATTGCTCTAAGAACCCATATTGCCAAAGTAGGGATTAAATGGATACAGTCTTTAAATGTTTGTTTTTTTTCCCCCAAAGAAATAAGTGAAATAAAATATAACTTAGTGTTTGATTAGTAAAGTAGAATTCCTACTGCAAATGTAACATATAATTTGGACTATTACAGAGATTTTGTTTGTACTATTTTATAAAAAAGTCATTTATTTTTGTTTAAAAATTGTATATGAATATATGCAAACAAACATCTGGGAGCACAAAATGTTAGCCCAGAGCAGCACATTACAGTCTACTTTATAAAATGTGTAAGAATGGTATCAGAAAAAACGATACATGTACTACTTAATTAACTATGGCCTCTTTATGATGTTCTAATAAATAAGGTGGATAGTGCCCCTTCAGCTGGGTGTTACAATCCCAGTCTGCACGAATCTTTATTCACTAACATTGTCTGCATATCATGCATCTGTCTTCCGACTAGACACTTCCAAATAAATACACATTTTGACAGTTTATGCCTATAATCACCAACAACTGCCAGGGATGAAGAGTCTATTCAATTTTACATATTTCAAAATAGAAGAAAACTGGTCATGATAAAAATTTAATTTTTTAATTGCTATGATTTCAAAATTAATTTGCCTTCTTTTTGTTCCTTGGATGACACTGACATCTAGTGGAGTTACTATTTCCAGGAACTTCAACTTAAGACTACACTGCATGCATCATCACCACCACCACCACTACCACCACAACCATCATCATCACCATCACCACAACCATCATCACCATCACCACAACCATCATCACCATCACAACCACCACCACGACCATCATCACCACCACAACCATCATCATCACGATCACAACCATCACCATCATCACAACCATCACCACCATAACAACCATCACAACCACAACCATCA